>NC_079194.1:237445616-237807283 GCF_029499605.1 Hyla sarda
TGACTGTGCGACCTTTCAATACATGGATATACCTCCAAGACGTCAATAAGGTCAGTGTATTGATTTTCTTTACTATTAAGGACTAAAAAAGGTAAATGAAGCAACAGTAAAATCTTCCCAAAAGACCACCTCTGTGTGAAGACCACCCTCTTATCCAGACCAGATTTTCTCTTACTGATTTTCAGCACCACCATATATTATGCATACTGGCACTGGCTTAGCTATAGGGGGTGCAAAAGTAGCAGTCTCATTAGGGCCCTGGTGCCTTAGGGGCCCAAAAGCACATCTGCCCTATAAGAGACCAGTATTATATTTGGTTCATGGGACCCTGTGGCAGGTTTCGTATCAGGGCCCATAAGCTACAAGTTACGCTTCTGCACACTGGCCAACTACTATGAGAATACCACCCACAATATTGGTTGGTTACCTCAATGGGTGAGATTTATCAAAACCATTGCGAAGGGAAAGTTGCTCAGTTGCCCATAGCAACCAGTCAGATTGCTTCTTTCATTTTGAGAGGCCTTATTAAAAAGGACAAGTTTTGATAAATCTCCCCTATATCCTTTCATTATGATCATTTGTTGTTATTTTGGTGGCTTTATGTAGTTGCTTGAAAATGTTCTTCATTGTCGGCTGTTTTTATGTTTTTTATTTTGAGTGCAGCTCCTAGAGGGAGTCTAAAGTATTCTGAAACCTCTTGTCTTATCATTGGCTACTTCTCTGACCCCATCTATTATTGCTCTGACAGTTCTGATTGGCTATATAAAAGCACAAACCCCTAGACATCTTATCCCCTATCCAAAGGGGACCCCCGCAATATAGCAGGCGGCACCCACCTGTTACTGCTCCGGAAGCGCTGGAGGGTCTGGGTCCCGACCACGGGAATGGAAGATCGTGACGTCACGACTCCGCCCCCGTGTGACGTCACGCACCGCCCCCTCAATGCAAGTCTAAGGGAGGGGGCGTGACGACCCTCCAGTGCTTCCGGAGCAGTAACAGGTGGGTGACGAATGCTATATTGCGGAGGTCCCCAGTGGCAGGACCCCCGCGATCAGACATCTTATCCCTTATCCTTTGGTAAGATGTAAGGAGTAGTCTAATATAACTATCCACACAATCTGTAGGATCTCCCGCCAGGTGCCCCACCCCTATGCATAAATGGAGTGTGTCAACAACAGCACAACGCTGTGACCAACACAACCCCCCTATACATCTCTATGACAGAGCCAGTCATACCCGAACGCTGTATCTCTCCCATAGATATACATGGAGGGGATTTGTTAGCCACCGTTTCGTGCAGTGGTCGACACGCTTCCATTCATGATGAGAGTGGGGCACCGTACAGAAGATTGCTGGGGGTTCCAACAGTCAATTAGGCGATAACTTTTGTTATACTGGATAACCCTTTCCTGGGTTAAGTTACCTTGGTTAAAAGACTTTACAGGAAATTTACCAATAGCTTTCCATCACTATTTTAATGACAAATTGTGCCACTCTCACCACAAAAACAAGAAAAAAGTGGGATATCCACTCGCCAATGGGTTTGTTATAATTAATGGCAAAAATCTATGCCAAAATAGACCATGAACAACATTACAAAATGAGCTAAAACACAGTATTTTGGAAAAACAAAACTACATCATGACATCTAAGCCATCTAATGACCATTATATGCACAAATAATGTCAAAAACAAAATCACAGTTTTTTGGCTGAGCAATGTCCTGAAGATGACTTCGTCTAAAGCAAGAACAAGAGATCGGCCCTGTCCCAAACATGGTTTTGCATCTGATTTATAATGGTAAACAGAAGATTAGGTGAAAATCCCTTATGTAAACCGCAGTGTTGTCTTTTAGGCCTCAGATGCTGTAGGAGAAATTCTGCTGTCTCTCAGTTTCCTTCCTACCGCTGAACGTCTTACAGTGGTGGTAGTGAAAGCAAAGAACCTACAGTGGACAGAAGGGAAGTCAACAGCAGGTAAGAGCATCGGCCGTATTGTATAAGACCAAATTATTGTGATGATTACAGCATAACAAGTTGAACAAATTCTTAAAGTCTACCTGTCTCTTTTAAAAACTTTTGATATGTCCTAAAGACATGTCAACATTTTGATCAGTCGGGATCTGAGTGTTTAGACCCTGGTCGATCACCAGAATGAGCAAAGAGACATTGTTAAGTTTGTGTTGGTTATGTGGCACAGAGCTTGAAGAGAGCGCGCTTAACACGCTCTTCTCCCAGCTCATTCTAGCAATCCGTCAGGGTCTAAATGCTCAGACCCTTACCATTAAAAACATTTGACTTTACATGTAAAAAGATTTTATTTAAGTGACAGTGCCCACTTATTCTATATACATTTGTAGCTTTGTTCCAGGGCATCTATAAAATGGGTCATATTTACACATAGGCTCAGATTTTTCAAGCTGTTTGAGACAAAAACTGCCTGGCTTTGCCCATAACAACCAATAACAACCAATTGCTATGGGCAAAATCAAAATTTTTTTCCCAAGCAGATTGAAAAATCTGGACCATAGTCTTAATCAAATATCCCACTGTTTTCTGTGTACAGCTTCTCTATACACCTGTCTAGAGAGTCAGTCCATTTTAAAGTGCACCACCATCTGACCTTTTTAAAGTGACACTCTGAGCACAATGTAAGTATTGTAACGGCTGGCCACCTAGAGGTATTAAACATGCCTTGGCCTTTAGTTTTGTGATGTTTTTTTTATCTGAGTTTGTAGCATGAATTGATTGTTTTCCACAGATATTACAACCTCTGCTGCACATCAGTGGGCTGGCAGCAGTAGTTGTCATAATCATTGCCCCATTATTCAGGAGCTATGGGCAGAAGCTGCAAAGTGCTGAGCATGGTGGGGCATGAAGATGTCACAGGCTATTATAGACTCTTCTGACTATTCTTCAGTGCCCAGGCAAGGCTCTGTGTTTGCCTATTTAGTATAGAACCCAACATGTTTCATGACTATGTCCATGGCTGGCTCTGCATATAGGCAAAATAGGCAGCCGTCTAGATGGCCCTCTAGATGTGGGCGCCGCTGTGCCTACTGCAATAAAGTTAGCAAGTATCCGAAGCACCCGCCCATCAAGCAAAACTCGCCACGCTACCCCCACCCTACTATAATTATCAGCATTTTGCAGCCTGCTGGAGGAGCGCAGCCATGGCAGACGGGAAATCACTAAGGTCAGGTCCATCCAACATCCTGTCATCGCGCGTGCCTCCATACATCAGGAGGAGCCAATGGCATGGTCAAGGGGCGGAAAAATTAGCTTTTGCCTAGGGTGGCAAAAATTCCATGTCTGTCAGCCAGTGCAATGAAAACAGGGGCCTATAGAACAGGCATAGGCAACCTTCGGGACTGCAGATGTTTTGCACTGCATCTCTCACGATGCTCTTACTGCCAAAATGCTGCTAAAGCATAATGGGATATGTAGTCCAGAGGATCTGCAGTGCCGAAGGTTGCCTATGCCTGTTCTAAAAAGTAGTGGATCCAGCGGTGAATCCACCAGTTTTCCTTTCTGGAGATCTCAATCATCACTTTATGCCTGACATTTGCATCCATGCTAACAGTAAAGAGTCTCATTACCATAAAAAAGGGTCTTTTGGGTGCATGCTAACAGTAAAGAGTCTCATTACCATAAAAAAGGGTCTTTTGGGTGTAGGCTAGAATAAAAGGTGGCTGAGGCTTATACGCATAAGGTTGTACATTCCAGAAGAGCTCTTAGAATTTTTATACATGAATCTACAGCACTTTAGTAAAGATGTATAACCCTGGCAGTAAAATCACTTGGGTTATATTTGTATGTGGATGCTGTGTCTTGTTCTAAAATTTTATGTGGTTATAAAAATAATGATCTCCTAGTGTTAAAGTATTGAAGAATAATTCTTGCCCAAACTCCTCATTGAAAGGTAATCGTGGGTATTCATCACCTTGCAGAAGACGATGGGTCAGCAAATATTTCATGGTTTTTGCTCCTGGCATATTAACACGCCACCTCGGTAATACCAATGAGCACAAAGGAGCTTTGTATTCCTAAGAATTACAGCGGTGTCAGGGCAGTCGTTTATCTTTATCTCACGTAACAGAGAGAAAAAGCAAATATTTTCTCAACTCTTAGGACCCCAGTATGAAGGTTGGGACGCAATGGAGAGTAAAGTCCAACATGACACACACTATGATTGGACCTGGAAGACATTTTATCTGCTGCAGACATTTGCAAAATTCTACTATTTCCTTATATTCTTAACAGTGTGTTTTTTGACCTTTCAACATTTTTTGGACACCCTAAACCCTTCTTGGCTGAATTGGTGGATTGTAGCAGGCTATGTGTATTTGATGGTGTCGCAACTCTTCTGGATGCAGATATCGAAGAAAACAAGGATCTGGAAGTGACTTATTTCCCTCATTACATTAAAAACGCTTGCATGTTAAACCAAGACAAGTGTGCATGTGTTTGGGGTTGTCAGCAGGAAGAGCTGTTGACTAAAAACTATAGGAAATGTATGGACAGCTTTTTTTCTGCTTGAACACCAATACATTTATATTTAGTCTCAAGAGCAGATTTATGATTTAGACCACCACAGTATATCCATACATAGGCCTACATTCATGCTGCATAATACAAACATACATACATCAAATGTTTCCATAGATATGCTGTATATGTAAATGCAGAGCCTGTTGTGAACAGGTTTAGGTGCAGATTGGTTTTGTGCAACTATTACAAATATAGAAAGCCAGCCATGACATAGACACAGCATTACGCCAAACCAGCACATATTATGAGAGCTTTCATATATATATATATATATATATATATATATATATATATATATATTTGAAATATGTTAATTTCATATAATGCACCAGTTTAGACCTAGTTTTCTTAATGGGACAACCCCTTTAACATGTGTCCTGAGATCTTCTGAATGTGGTTTGCATGGTTCATAGCAATCAAAGAACCAGTCAGTAACCAGGTTATGTGTGTCTTTATTTATTGGAAAAAGTATCCATGAAGCTCTCTCTTCTAATTTTAGTCCAGATCTCTGATGAAGCTCTGAGGAGCAAAACATGTCAGGAGGGCTATGTGTTTGAGCTTTTAATTAGCCTTTGTCACCAAGCATATTTTAACTCTGTTGTAAGGACTGCAGCCATCAACATTACATATGATTTGAGCCAGTCAGTGCTGCCTTCTAAGAGCAAAATAAAGGAGAAGACAAGGAGAGGACAGCGCCTCGTGTGATTCCGTGGGTATAATTCCCACTTTTACCCCAGTGTGATATGTGCTTACCTGGGGGACTTTTGGAAAAGGTGTATCACCCCTCCGTGTGGCGTCAGACAGGAGATCTCGGGCTGCAGCCTGCAGGAACTTGGCCGAACACCTCGGGTGGCGATCGGCAGGAGTTAACGTTCTTGGAGAAGGAAGAAGATGTTCTGCGCCGCTGCAGAACCTTCTAAGAGCGGAAGCTCTAATATGTTACAGTGATGCACGTTCACTATAGTTAGACTGGTGACACCGGTATTTTTAAACTTCCTTTAGTTGTACCTTTTAACATATATCAATACAAGTGAAGTTTTAGGGTGGTGAACAGTTTGGGTATTAGTGATACTCTTTGTAGTATTTGTGGTGTTTAGTTGTAACTTACCTGCTGGTGCATTATTATTATTATTATTTTTTTGTGTGGAATATAGTTTATTCCTCCTGCTCAGTAGATACTTTACAAGGTCCTCTAGTGTAGGATGCCACATAAATGTTTTAGAGGAGCAGAGACTCCTGTTGTTTTGATGGGAGACCCTGATCTCTACAGTAAGCAGTAAGGATCTATGCATTGCTACTTACTATCCTTGGGCACATGGAACTTAATGCTATACAATGCTACTTATGTTTATTACACACGCTGGGCTAAGCACTTGGACCCCCTGACAGGCCAGATGGACAGAAGTTATTACATAGTAGCAGGAAAAGTGATTAGTGTTTGCAGGGCCGGATTAAGAGCATAATGGGCCTGATGCTGAAGATTTTGATGGGCCTTTTTACAGAAATATATAAAATAAAAACGCAACACAAAGCAATTTTGTTCAACACAAATAAAGTGAATTCGTCACATGTTTTAAGCACATTAAATTAAAAGGATAGATCTTTATGTACCTGCCTTTAACATATAACTTATATCTCAGACTGTGCCATATACAATTCATAAGCCACCCACCTGGCCAGGCTACCCTGTTTTGGGTCAATGCAACTGTCGACCTGAGAAGGCCGGCAGAGAGATCAGGGCACTTCTTCGGGAGGGCTCTGTACACTGAGGACAAGCAGGGCTCTGTACACTGAGGACAAGCAGGGCTCTGTACATTGAGGACAAGCAGGGCTATGTACACTGAGGACAAGCAGGGCTCTGTGCACTGAGGACAAGCAGGGCTCTGTACAGTGAGGACAACCAAGGCTCTGTACACTGAGGACAAGCAGGGCTCTGTACACTGAGGACAAGGAGGGCTCTGTAAAGTGAGGACAAGCAGGGCACTGTGCAGTGAGGACAAGCAGAGCTCTGTACACTGAGGACAAGCAGGGTTCTGTGCAGTGAGGAAAAGCAGGGGTCTGAGCAATGAGGACAAGGAGGGCTCCGTAAAGTTAGGACAAGGAGGGCTCTGTAAAGTGAGGACAAGCAGGGCTCTGTAAAGTGAGGACAAGCAGGGCTCTGTGCACTGAGGACAAGCAGGGCTCTGCACAATGAGAACAAGCAGGGCTCTGTACACTGAGGAGAAGCAGGGCCCTGTACACTGAGGACAAGCGGGGCTCTGTGCACTGAGGACAAGCGGGGCTCTGTACACCGATGACAAGCGGGGCTCTGTACACCGAGGACAAGCAGGGCTCTGTACACCGAGGACAAGCAGGGCTCTGTACACCGAGGACAAGCAGGGCTCTGTACACCGAGGACAAGCAGGGCTCTGTACACTGAGGGCTCTGTACACTTAGGACAAGTAGGGTCCTGTACACTGAGGACAAGCAGGCCGTACACTGAGGACAAGCAGGGCTCTTTACACTGAGGACAAGCAGGGCTCTGAACACTGAGGTCAAGGAGGGCTCTGTAAAGTGAGGACAAGCAGGCCGTACACTGAGGACAAGCAGGGCTCTTTACACTGAGGACAAGCAGAGCTCTGTACACTGAGGACAAGCAGGGCTCTGTGCAGTGAGGACAAGCAGGGGTCTGAGCAATGAGGACAAGGAGGGCTCCATAAAGTGAGGACAAGGAGGGCTCTGTAAAGTGAGGACAAGCAGGGCTCTGTACACTGAGGAGAAGCAGGGCTCTGTGCACTGAGGACAAGCAGGGCTCTGTACACTGAGGACAAGTAGGGCCCTGTACACTGAGGAGAAGCAGGGCCCTGTACACTGAGGAGAAGCAGGGCTCTGTGCACTGAGGAAAAGCGGGGCTCTGTACACTGAGGACAAGTGGGGCTCTGTACACTGAGGACAAGCGGGGCTCTGTACACTGAGGAGAAGCAGGGGTCTATACACCGAGGAGAAGCAGGGGTCTGTACACCGAGGACAAGCAGGGCTCTGTACACCGAGGACAAGCAGGGGTCTGTACACCGAGGACAAGCAGGGGTCTGTACACCGAGGACAAGCAGGGCTCTGTACACCGAGGACAAGCAGGGCTCTGTACACTGAGGGCTCTGTACACTGAGGACAAGTAGGGCTCTGTACACTGAGGACAAGCAGGCCGTACACTGAGGACAAGCAGGGCTCTTTACACGGAGGACAAGCAGGGCTCTGTACACCGAGGACAAGCAGGGCTCTGTACACCGAGGACAAGCAGGGCTCTGTTCACCGAGGACAAGCAGGGCTCTGTACACCGAGGACAAGCAGGGCTCTGTACACCGAGGACAAGCAGGGCTCTGTACACCGAGGACAAGCAGGGCTCTGTACACCGAGGACAAGCAGGGCTCTGTACACTGAGGGCTCTGTACACTGAGGACAAGTAGGGCTCGGTACACTGAGGACAAGCAGGCTGTACACTGAGGACAAGCAGGGCTCTTTACACTGAGGACAAGCAGGGCTCTGAACACTGAGGTCAAGGAGGGCTCTGTAAAGTGAGGACAAGCAGTGAGGACAAGCAGAGCTCTGTACACTGAGGACAAGCGGGGCTCTGTGCACTGAGGACAAGCGGGGCTCTGTACACCGATGACAAGCGGGACTCTGTACACCGAGGACAAGCAGGGCTCTGTACACCGAGGACAAGCAGGGCTCTGTACACCGAGGACAAGCAGGGCTCTGTACACCGAGGACAAGCAGGGCTCTGTACACCGAGGACAAGCAGGGCTCTGTACACCGAGGACAAGCAGGGCTCTGTACACCGAGGACAAGCAGGGCTCTGTACACCGAGGACAAGCAGGGCTCTGTACACCGAGGACAAGCAGGGCTCTGTACACTGAGGGCTCTGTACACTTAGGACAAGTAGGGTCCTGTACACTGAGGACAAGCAGGCCGTACACTGAGGACAAGCAGGGCTCTTTACACTGAGGACAAGCAGGGCTCTGAACACTGAGGTCAAGGAGGGCTCTGTAAAGTGAGGACAAGCAGTGAGGACAAGCAGAGCTCTGTACACTGAGGACAAGCAGGGCTCTGTGCAGTGAGGACAAGCAGGGGTCTGAGCAATGAGGACAAGGAGGGCTCCATAAAGTGAGGACAAGGAGGGCTCTGTAAAGTGAGGACAAGCAGGGCTCTGTACACTGAGGACAAGCAGGGCTCTGTGCACTGAGGACAAGCAGGGCTCTGTACACTGAGGACAAGTAGGGCCCTGTACACTGAGGAGAAGCAGGGCCCTGTACACTGAGGACAAGCAGGGCTCTGTGCACTGAGGAAAAGCGGGGCTCTGTACACTGAGGACAAGTGGGGCTCTGTACACTGAGGACAAGCGGGGCTCTGTACACTGAGGAGAAGCAGGGGTCTATACACCGAGGAGAAGCAGGGGTCTGTACACCGAGGACAAGCAGGGCTCTGTACACCGAGGACAAGCAGGGGTCTGTACACCGAGGACAAGCAGGGCTCTGTACACCGAGGACAAGCAGGGCTCTGTACACTGAGGGCTCTGTACACTGAGGACAAGTAGGGCTCTGTACACTGAGGACAAGCAGGCCGTACACTGAGGACAAGCAGGGCTCTTTAAACGGAGGACAAGCAGGGCTCTGTACACCGAGGACAAGCAGGGCTCTGTACACCGAGGACAAGCAGGGCTCTGTTCACCGAGGACAAGCAGGGCTCTGTACACCGAGGACAAGCAGGGCTCTGTACACCGAGGACAAGCAGGGCTCTGTACACCGAGGACAAGCAGGGCTCTGTACACCGAGGACAAGCAGGGCTCTGTACACTGAGGGCTCTGTACACTGAGGACAAGTAGGGCTCGGTACACTGAGGACAAGCAGGCTGTACACTGAGGACAAGCAGGGCTCTTTACACTGAGGACAAGCAGGGCTCTGAACACTGAGGTCAAGGAGGGCTCTGTAAAGTGAGGACAAGCAGTGAGGACAAGCAGAGCTCTGTACACTGAGGACAAGCAGGGCTCTGTGCAGTGAGGACAAGCAGGGGTCTGAGCAATGAGGACAAGGAGGGCTCCATAAAGTGAGGACAAGGAGGGCTCTGTAAAGTGAGGACAAGCAGGGCTCTGTACACTGAGGACAAGCAGGGCTCTGTGCACTGAGGACAAGCAGGGCTCTGTACACTGAGGACAAGTAGGGCCCTGTACACTGAGGAGAAGCAGGGCCCTGTACACTGAGGACAAGCGGGGCCCTGTACACTGAGGACAAGCGGGGCTCTGTACACTGAGGACAAGCGGGGCTCTGTACACTGAGGACAAGCGGGGCTCTGTACACCGAGGACAAGCAGGGGTCTATACACCGAGGACAAGCAGGGGTCTGTACACCGAGGACAAGCAGGGCTCTGTACACCGAGGACAAGCAGGGGTCTGTACACCGAGGACAAGCAGGGGTCTGTACACCGAGGACAATCACAGGGCTCTGTACACTGAGGACAAGTAGGGCTCTGTACACGGAGGACAAGCAGGCCATACACTGAGGACAAGCAGGGCTCTGTACACTGAGGACAAGCAGGTATCTGTACACTGAGGACAAACGAGGCTCCGTACACTAAGGACAAGCAGGGCTCCGTACACTGAGGACAAGCGGGGCTCCGGGGCTGTAGTAGTGTGGAGGATGGGGGGGCTTTAGCATCCTCAATCTCTACACAGCTACAGCCCCCCCCCGGACATTCTCCACACTCCTACAGTGACCCCCCCCCCCCCTCTGCCATCCTAAACTACACATTTCCTTCCCAGCCGAAACCCGCCCTTCCCCACCTCCATAGTGTCCGCACCTTGTAGAAGCAGCAGCTCTTGGCAGCGGCGGGATCTCCTTCTGCTGCTTAGCAGCTGGGGTAGGGACACGTCCGTGACGTCGGGCATGCATACGCTCGGACATTTTAAAGCAGCAGCGTCCCTGCCCCTGCTCAGTTTATTTGGAGCCAGGTGAGTTGTTGAGAGCACCGCATTTGCTTTGTCAGCGGGTGGTCCACATTGTTGGCGGCTGCCAGTTGAGTACCCCTGAATCTAGCGGTCACCGGCGGCCTTTGTGGGCCGCCTGTGCTGACCGCTGGGTTTATTTTAACGTAGGGGCCTGGAGCGGCAGCTCCATCCACCCCTACGTTAATCCGGCCCTGAGTGTTTGAATTTTGAGGGTTAAACTGCTGGAAACCCCATGATCATGAGAATGGTGATCCCATGTCCCCTTAGTTTGAATGTAGTGGTGGTTAGGCATGCACAAAACGTCTCCATTCACACTATGAGATTCTCAGAAATAGCTAAACACTGTACATTCCGTTGAACCTGGTGGGGGGGGGACCATTGTTCATGTGACCCTTTCGGTATTCTCCATACTCATTTTCACCACTATCTGCTCTATGCAAAAGGTATCCTGAACAGATGGATAGACTTACATAACTTTTTTTTTTTTATGTTTGATATGTACATATGTCTTTTCTAGATAATGTTTTACTTGTGCATTCGCTGAAATTGAAAAAGAAACTGTTGATTCATGTCAGGATTGTATCTGTTTCCTGCAGCTTCATATATTTAACTAAACACTACTAATGCCACGTTAGAGAAGCACATTGTTTACCCTCATCCTGTTACATTGATTTTATAGACCCATTTGTGAAAGTGTACCTACTGCAAGAAGGCAGAAAGATCAGCAAGAAAAAGACGGCTGTGAAGCGAGATGACAGAAATCCGGTTTTTAATGAAGCCATGATATTCTCTGTACCAGCCATAGTCCTGCAGGTGAGTCATGGCAATTGTGCCATAATGGATTCAAATCTGTGAAAAGGCAGCTGGCGGGGACATGTAATAGCAGACGTGGCTGTGAATGCATTACTCAGTTTTTCAGAGTAAAATTATATTCCTGTCCTTAAATAAAGTTTCTCCACCAAAAATAATTTTTTAAGGAAAATCACATTCATGTACACCTGCGCCTGGGTCCAGATATTCAAGAATTTTCCTTTTGCTCTTTAAAGGGGTACTCCGCCCCTAGATATCTTATCCTCAATCCAAAGGATAGGGGATAAGATGTCTGATCGTGGGGGTCCCACCACAAAAAAAAAACACGATCTCGGTGCAGCACCCAGCATTCTTCCAGAACGCTGGGTGTGGGAAATGGGGTCATGATGTCACTGCCACGCCCCTCGTGTTGTCACGCCACACTCCCTCAATGCAAAGTCTATGGGAGGGGGTGTGGAGGTTTATACCTATGGATACATTTTTTTTCCCCCGAAGTCATCTGGAAGATTTCTATTATCTGGCGATCTTTTTTCCTATTTTTTATGTTAGGAGGGAATCCACTCTAACTCCTGGTTTTATCTGGGGTCAGATTACAGATTGTTTTCTGATTAAGTGTTATTAGTAGAAGAAAGACATTTATAGAGCAATGAAAAACGACCTTGTGCACAAGGCTGCAGGAGTCTGTATGCTGAATACTGAGTGAATGGAACAGGACACAGAAATCCGCTCACATCCTCTCTTCTATACCAATCCCAAACAGAACTGTGCGCATTATATACACATGGCGGTTTATCCTTTCCTACTTGTTGTTTTTATAATCCACATGCACACTAAAATAAAACTAGGCACAATCCCATTTTTCCCAATAATGCACACACGTGCAGATTATTATTATTATTATTAATAATATATATATATATATATATTTTAACTGTTTATTTATAGGCTTTTTCACATTTTTTTCCATACAAAGTGAAAAGCAAGAGATATTCAAGTATAAAATACAGGAGTAAAATTAAAACAACAAAAAACAAAAGGGATATGACCTACATAACAATGTTGCATCACTGTCGATTAAATTCAAAGACATGAAGATGCATATACTGTATCAGTAGTAGGCACTTGCAAAATCGGTACTGGCATAACATTGGTCTACTGTGTGGTGAGGATACTTAAAGCATAACAGAAAAATAGAAAAAAAAAAAAAAAAACAATATAGGGAAAATCTAAGCCAAATAATAAGAACAAAAACAAGAAAGAGACAAATGAAAAAGAATAAGGAGTAAGAGCAGTAAAGATATTAGAAGCCCGCACGGCCGTGCACGAGAGCTTCCCCAAGGGAGAAGAAAAAGAGGTTTGGAAGTTAAGCGTTATCAGTGAGGTCCCATGGCCTCCATATTTTATAAAAAAGATGTAAGGTATTATCAATAATGGCTGATATGTGCTCCATTCTACGTATATCCCTAATCTTGTCCAGGAGACTCGACATAGGGGGAGCTCTAGGGGATTAATATTTATTTTTATAGCGCCTTGGTTCCAGGAAGCTGTACGTATGATAAAGGTTAAAGGGGTTCTCCAGTGCTTAAACATCTTATCCCCTATCCAAAGGATAGGGGATAAGATGCCTAATCGCGGGAGTCCCGCCGCTGGGGACCCCTGGGATCATGCACGCGGCACCCCGTTTGTAATCAGTCACGTCGCCCGCCCTGTAGTCGCCGGTAATCAGTCCCGGAGCGAACACGATCCGTGGACTGATTACAAACGGGGTTCCGCGTGCATGATCCCCCAGCGGCGGGGAACCCCTTTAAAATACGTAACACAAAGCAAGTACAATAAAAGTGACACAGAGTAAATGACAGACTGATCTACAGGTAGAGAGGGCCCTGCCCATGAGGGCTTACAGTCTACAAGGAGAGAGTAGGTGGGAGAGACAGCTTGTCGTCTATATGTTAGGGGACTAGCCATTCCCAGTGCAGCAGGGTTATTGTAGGTCACAGGCTTGCAGTAGGTCCTTTACTTTTCAGAGGTACCCCTATTAGAAAGCAAGTGGTCAGTGGTCCAGTGTACTATCTACAGTGCCAAAGATTCCTATATGCTTTAGTTAATGTCTCCACAGATGCAAATAAGTATTTCCATGGTAGCCAGCACCAGGGCCATGTTTTTTGATCAAGTCATGGGGTAAAGATAGTACAAATTCATTTGAATGGTACAGTCCAGTGACTGTATCTCCCATATAGGGGCTCTTGTTTTCAGGGTATTTATCTCTTTTAAATGAAAAGCGGATCAAATTTAGGAAGCTCCAAGAATTTAGCGAAATTAAATAGAGAAAATTAAAAAGATAGGACAGAAAGTTGGTCAGTAACTATAGAGGGTCGGACATAGAGTATCATAGACACAGATCACTTACCCCCCTGTTCCTACAGAAATATGTGTGCACACACAATGGAGTTGGGCATGGCTGCCCTCAACCAAATAGGTGTTTAGCCAACAGTAATCCTAAAGAGATTGGGAAATTCCTGTCCATATTTCCTATTCTGGGCAATATATATCTTACAGCATGGTATTCTGCTATGAATTCCTTACTTCCTATGAGTCCCCACTCTTGGTATCCTCTTTTGGGACCCATTTATATAGGCTAGCGAAAGAACCTGCTGCAAAAAAATCTCCTTTTAACTTTTGTGTATGACGTGATCCCTGTCAGCCCATGAGCATCTCTGAAAAGAATCATTGTAGTCATACAGATTGATATGGAGTTCAATGAGCCATATGCCTTTCTCTATGCTATGTACCGTTTCTAGGTTCATGAACCACAATAATGATTTTCAATTCGAAGCAGGTAGGACTTATCTTTCTTCTTTGGCCTGGGCTACATGGAGATTTTTTGGAGTGACAGTATTTATTTGGTCTATAGTTAAAATCAATTGGGAATGCTGCAAAAAGTCTCATGTAGCCCAGGCCTAAGGCATATGTGTTTTTCTGGAACAGTTTTTCTGGAATACAGCAATGAAGCAACTTTCCAAATATTCTTAATTTTACTATATTGTCAATACAGCATTTGTGCAGATCTATGTATTCATATAGTTACAGACTAACATCTTTCAGCCATATACTATTTTACATTATCCCTCCCTCTTCTACATTCTATAGGCCAACAATAAAAACAAGCCATACACATTGTTTAAACCCACCAATTTCAGCAGGAAAAGGTTATAGGGGTCTCCTGCGTCTCCACTAAGAGCAAATGTCACAGGAAAGAAGGATTGGGCATGTTGATAGCCTTATAGCCACTAAAATTGCAAAGATTATGCATGTTTATATGAACTCACCTATGTTAAAAAGCGTGAAAGAAAAAGAGTAGCGTAGTGGACAATTGGCCTACAGTGTGGAAGAGGTTTGCTATGGGGATTTTCTTCTAAACTGGGCGGTTCCCAAGACACGTGTCATCAGAGAGCACTTAGACAGAAAAGAACAACTCAACTTTACCAACTCATAAGTACTGAAAGGATTAATATTTTTTTAATAGAAGTAATTTACAAATCTGTCTAACTTTCTGGAGCCAGTTGATATATAAAAAAAAGTTTTTTCCTGGATAACCCCTTTAAGTGTATTAGCACCTTAACACATGATTGCAGGGTCAGACTATAGAAGGCTTGTTTGCCATATGTTACCATTGGTACACAGATGCCCAGATCTATCAATCTGCCTAAAATCCAAATTGTCGGGTTTTTTCCCATAACAACCAATCACAGCTAAATTTTCATGTCTTAACAAGTTCTTGTAAGGGGAAAGTTGAGCTGTGATTGGTAGCTATGGGGGAAAAAATTGACAATGAGGGCTTCAGGCTGATTGATAAATTAGGGCCAGAGTTCTGCATTTCAGCATTGTATATTTTAGATACAGTGGTGCAATAGGAAATTTCTGGTACCCTTTAAAGGGTAGCTCCCACCATCCTTTTTTTTTTCTTCTGTCCCTGCCTATTGCCCATCTATCCCTAACCCCCTCTCTGCCTTTAATTTTTTTTTTTTTACATATTAAAAATGCCTTTTGTCTGCCTGGTAGTGTGCTCACTACCAGGCAGACTTCCCCAGCAGGCACAACGTCACTGATGCCTGCTGGGGGGGCACACTTCTGCCCTTAGTTCACCTATTCAGTGTATCTCCAGCTGTTTCCCCACTGCAACTCCCAGCTTGCCCTGACATCTATTGGCTGTCAGGGCATGCTGGGAGTTGTCATGGCGAAACAACTGGAGGCATACTGTATAGGTGAACACTGATGGCCGCACATCCCGCTTCCCGCCGCGCACCCCGCAACCCCCCCAATTTTCATGAAAAAAAATAAAATAAAAGTATATTAGAGATATGTTGTAGTAGTACTAGAATATATAAAAAAAAAATTGGTGACAGTGCCCATTTAAGCTTGGTGTCTCCATCAAGTTAAAACCTAATGCTTTGTTGTCATTTTAGGACCTATCGTTGAGGATTACAGTGGCGGAATGCTGTGATGATGGAAGGGCAGAGAATATTGGACATGTGATCATTGGTCCATCAGTTAGTGGGATGGGCATGACTCACTGGAACCAAATGTTAGCTACACTAAGAAAACCTGTGTCCATGTGGCATCAGTTACGGAGAAATTAAGAAAGTCGGGAGCCCTGATTTGTCAAGGAGTGCAAATGAACACAAGACTAGAGGGGCATTTGCTCAAAATGTACACTGGTAAACATATCAATATACAGAACCTTTTGTGTAGATATTGTGCATGGCACCAACACGTTCCTATGACTTGTAATATTTCAAGCAGGTGACACCTGCTGCGTTTATGATTTGTTTTGTGAAATTGTTTCCAGGGATTATATAAAGACAGACTGCGTATAGCAAAATATATTATTATTGCTTTTAAGCGTTATTGCCAAACAATGATATGCTTTGCTGCACAAGCTATATTAATGCCAGTTATTAACCACAGCTATCTAATGGACACAGGGGTATAATAGCTACGCTAACTACAACACTTAGGGGAGAGCTGTCCACCAATGGGATAGTAACTACCCTTGACCAAAGCCATAAATACATGTACTGACGGAATAATGTACTTACTTTTACTATAATAAATATCCATCTGAACAAATACATTATTGAAATCCGTGTTGGGATGCATTCACTTAGAGATTTTGCCCTGCCCAAATGGGAGGTTGCAATGGACAGGGATGGCTTCGAGAAGGGACCCGGCTCAAACGGCGCTGACCCACCACGACAAGGTATGAAGAATAAAAGAGGACTTTATTGACCAAGATGCAACGCGTTTCACTGCACTTGCGCAGCTTCCTCAGGCATGACAAAGGAGGTACAACAGCATGTTTATAAAGGTAATAATTAACCCCTTCTTTAACAAGGCAGGAACCAGACACAAGACAACAGGAGAAATTAACCCCCTGTGTGTCTAATATTATCCACATTGCGAGTTGCCACGGGCAGTCGCAAAATGCGAATCCCATGGCAAATCGCAATGTGCAGTTAACACGAGTATTAACACCAATATATGAAGTTACAAAAATAAAATATAAAAATGATTACAAAATTATTACAAAGCATACATGTATTTTTATAAAATATACATACATAAAAAATTATTATACAAAAAATATATAAAAATAAAAATATATATGTAACACATGCAGCAAAAACATGAAAAATGTGTGTGTGTGTGTGTGTATATATATATATATATATATATATATATATATATATACACACACAATACTGTAAATAATCACCAAACATTCTCTATTGATTCACTAAGCCCCTGGGGAGTCAATGTGGCAAGCTTAAAAATCCAATAGGATTCACGGTTAATTAGTTTTTGATAACGGTTAGGAGTTATTTCTGGGATAGTTTCTAAAATGATAAGATGTAAATCATTAATGTCATTATTATGTACACTAGAAAAATGAGGTGATACACTATGTAATAAGTAGTTGTTTTTAATATTGGATCTGTGTTTGCACATACGTGATCACACAGTTTGAATTGCGTGACCCATGTATTGCCAACGACAGCTACAACACAACAGATATACCGCTAATTGAGTATCACAACTCACCCTATGAATAATAGAAAATGTTGGGTTAGTTTAAAAAGAATCAAACACAGTATTGGGTGTACCAATCATGGGACAGCATAAGCATCATACCTTATTACAGGGATAACAACCCATCATTGTTGATTTAGAAGAAATTTGGATCTCATCATTGCTATTTTTTTACCTATTCGGGGGCCACTAAACTTTGCAAATTTCTGAATCGCCAAAATGTCACTCCAGGGGTCACAGGCACAATATCTTTTAAAACAGGGTCACTGCAAATAATAGGCCATTTACCCCGCAAAATACTTCGAATCTTGGTAGCTCCACAATTATAATTGGTGATAAAATTATACTTAAATGTATTTTGGTCTTTAATTTTATTTGTATTTTTTTTATTTTTATAAATGTTATCATCTTTTTCTCCTTTTGTTGTGATGGTATTATTAATAGTGGTATTATTTAGATCTTCATTCTCATTCTTTTTTGGAGTAACAAGCTCAGTCTGTTTAGTGTTTTTTTTAACCTTTTGATAAGCTCTACTAAGGAGGTTTCCTTGATATCCCTCTGCTGAGAAGCGGCCCCTAAGAATGGTCGCTTGATGGTAAAAGTCGGCATCTGAGGTACAGTTTTTACGTATCCTCAGGTATTGGCCGTAGGGGACGATCCTCAGCTAAGAAGGATAGAGGGCACTTCATAATTAAGAAAACTATTAACGTCTACTGACTTAAAACATTTTTGTATAATCATTTTTTATGTATGTTTATTTTATAAAAATACATGTATGCTTTGTAATAATTTTTATATTTTATTTTTGTACCTTCATATATTGGTGTTAATTCTCGTGTAAACTGCACATTGCGATTTGCCTCAGGATTCGCATTTTTTCACTGCCTGTGGCAACTCGCAATGTGGGTAATATTAGACACACAGGGGGTTAATTTCTCCTTTTGTCTTGTGTCTGGTTCCTGCCTTGTTAAAGGGGTTAATTCTTACCTTTATAAACATGCTGTTGTAACTAGGGATGCACCGATATATCGGCGGCCGATACATATCAGACGAAAATAGCTATTTCGGCAAAATGCCGAAACAACTAAAAATCTGCCGATAATGACCCACCTCCCCTGCCCGCCCACAGCACAAGTTACAAACACTGCCAGTGGCAGAGGCACTCGTGGGGGGTGCAGGGGGGGCCGGCCGCAACATCTGGGGGGGGGGGGGGGGGGGGGGGGGTGTTGCGCTCTCCGGGATAGGATTAGGAATACTTCTTTTTATGTGCCCGGGCCGGCTCCTGTGTGTGGCTGCAGGCGGGGGCCGACCAGAGCATATAAAAACTAATACTGTATACTAAAAACCAGGGGGCCTCCAGCTGTTGTGAAACTACAACTCCCAGCATGTCCGGACCAGCAAAGTCCATAGAGACGCAGGAGGACCGCAGGATCGTCGCAGGAGAACGCACGCCGGCCGGGGCCTGGTAAGTGACCGCGTCATCTTCTTCAGTGTTCCGGTCATCGCTCCTCCGGTCCCGGCACCAGCACCTACTGCTATGGTCCATGGGCCATAGCAGTAGATGTGACACCGGAACACTGTGGGGGCAGCAGTACAGACATACAGCCTCCAGCCATACACTGAATATGGCTGGAAGCTGTATGTCTGTGGGGTGGGGGAACTGCTGACCTAATGTGGGGGGGAGCTGCCTAAAAATGTGTGTGTGTGTGTGGGGGGAGCTGCCTAATATTGTGTGGGGGGGGGGAGCTGCCTAATATTGTGGGGGGGGGGGGAGCTGCCTGATATTGTGGGGGGGGGGGGAGAAGCTGCCTGATATTGTGGGGGGGGGGAGCTGCCTGATATTGTGGGGGGGGGGGGGAGAAGCTGCCTGATATTGTGTGTGGGGGGGGGGAGCTGCCTGATATTGTGGGGGGGGGGGGAGCTGCCTAATATTGTTGAGGGGAGCTGCCTAATATTGTATGGGGGAGCTGCCTAATATTGTTGGGGGGAGCTGCCTAATATTGTGGGGGGAGCTGCCTAATATTGTTGGGGGGAGCTGCCTGATATTGTGTGGGGGGAGCTGCCTAATATTGTTGGGGGGAGCTGCCTGATATTGTGTGGGGGGAGCTGCCTAATATTGTTGGGGGGAGCTGCCTGATATTGTGGGGCGGGGGGGAGCTGCCTACAAATGTGGGGGGAGCTGCCTAATATTATTGGGGGGAGCTGCCTAATATTGTGTGGGAACTGCCTACTATTGTTGGGGGAGCTGCCTACTATTGTGGGGGAAATGCTGACCTAATGTGAGGAACCTGCCTACTATTGTGGGGGAACTGCTGACCTAATGTGGGGGGAGCTGCCTAATATTGTGGGGGGGGGGGGCTGCCTGATATTATGGGGGGGGGGAGCTGCCTAATATTGTTGGGGGGAGCTGCCTAATATTGTTGGGGGGAGCTGCCTAATATTGTTGGGGGGGGAGCTGCCTACAAATGTGGGGGGAGCTGCCTAATATTGTTGGGGGGAGCTGCCTGATATTTTGGAGGGGGGGGGGAGAGCTGCCTACAAATGTGGGGGGAGCTGCCTAATATTGTTGGGGGGAGCTGCCTAATATTGTGTGGGAACTGCCTACTATTGTTGGGGGGAGCTGCCTACTATTGTGGGGAACCTGCCTACTATTGTGGGGGAAATGCTGACCTAATTTGGGAACCTGCCTACTGTTGTGGGGGAGCTGCCTACTATTGTGGGGGAGCTGCCTACTATTGTGGGGGAGCTCCCGACCTAATGTGGGGGAGCTGGCAATCTAATGTGGGGGAATCTAATCTAATGAGCGGAGCGCTGCATTTTACCAGAAGACGGGGAGAAGTCATTTTCGGTATCGGTTTCGGCCGGACATTTTTTTTTTATTTCGGTTTCGTTTCGGTTCTGAAATTTCCATTTCGGTGCACCTCTAGTTGTAACCTCCTTTGCCATGCCTGAGGAAGCTGCGCAAGCGCAGTGAAACACGTTGCATCTTGGTCAATAAACTCCTCTTTTATCCTCCATACCTTGTCGTGGTCGCTCGGCGCTGTTTGAGCTGGGTCCCTCCTCAAAGCCATCCCTGTCCATTGCATATACCAGTGACCGGAGGGCAGCAGACAACCTACTATTTGTATGCTATCATCATTGTTGTGTATGAAGCTACACAACCACCCAGGGTGAGCAATCATTTGTTTTTTACCTCACACTGGGGCTTAACAATGTTATGGAGTGCTTGTTTTTCTACTTCTAACACATGGGAGGTTTTCATTGTACTCCTCCAGTCTCCAAAAATGACCACCAGGTATAGGAAGTAACCAATTGAATTTGTATAACTTGCTATAGGTTTATTCTGAAGTGTTAGCTATTGTGGATCCATGAATTCCACCATAATGGTTGTTATTTGCCATAAAAATAAAAGTGAATGTAGACTCTTGAACACTATCTTGCTATTTTAATTTAAAGTAAAAAATAGTTCTGCAAAGATTTATTTAATAGATCTTAAATAATATATCTTTATAGAAATAAAGCTTAGATTTATAAATACAAAGCTCTAAATCTCTAGTATAGCCACAGAGCAGGACAGTATCTGCCATGAGGCGAGATGAGTATCTCCCCTCAGAGGGCATGTTGCAGAATCCCTTAGGAGTGGCATGTTCCAGGGAGTGGCTGTACATCACACCGTCTACACATCACACCATTCATCCTATGACCTGCAAGCAATGACTAGACACAAATGTAGAATGCAAGGCAGTCATGACTGGGAATGCAGTAATGGGTAACTGTTTGACACTTTGTACATTTTGCTGGAACTGTTATATATACATTGCTGATTTTCTGCATGCAAACCTTTCTTATGATTCTCAATGGGAGCAGGGGGGCACCATTTTATTTATTGCCTCAGATAGCAGAAAAGCAAAGTTTAAGTATAACTCCAACATTTGTCTCCTACCTGTTCAGATCAGTGCCGAGAGACGCAAGGTCCTCTGGGCGTTACAGTTCCTGAGGCAATCGTTTGATGTCTAGCAAGTATAGAGCACCAGCCCCGCTTATCAGAAAAGGTCTTGTGCATACAACCGGGTGGGCATCATATAGTAGCCGAGGCAACTTTACCACCCAGCACGAGCTGCATCTCTCGGGACCAATCTTTCTAGAACAGATGGGAGACAAACACTTTAGTTACACTTTAAATGATATTAATCTGGCAGTAAAGTGCCACATTTTCTTAGTCTCTGACTCAACCCATGGCAGTGTCTGCTCAGCCAATCACTGAATGAAGTGCATCATCGCTGGTACCATTGTCAGAGTGGGCATCTGCTGTGTGTAGGGATGAGATGCTAGACCTAAAATGACATGGTGCTAAAAAGAGGAGACACTTAAGGAATTTTATGGCATGGAGAAAAAAAAAACATAAAAAAGCAATAATCAACTGCCTGATCCCCTGGTTCTGTGGTACCATCAATGCTTAGTCCCTGCTGCTCACTATAATCTGGTTCCTGTCTAGGCAGAAGGAAGAGCCTGCTCAGCCAATCACTGACTGAAGTGAGTCACTGCTGTAGCTTGTGACTGGCTGTGCAGCATTTCCATATGTTTGGAAAGCAACAAGGAAGTGGTAAGCCTCAGGGATTGGCATAGCTAAAACGGTAGCTGCACCTGACTAATCTGTTAGTACAGGGTTATAGAGCAGGTGACACCGATGACTACCATACTCATGATCTTCTATCAGTGGCTATATCCTTCTATGATACCGGTCTTCTGTATATGGTAATAAAACGCTTGGAGCACGAGGGGCTGTCCTAAGCCCCCTGTGCAGGGTGACTTCTGTGTTTTAGCATCTGTGCATGCTGGCTCTTTCATTGTCATTTTCCTCCTGCTTTGCTAAGTCTGCTGTGCTGCAGAATGGAGTTCCACTCTGCAGCATAATGGCTCTCCTCCCCATGTGCGATAGCCATGGCCACAGCCATTATGCTGCTTAGTGGAGCTCCATTCTGCAGCACAGCAGGCTCAGCACAGGGGGTAGTTGGGAATGCCTCCCTGTACTCCAAGCTCCTCTTTACCATATCCAGATGATCGGGGATGTCAGGAGAATGAAACCAAAGACAGAAGATGGGTAAGTATGCTTTTCATCAGTGTCACCTGCACTATGACACTGTACCAACAGGTAAGTGCGGGTGATACTGATGACAGATTCCCTTTAAAACTTTTTTTTTCTCCAGCTTGGCCATTTAAAAAAATTAAAATAAATAGCAGACAATTTTTTTTTAAGATGGCAGTTTGGTCACAATTATACTTGATGTGGTAGAGGAACTTCCAATGCCATTTGTTCCTATTTTACAGTGATGTCAGACAGTGAAACTTGGTCTGACTAAGCACCTTTTTTTTATAAACCTGTAAAGTCTTGGATAGGGAGCTGTCAGATAGCAAATGGGTTGGATTTAATTACATGTAAATATATGTAAATGAGCAAGTTCTAGTTGACTGTATGCATGCAAAGTATGTCCGGATATTTTTATATTGTAAGGTAAGGTTAACAGAATGGGCTACTTGTAGGCAATGCAATACTAGCAAAGGAAACTCTCTAAATACTTCACTTTATGAACTCGAATCGATATGTAAAATTGTATTTTCTTAAATATATTTGTTATATCTGATAACCTTTGGCTAAATATTGGTAAGATTGTAATTAAAGGCACTCTCCAGGATCAGGCAATAGGATATATTTTTCTTCACTAAAAGAGTGCCACTGTTTTGCATACCCTTTGTCTGGTATTGCATCAAATCACCTTTCAAGTTAATGCGGCTAAAGCTGGCCATACAAATTAGTCAGCTGATCTGACTACCATCTTGAGTGTTTGATGGCCTCCAAACTTTCCCCTGATGGCACTTGTAAGGGGAAAGAACTGTAGGACATGTTAGATTCTTCCCTTCTCCCCATTCAGACAAGTGTGCATGGGTTTACAGAGAGGTAAAAAAAAAAAAAAAACATTGTTGGCTGAATGAGCATTCACCTGCCAGCTATCTGAAATGTATGGCCATCTTAAAGGGGTATTCTGCCGCACACATCTCACCCCCTATCCAAAGGATACGGGATAAGATGTTAGATCGCGGGGGTCCCTACGCTGGGGACCCCTGCGATCTCTGGGCCAGCAGCTGCAGCGTCCAGAAGACGGAAGCTTGCAGCTTCCGTGTTTGTGACGTCACACCACGCCCCCCTCCATTCATGTCTATGGGAGGGGTCGTGACTGCTAGTACAGAGCCTTCACGTCTCCTCCCATAGACTTGAATGGAGGGGGCGTGGCGGCCTGCATCGCCAGTCAACGGGCACAGAGCGCAGTTTGCTCCGTGACCTGAATGACATGGGTGCTGGCACGGAGATCGCGGGGGTCCCCAGTGGCAGGACCCTGCTATCTATACTTTGGATAGGGGATAAGATGTGTGCGGCGGAGTACCCCTTTAAGCTGAATTTCCAGATAAAGCATGGCGCTGTTTCTCCAAAATTTTTAATCCTGGACAATTATTAAAAAAGTGTTTAAAATGTTTTAAAAAATGCCCTCTTGTCCTTTACTTTTTCCGAAACAGCGGCACACTAATATTTTTCACAGATTTCATGTCTGCAGTTTATATTTTTCTACAAGACTCTTCACATGTACATGCATTTAATATACATTAACTAGTTCAGAAAGAAGGCAAGCCAATTGTGATAATGGTGTTAATGAAAAATTTGTATATATGACTATTCTTATCATTATTACTACAATATTACAGTATATCATACATAATCCAGTATACCCAATCCAGCATTACAATAAAGAAAATCTAGAAGATTATATAATACAGTCACATTTAAAAGTTAAATCGTAACTCTCATTAAAATAAATTTTTGCTATTACATTCCTTATGGTAAATAAAAAATATTTCTAATATACTTTGTTTAAAAAAAATAAAGTTTTCTATGTTTTATTTGTGCTTAAAAAAACTCAAGAGCACATTTTCTTCCTATCTTATACACAGACTTAGGACCGAAGTCCAAACACAGGAAGTGCAGCCTGGAGTGCTGAGGGGGGTGTGTAGAAACATAGAAAACTTCATTTTTTTTTTAAACAAAGTATATTAGAAATAGTTTTTATTTACCATAAGGAGTGCAATAGCAAAACATAGTTTTACAGGGGTACTCCGGTGAAAACCTTTTCTCTTTTAAATCAACTGGTGGCAGAAAGTTAAACATATTTGTAAATAACTTCTATTAAAAAATCTTAATCCTTCCTGTACTTATTAGCTGCTGAATACTACAGAGGAAATTATTTTCTTTTTTGAATGCTCTTTGATGACATCACGAGCACAGTTCTCTCTGCTGATGTTATTATAATAATAATAACACTTTAGTTATTGTTGTCCTTAGTGGGATTTGAACCCAAGTCCCCAGCACTGCAAGGCAGCAGTGCTAACCACTGAGCCACCATTAGTATACACCTGCTATGCATGGTTGCTAAAATGGACAGAGATGTCAGCAGGGAGCACTGTGCTCGTGATGTCATCAGTGTTCCAAAAAGAAAAGGAATTTCCTCTGTAGTATTCAGCAGCTGATAAGTACTGGAAGAATTAAGATTTTTTAATAGAAGTAATTTACAAAAATGTTTAACTTTCTGCCACCAGTTGATTTAAAAGAAAAAAGGTTTTCACCGGAGTACCCCTTTAATGAGAGTTACACTTTAAAGGAACACTCTTAGTCTTGATCAGATTTTTTTTACATACATTTTCCAACAAACATAAAGTGTACCAGTGGTTTCAAATAACTTTTTAGGTTAAGCTGATGTAAATAGATAAGAGGCAGTATCATATCTAACCACTATATTAGTTGTATATGGAAATTTTCACCAGTTTTCCCAGCTTTATATCTAATTTTAAGTTGCCCTAAGCCAGTGAGTGGAAACAAGCAGCAATGGTGTCTCCCATACACTACATACACACAGAACTGGGGATCTTGCTCCCCTATATTTCTATAGTAGCAACAGCAGCATGAAGGACATTATAGACCAGTAGTGAGAAATGTAATGACACTTACTACAGCCTTCAGCAGCTTCTATGTGTCTCTCTCTTCCTCTCACTTTCCAACCACTCACCTCTCACCCTGTTTAGTGGTGAAAAATACGTTTTTCTCTAGTAAAATACAAAGTTTGTGATATTCACTTATGTTCTTGTTACAGACCACCCCCCACCAGATATAATTTATAGATTATATTATTTGTCTGCTAATACCTGAAGTGTTCCTACACTAAAGGGAACATGTCATTCGTTTCATGCTGGCCAAAAATGGTACAGGCATCATGATTCCAAGAAAAACTCTGATATGCACGGGCTTTTCAAAGTAGTCACAGTTTAAAAATGCCTCCGCTACCGGGGTGGTACCTGATGACTGCTCCAAGCCGGACAGGTTTGAGTGACGCATCTGTCCCCATACACTGCTAGGGAAAGACGTGTCTCTCAGTACTCGCTGGGCGAGGAGCAATGCTGCAGTTACGCTTCAACCAAACAAGGATTTTGTCAACAACAGTTAGAGATGAAAAGGCTTGGAAACAAAAAAAATTAATTGGAAAAAAAATTGTCTTTTTCAATTTTTTTTTTCCAAAGCTCCAATGGCTCCATGGCTTCAATACTTGGAATAACAGCTTGAAATCCTTTTCTGGGCCCATGCAAAGTATCTGGAACATGAAACATACCGTATATAACAAAATTGAACTGTTATATATGTTGACATATTGTCACTTAAAGAAAATTCACTAGTGTTCTGTATTATGACCACTACATTTTGTATATTGTCCGCCAAAATAACACTATATATCACAGTGTTACACTTTATATCTTCTACTATGTTTATTACTTACATCTATACACACCCAGATATTCTCCCATGATAAAAAAAAATCTGTGGATGACTCCATTTTGGAAAATAGATAAGAGCAATAATTATTTTCAAAGTTATTATTGTACATAAATGTATCTTTATGGCTCTCATGTCCATACTTTATAATATACCGTATATATGGACACTCTTTCTTGGTATTTATTATATGGGGGAAAATCCATCTATTCACTTAATATGTCCGTAACATAAATGCAATAATGTGGAAAGGGAAAAGTAAGATTTTCCACTAGCTTCTGTCATGTTCAATTTAAGGTTTCAGTCTGTAAAAATGTCTCTTTGAAATTTTATGAAACAATTAAAAACATATAAAAAGTGAAATGTTGTTTCCTGATATTTTTTATGAAATTAGCTGTGAAGTACACAAGGAAAATGCATAAAATACAATAAGACTAATGAATAGCATTGCTATACACAGGGACACCATTAGGGCTTAACAAGTAATACTGTGTCAGGGACCCAGAGATTTAAGAGCCTAAACACGCCTGTGGGAGATACAAAGTTGTATTTATAAAATAAAAGGGCCACGTGCTATAAGCAATGATGTGAAGCTCTAGGTGCCCACCAGCCGGGGACGTGGTCCAAGTCTACTGAGGATCCAGGTTTTTTTGTCCCATGTGCAGTACACACACATAAAGTAGAAGGCGTCCCCTCTGTATGAGCCACATCTGCTGCCTACACAGAGAGGAGGTATGACCTCCGCCCTCACGCGTCACTCATCGGCACCTGCACTGTTGAGGAAGGAAGACGCGGGCCCCTGCTGCGTGGGACATCAGGTGACGATAATTTTTTATTTCAACCACGGAAATGGTGGGGGGAACTCTGCTGCCTACACCTACTGGGGGGGGGGGGGGGGGGGCGGGGGACTCTGCTGCCTACACCTACTGGGTGGGTGACTGCTGCCTACACCTACTGAGGATCCAGGTTTTTTTGTCCCATGTGCAGTACACACACATAAAGTAGAAGGCGTCCCCTCTGTATGAGCCACATCTGCTGCCTACACAGAGAGGAGGTATGACCTCCGCCCTCACGCGTCACTCATCGGCACCTGCACTGTTGAGGAAGGAAGACGCGGGCCCCTGCTGCGTGGGACATCAGGTGACGATAATTTTTTATTTCAACCACGGAAATGGTGGGGGGAACTCTGCTGCCTACACCTACTGGGGGGGGGGGCGGGGGACTCTGCTGCCTACACCTACTGGGTGGGTGACTGCTGCCTACACCTACTGGGGGGGACTCTGCTGCCTACACCCACTGTGGGGGAACTCTGCTGCCTCCACCCACTGTGGGGGAACTCTGCTGCCTCCACCCACTGTGGAGGAACTCCGCTGCCTCCACTCACTGTGGGGGAACTCCGCTGCCTCCACTCACTGTGGGGGAACTATCTACTATGTTCCTGCCTAGCTAATAATGGGAAAAACTACCAAACTAATAGAAGGGCTACCTATAACTTGCATAGGGGTTTTTCTTACAGGGGGAAGTTTTCTGGGGGATTTACCTACAGGGGGCATGACTACCTTCCTGGGGGACATTAACTATCTGGGGGCATGTAAGCAACACCTTATTTTATGTCCGCTAACACAAAATACTCTGATAGTGGTCCTCCTGAGACTAGACTCTGGATCCACCACTGGGTTAAGGGGGGGGGGGGTGCTGGCTACCTACCTTTATACCTGGCTGCCTAGCTACATACCTACATATCTTGCTACCTACCTACATACCTGGCTACCTAACTATGTACATACCTGCCCTTCATATATGGTGGCCTAAACACCTAGCTAGCAACCTATCTACCTGGCTAGACACCTACCTACATATCTGGCTTCCTGATCTACCTACCTAGTTACCTATTAACCTGGACACCTACCTACCTGCCCTTTTACTGTGCAGGACACCAAGGAGGGCATTATCACAGTTTGTGGGCCTATAGATGGGAAGATAGTGGGGAGGGCACTGGAAAAACAGAGGAGGGGAGAGCACTGGAAAAACAGAGTCTAACATGTTTGTCCTGCAGGTGTTAAGAGATCCAAATGGCGGTCTGATCTGGATGGAGAAGAAAAGGAAACAGGACGCCGCCAATCAGAAAATACGTAATTGAGAGTCCCTAGGTGTAACTGTAATCACTTGTATGGTATATACATCCTGTGTACAGCTGATATCTACTGCCAAATGGTCCTATATATAATCACATATTGTATACAGATCTCTGTACAGCTGGTATCTACCACTATATGGGCACTGTATATAATCACTTATATAGTACTGTATACAGATCCTGTGTAGTATACTGGTCTGTGTATAGTGGTTTTATTTAGTACAGTATGGCGGTATTATTCAGTTATTGTGTGGTGGTGTATATTTACTCCTTGTATACTGTTATTATTGGTAATGGAAAATCGTTTCACCTACCTTAAAGTGTTTCTTATTTATAAAATGTAGTTTATTTTGTGTGTAGGGGTGGTGGAGGGATTTGGGTGGAATAGGGGCAGAAGTGTGACCAGCGGTGGAGCATTGCAGGGGGCCCTTGCTGTGTTGAGTGTTATCAGTCCGCCCCTGCCACCAGCCCAGCGTCTAGGGACCCACCAGGTATACAGTATGGGCCTAAAGGCTGTCCCAGGACTTTAGGAGCCCTTACCGTTTTACCTGTATGAATCCTAGATATTTCTGATGGTGTCTCTGACTAGTCATACCTTTCCTAGTGTCTGACACAGAGTGAAAAACAGAGCGATTTCTTGAAACGTTACATTAGAATGCAGTGAGAAAACTGCTGAAGATTTAAAACATTTAGGGTCTATTCACACGTACAGTAATTCTGCGCAGATTTGATGTGCAGGATTTCAAATCATTCAGTTTACATTGAAATCTGCAGCAGAAAATCCTGCACATAAAATCTGCACAGAATACTGTACGTGTGAATAGACCCTCAAGAAAGGAATAAAGAGCATCAGCTAAAGAAGGGGGGTTTGCAGCCTGCAGTGGTAGTGGTGCTCACAGCTTCCAACCTGCTCCTCCGCTCCCGGAAGATACCCTCAAGCCTTCCTCACCACTCTCTGCCTTCCCCACTGTTAGACAATCTTTTGCAGCAAGCTGTGTTTTGTGGTACATGTGCCCAGCCACGCACCACTGAGGGAGAAATGACATAGATATATATATATTAGGGGTGTGAATCGCCAAGAATTTGGCGATTCGATTCGAATCGCGATACCAGTGTGGCGATTCGATATATCCCGATATATCGCGATACCGTCTAGGTGACGATACATCACGATATATCCCGATATATCGCCCACCTGGGAGCATTCATAGATCCCAATAGATGCCGCTGTCAGCTTTTCTCATGTTATCCCATCCGGGCTGCAAAATAAAATAAAACGCACTTTATCTTACCTGCCAACGAGCCCGCGGAGCTCCGGTACAGGTGTTCGGTCCCCGGGCTGTATTCTTCTTACTTCCTGTTAGTCCGGCACGTCACATGGAGCTTCAGCCTATCACCAGCGGAGGCGGGACATCGCTGCGGCTGGTGATAGGCTGAAGCTCCATGTGACGTGCCGGACTAACAGGAAGTAAGAAGAATACAGCCCGGGGACCGAACACCTGTACCGGAGCTCCGGGGGCTCGTTGGCAGGTAAGATAAAGTGCGTTTTATTTTGCAGCCTGGATAGGATAAAATGAGAAAAGTGCGCACCGGATACTCCTTTAATAGCCAGCCGCGGCGATTGCCGCATGCTGGCTATTAGCGGCGGCCCCCGGCTACTGAAATCAGCCGGGGGTCGCATAGTACGGAGTGGGCACGAGTCGGAGCCCGCTCCATAGCCGTGTCAGATCCGGCCTGCCCGGCTCCACAAATGTGGAACTTTTATCTCCTGATGCCCGGGACATGACATGCTGTTCCGGGCGTCCGCAGATAAAAATTCCACATCCCTAAAAGAATCGATTCAAAAATATTTTGAATCGATTCTGTATGGGCAAATGAAAAAATCGCGATTATCGCGAGAATCGATTTTTTCTTACATCCCTAATATATATACATATCTATATATACACACAGAAGTGTACCTACTGTCTGGTGCCCTGTGCAGACCACATAACATATCCAGAGCCTGAGGTTACTTGTGCTGTGGCTGTGCCTTTTGACCTCAGGGCGCACACCTGGCTAAGATGGAGGGCTGGCATTTGATATTCCAGGCTAAGTTCTGCACTAGTGTGTGCCCTGAGGTCAAAGACCACAGACGCAGCACAAGTTACTGATGCCTGGATCTTTTTTGTGGTTTGTGAGTCCCCTGTGTGTGTGTGTGTACATAAATAGCTGGACCAGGAATCATTGTCTTGACTCTCCCTAGGACAGCAAACTGGCTGTAGGGGGGAGGCACATGGAGGAAGACTGAGTGAGAAAGGAAAGAAATCAGCTCACCCAGTGCTTTTGGAGGCTGTGAGGGACCCATACAGCGAGGACTGTGATGTCATGGTAACACGAGTGGAGTACTTTTTCCCCAGTGCAAAGGACAGAGTTGGACGGGCTAGCTGAGGAGTTCAGAAGGTTGAGGTGAGTAAGGCTGCAGAAACATGTGTTTTTAACCCCTTAAGGGCCAGGGTTTTTTCCACTTTCCTTTTTTCCTCTTTAACTTTAAAAAATCAAAAAATCATAACAAATATTTGCACCTAAAAATCCATATGATGGCTTATTTTTTGCGCCACCAATTCTACTTTGTAATACAATCAGTCATTTTACCCAAAAATCTACGGAAAAACGGAAAAAAAATTGAAGAAAAAATGCCATTTTGTAACTTTTGGGGGCTTCCGTTTCTACGCAGTAAATTTTTTGGTAAAAATGACACCTCTTTATTCTGTAAGTCCATATGATTAAAATGATATCCTACTTATATAGGTTTCATTTTGTCGTACTTCTGAAAAAATCATAACTACATGGAGGAAAATTGGTCCTTAAGGGGTTAACTGCCAGTGATCACTCCACCAGTTGGGAGACTGTAATGCTTAGTTAGTGGCCTGAAAGTATTTTGTTTGGTTCCTATCTTTTGTTTTTATATTGTGCAACCTGCCTAATAAAGCTGGCGAGGAGCCAGACTTGCATGAATAAATAGTTCTTGGTCTGGTGAATGAGGTGGAAAACGTGTCCTTTTGGCTGCGGAGAAGGACAATCCTGGAGCGAACAGATCAGCAGTTATTACATTGAAAATTACCAGCAAAAAACGTTACCTGTGGGGGAACAATGTCGCCAAGACAAATCAAATGGTATTCATAGAAATTATAGTTGGAGATGGTGGTTTTTATAGATTAACCCCTTAGAGTGGTGATTTTAGTGCTTCCACCGCTGATATTGAACCACTCCATGATGCACATCAATTTATCATTCTCTCCATTTCAGTGGGCGTGACCAAAGCTGAGATATTTGCTAGAAGCACACACATAGCTTCTTCCTTTCCTTTATTTGCCTGGTCAATCATAGCACTGTACCCACTGCTATGCCATGACATTAGTACTGGTGAAACTGCACTGGACTTAACAGGCCGACTGTGCTCTGGGAGGATTTACAGTATACTACTATAAGATGGCTTATGGAGGGAGAAGGTGGTTACTGATACATAGGCTTTGCAAGGTACTATGTGAGCAGAAATGAAAAAAAGAGCAGAAGCACAGTAAGGAAGGGGTTACCCTAAGTAATGAATTTCTGCTGAGATAACAGGGAAGCCCTGAGTTAATTTCAGGGATAGTGTAGATCATGAAGATTATCAAATGGTGTGAATTCAACCTAAATACAGGCTTATCTCTATTAAACTAAAACAACATAAAAGGACAGGTATACCTATTCACTTGTTTCAATGCAAAAATAAATAAAATTTATTTTTTTCTGTTTTGTGTTCTGTAACGTCCCAAACAGGTGGGGACCCGCTTTGTCACTTACCAGTTTGGCTTTGGCCCAAACTTGGGAGTGGAATCTACAGTAAGTGTTCCTCTGGTTTTCACTCTTAATTCCACTCCAGGATGCAGAATTTGGACTTAACCGCAGGGGAACACCAGGTCACTGCCACATGAGTTGTCCTGGTAAGTGACAGCTAGCTGGGCAAGTCAGAGCACCCTAGTGCCAAGCACTAGGGAATCCAGGCAGGTGGGGAAAGCCGTTGTAGGTGGAATAAGTGCAACTACAGAATGAGGTGCAGAGGAGCTGGTCAGGTGAATAGCAGTGCTGGTGCTGTTAAAACAGCAGAGGTGGATAGCTCAGGTGCAGATAGATGGATCAAGCTTGCAAGTAGGTAAAGGCATAATCCATGGTCCAAGTCAAACACAGGAGAGGCTAAAACAGGAGCAGAGGAATCAGGCAGAGACATAGTCAGGAAAAAGTCAGGAAGCTGGTACACAGGAACAATACTATCTGGAACTTTCACTGTAGTAAACCTACAATATTGCTCAGGCACCATAGGAAGGGAGGAGAACTATCTTATAGGTGGTGGCTGGTAGGGATTAGAGGAGGATCCAATCGTAGCACAGTATAGACTGGCCCTATAAGTCTCAGCCAGTGCACGCACGTGGCCCATGGATGTCGGAGGTGAAATTGCAGCACTGGCAGAAGCAGCAGGAGAGAATTCAGAGGAGGAAGATCAGAATGCATAGCAAAGACACAGCACAAATTTTTTTTCCTGATGCAGGTAAGAGCCAGTACGCTGATGCTTGCCAATCAGCAGCGTTACCTTTTTATGTTTTAAGACTACAAACAAACCCTGTGTACTCTGATACCATAGTCATACTCCCTATTCCCCTATACTCACCTATTTCTTACCACTTACTTTAGTAAGTTAACAAACAAGAGAGGGTTCTTTCTATATGGAAACTTGTGTGTCTGCACCTGCAAAACAAAGGAAGATTTATGCTTCTTTCAAGCTGCTTCATTTAGATGAATTGGGACAATTAAATGGTTGTGTGAGAGTAGAAGAAAGTCTGTTTTCTTCCCAGAAACAGTACCACTCTCCTCTATAGACTTTCAAATCGATGGGCTGAACTGCAATACCAGACACCGCTCAAGAGTATTGTTTCTGAAGGAGGGGGGAGAAGCCATTTCTGCAAACAGTGTTTAGATATCCTCTGTGACAGTTTCATTAACCAGTAGCTCTTGGGCGCCCTGCATGTGGCTGCTTTAGAAACCTTCGTGTACAAATGGTACCACGGATGTGATAGAATAACTAAAACTTCATAGAAGGGAAAAAATTATCACTGCCAGTAACCACTAGTCATACAAATTTATATTACTAGACCATATATTTAAAGGGGTTATCTTAAAAAGCGTTACATTTATTTATTTATTTATTTAATTTAATATAACTATGGGTATCCACAGTTCAATGTAAGAAAAACATGTCAAATAATTCCCATACCTTGTCATTCCATTGTTTCAATGACAAACAGATGGGTGCTAGCACAGTCACTCATTTGGAGGGGGGGGGGCATCGCAGCCATGACACTGTTTGCTGAATATCTGAACACCAATCCATACAACTTAAAGGGGTTATCCAGGAAAAAACTTTTTTATATATATCAACTAGCTCCAGAAAGTTAAACAGATTTGTAAATTACTTCTATTAAAAAATCTTAATCCTTTCAGTACTTATGAGCTTCTGAAGTTAAGGTTGTTCTTTTCTGTCTAAATCCTCTCTGATGACACCTGTCTCGGGAAACGCCCAGTTTAGAAGAGGTTTGCTATGGGGATTTGCTTCTAAACTGGGCGTTTCCCGAGACAGGTGTCATCAGAGAGGATTTAGACAGAAAAGAACAACCTTAACTTCAGAAGCTCATAAGTACTGAAAGGATTAAGATTTTTTAACCCCTTAAGGACTCAGGGTTTTTCCATTTTTGCACTTTCGTTTTTTCCTCCTTACCTTTTAAAAATCATAACCCTTTCAATTTTCCACCTAAAAATCCATATTATGGCTTATTTTTTGCGTCACCAATTCTACTTTGCAGTGACAGCAGTCATTTTACCCAAAAATTCACGACGAAACGGAAAAAAAAATAATTGTGCGACAAAATCGAAGAAAAAAGGCCATTTTGTAACTCTTGGGGGCTTTTGTTTCTATGCAGTGCATATTTCGGTAAAAATGACACCTTATTATTCTGTAGGTCCATACGGTTAAAATGATACCCTACTTATATAGGTTTGATTTTGTCGGACTTCTGGAAAAAATCATAACTACATGCAGGAAAATTTATACGTTTAAAAATGTCATCTTCTGACGCCTATAACTTTTTTATTTTTCCACGTACAGGGCGGTATGAGGGCTCATTTTTTGCGCCGTGGTCTGAAGTTTTTACCGGTACGATTTTTGTTTTGATCGGACTTTTTGATCACTTTTTATTCATTTTTTAATGGTATAAAAAGTGACCAAAATACGCTTTTTTTGGACCTTGGAACTTTTTGCGCATACGCCATTGACCGTGCAGTTTAATTAATGATATATTTTTATAGTTCGGACATTTACGCACGCGGCGATACCACATATGTTTATTTTTTTTTTAGGGAAGGGGTTAAATGACCTTTATTAACACTTTTTTTTAACTTTTTTTTTGCAGTGTTATAGGTCTCATAGGGATCTATAACACTGCACACACTGATCTCTCATGCTGATCACTGGCGTGTATTAACACGCCTGTGATCAGTGTTATCGGCGCTTGACTGCTCCTGCCTGGATCTCATCGGACACCGAGGAGGCAGGTAAGGGCCCTCCCGGTGTCCTGCAAGCTGTTCGGGATGCCGCGATTTCACAGTGGCGGTCCCGAACAGCCCAACTGACTAGCCGGGATACTTTCACTTTCGCTTTAGAAGCGGCGGTCAACTTTGACCGCCGCTTCTAAAGGGTTAATACCGCACATCGCCGCGATTGGCGATGTGTGGTATTAGCCGCGGGGCCCGGCCGTTGATGAGCGCCAGGACCGACGCGATGTGATGCGGGGTCGCAGCGCGACCCCGCTTCATATCGCGGGAGCCGGCGCAGGACGTAAAGGGTTAATAGAAGTAATTTACAAATCTGTTTAACTTTCTGGAGCCAGTTGATATATAAAAAATAAGTTTTTTCCTGGAATACCCCTTTAAAATTTACTTACCATGTAAACTCAACATTCATAGTTTTTTTGGAGTTAGAATTGACAGGAAAACATCATGACACCATTTCGGTTGCCACTCATCGCAAACCCATTTCTGGGAACACGGTACTTAGGGCTAATAGCAATTACCCTTTCCACACTACACGAGCTATATCTGTAGGAGTGCTCACTAGGCCAAAAAGAAATTGTACCGAACCGAAGGTGTTTAAAAAACAGAGACTTAAATGTAGGGGTTATTCCTTACATACATTGAAAAGAGCTAATCATATTGTAGCTGGTAAGGATCAAAACAAATTAATTAACCCTCTATATGTAATAAAAAAACGGTGTCAAATACCTGTTCTTGCACTCACGTTTTCTCCTCACTTCAACAGTGTGAAAAATATAGTATCGAATTACTATCGAATTACTTACATTTTTTTTTAAAACAAGATGAAGTTCTGAGGTGAGGGATGTCATGTGGTCTCCAAGAGGCAACCTACATTAGGGGACCAATCGTCACCTAGTATTGCCCATACTCAAACAAATTCTAATAGCAGTTGGCTAGCTCAATAAGGGCTCTTTTAAATGTGGCCACAATATCTGTCGCACGTGCAACTTACCTGCCTACCAAGCAGTTCGAAAATGCAGATGTAACCAAGACATTTTACATAAAAGATTATATTAACTGCAATTACAGTAATATAGTTTATATTACTGAATGTACCTCATGCAAATTGAAGTAAGTGGGCTACACCACATGCAAACTCAAAGCACGAGTGCTGGAACATCTTAATGATAGTAGTACCACTGCTGTTCTGCACATTTTCATTCTGCACATGGATTTAAAATCTATGCAATAGAACATGTAAATGCTGGGATAAGAAAGGGATGATTGTAAAAAAAAATGGCAGATAGAGAGGCATTCTGGCAATTTACATTTGGGAAGTGAGCCCCATCAGGGATGAATGCCTGCCGTGAATTATTATTTCATTATAAAGTTCTGCCAGTTTTCCCTAACTTATCCCACATGTTGTCCTGACCCATTAGGTTTTCACCATGTTGATTTTTATGCATTTTATCATATTGTTCAAGTGTTATAGTGAATGTCTCATCTTCAGTTTACCTTTACTCCGCCCCGCAAACAGGCATTTAAACCCTCACCTGGGAACAGACTGATGTCCCCGAGGAGGAGCGCATGCACTCAAAACGCGCCTGATGGTATAGTCGTTTTTACCAGTGTGTGATGTGATCTTCAATGAAGTGCTGGCCATCACCTACTTTCCAGATATGGCAGCACAGTCACAAATTACCATTAGTTTGCATTTTTGCTCGGTAATTAATTTTCTGTTCCCGCCCCCGAGGGACTGCATTTTTTAAACTTTCATCTCCTTCCTCCAAGCTTCTGAAAATTAGTTTTTTTTACTTAATCCTTGTATAATAAAGTGTCCTGCCATATCTGCTTTATACAGCTTTCTCTAATAGGCTCAAAAGCATATGTTACTCTGCCCATGTGGGTTCTTCTCTGCTTGTTTAAGAAAAAGTCACAGCATTTGTGCATGCCCTGCGTTTTCCCTGAGGAATAACCTGCTGACCACCAAACTACTAATGGATAAAGAACAGAGAAACAACATGCATGTCCACCATTTCACTGCAAGCAACGTTAAAGGGTGCATCACGCAGGGGAAAGGGAAGCCACAAGGGTACTACAACTCTACAAAGAATTATAGGGCTTCAATACAAAATATGCTTAAAATTAAGTGGTCTATCAGATTTAATAGAAAACTACTCGCGGGATAACCTTTTTATAGGCCTTTTCACTTTTATTATTCAATGTGGCTCAATATCAGCCCTCATATTTGAAAGTGGCTTCTGGCCTACAAATTGTTGGGGGTCTGTGCTCTATGACAATGTGCAGCTCATTTGTTTCTTAATCTCTATTGTGCTATGTAATGAACTGCAGAAAGATGTTACATGCTACAATGGGTATGGACTACAGGTCTGCATTATAGCCGTCATTGATCACATAATAAAACCATTAAATACAATCTGCTAAAGAATATTTAAAATCTTTAACTTTTATTGCAAAAAATAATTTACTTTTCCTTCTTAACTTTTCTTTGGTTTGATAATTCATTAATTTTCTTATCTAGTTTTCTGTGTAGATGAGCTTTCTTTGTTGGGTCTAGAGAGTGGTCCTTGTATCCACTTCCTGCATAAATCACTCCTTCCGAGCTGATTCTTATTCGTGCCTTTGCTTTGGCTCTGTCACCACAGCCGTGAACCTAGAAGACATTATCAACATGGAAGTTAGCAAAGGAAATTTATCAAAAGGAAGAAACCTGGTGTCAAAAATCAAGTACATTGAGGAATTTTAATAGACAAGTGTCCAAAGAAGAAAGGCAAAAGAAGGTGACAAAAGATTTACCAGTTAAATTTTCTGGCATAAATACAGTACATAGTAGAAAAGTTTGGTATTTGCTCGGAAGGTCATCTTAATTTTTTATGAAGATTTTCAAAATTTTTTGCTTTATTGATGTTTGCCTACTTCGGATTTGTCTGTGTGCAACATGTTAATGGATCTGACAATAAAAGAAAGTACAAAGAACGCACTCACCCGGGTTTCATGCCAAAAAGGTGTAGGTTTATTCCAAGCAGTACATGGAAATCAAAAGGTTCGGGTCGGGGAAGGAGAGAAAGCATGAGCTCAGCCGAGCTTGTGGAACGACTGTCCCGGGTTCTCCGCTTGGTCACGCCCCTGGAATAAACCTACACCTTTTTTGGCATGAAACCGGGTGAGTGCGTTCTTTGTACTTTCTTTTATTGTCATATCGGATGCATCATTTTTCTATATGAACGCACCCCCAACACAGCCACATCACCCGTCCACACGCATCCACCTGTCTCCACCTCAGCACCGCGGGAGCATTTCCGTTACCACAGTGCCGGCTGCTTTTCTCTATGTTATCCATATTAATGTTCATGGATCTGGTGCACTCTTCACACTAAAGAAATGCTAGCATGGAACTTTAATATGGCTTGGTCCAAAGATAGGAACAGAATAAACAGTGCCTGGTACTGCAATTCTCTCTTATTTATTCATTATGTTGAATAGCCACTACATTGATCAGGTATTGATAGGCCTTTCATGTTTAAATACTAGAAAACCCCTTTAAAAATGTTTTCTCAATTTTACAAATATATTCCAATGTATAATACTATTATTAATGAAGGGGGCGTGGCTGTGCTCTTAGGAGATCCTACTTTCTCAACATGGCCACTACCCCAACACGGCCTCCCGCTACAGTCACCGAATGGAACACAGCCCATATATATATACCCCAGGTTCCCCCCCTCTGGCAGACTGCCTTGGGACTACACAGCCCTATAACTCAGGAAATGTGGTAGGGAGGGGAGGAGGCGATCATCATGCTGTAAACCAGTATTTAATGAGCCCCCAATATAGCTACAAAATAGTTTACTGCCACGTGTGTCCACAGGTTATGGCTTGATCATCATCTGTATCACAACTTGTTGACAATGGGGTGAACTTATCATTGATATATGCTAAGCAAATTTTTTTGACTTTCCTTACTTGAGATCCCCTCTGATTTTTTTGTCCGGATCTACTGTATATTATGTGCTGAATTTGTTAAATACAAATTTTTTTAAGCAAAAAAGTCACATTCTGATGCCACACAGGAGGTGGTTTATTTTCAAGCATACAGCAAGGGTGGTGTATTACATGGTCTATGTACTGTCGGCACACAGGCCATGAAATAGACGAGAAGTCCAATGAATGATAACTTACACAATCTTACCTGCGACACTAATTTTGCCATATATTTACTGTCTTGTCAGTGCGGTTTACAATATGTGGGCCGCACTGTACAAACAGTTCGGGCACGTATGAATCGCCACAGATGGAATATCAGACATGGGTATATGCTGCACAGCATTTCTAAACATTTTTCATTAAAACACAATAGTTGCATAGATTCTTTATATTTGATTATTTTGGAATCGGTTCCAAAAGGTATTTCCAATAGATTCCAACGTTTAAGTAACCGTGAGAGTTTTTGGATTCATAAGTTGGTAACTTTATTTCCGCACTGTTTGAATGAGACAATTGAAAATACTCGTTGACTTTATCATTCGTTTTTATAATTTTTTGCAATATTTTTACCTATATCGAATCTTCTTCTATTTCTCATTCAGACTGTGCATATTATTATTATTATTTTTATTATTTTAATACCTTCTTATTATTTTTTGGAACCTGTTCAGACTGTGCGTTTTTTGCTAAGCTTCTATAAAAATGTTTTTCCTCTATTTGATGTTCTCTGTATGAATCATGCAGCTCATTCTATCAACCATCTGGCTAAATTGGATACGCCCTATTGGAACCTTGTTCTTATTTTCCACCAACTCACACCATGCGGTTATTTGGTTTTTTATTTTTATTATCTTTATATATGTCTCCTTAATTTTATAGATGTAATTTATATAATATTTTCTTAAGATCAGGGCTGAGTGTTATAAATTTATATGTATGATCATTGTTATTTATACATTTTACATTGTCCATTTATTATGGTTTGGAATATATTTTAATTATGCATTTCATGGGTTAATCCCGTGGGGGTATATAACCCCGGTACAACTGCCGTGTATTAAGCCTGATGAAGCCGCGCAAGCGCGGTGAAACGCGTTGCTAATAAACCTCCTTCTTTTACCTGGGCTCCGATACCTTCTCTATGGTCAGCGCCGAAAATCCTGGTTTCTCCCTGAAGTCTTGTTTTATTCCACATATCCTCCAGGAAGGCTGCAGACAACAGGATTGTGATCCTTAAAATCACATGCATTCAGCATAGTTGTGTATGTCTTCACACAACTCAGCAGGGTGAGCACGGATATTGCAGTAATTCTCCTCTCTACCCTCGTGCTGGCTTTACTACTCAAGGAGCACCTTTCCTCTTTTCTCTTTTTTTAAACTTACACAGTGGGAAAACTTATTAACAATTTTTCAAGAACTTTGGCAACGAAACAGAGAGAATGATAAATCCCACCCCCCAGGCAAAGTTTGTATCCTTTAAAACCCATCAAGGCATTTTCCCATGTTGTGGATTTGTCATAACCAAATCTGATGTGGAGTCTAAACACTCAGATTTCTGTTATGTGCCAAAAATGCACAAAAAATGATCATCAATAAAGTGACTGCATCTCTTCTGTGTGGAATCAGAAGAAAATAAGTGACATGTTATTTATAATTCACTTGTATTGGAGCATTCACTTGTCTTCAGACCTAGATTTTTGCGCCAAAATCTGTGTCAAATCTAGGACTGCAACGACTGATCAGTATAATCGATTTAAATGGATAATGGAAATCGCTGTCGACAATTTCAATAATTAATTAATCAGTAGTTAGGGGGCAGGACCTCAATCGTTAGGTGGCATAACCAAGTAACAATATTCCTACTATTTTTGTCTGCCTTTTAACCCCCTCAGTCCACCCCCACATGTCCCCCTCCATCTCCTCTTACCCTCTGGTGCCTTTTTGAAGATGTTGCCAGCCTGCGACATCTGCAGCCTACCTGCAGCGCCCAGATCGCGGCCTGGAGTGCTGTCCGGAAGCTCGTGCTGCTTTCTTGTCCTCGGTGCTTCCTGTAAAAGGAGGCTCCAGTTCTGACATTGCGGGAGCCCCCTGTCCGGCAAGAAGCTGACAGAGGTTTCTGGTGCAGGAGGACAAGCCATCACTGAGGTCTATGAACTGGTCCTTCTCCACTGTAGCAAGGCTCCTCTGTTAACCCTTTAGGTGCTGTTCCCTTTCTTTCCCCCCTGTTACCTCTTCACAATGCAGTCCCAACTTCCTCCCGCCCTCCTGTTAACCCTTCCCTGGTCCCATAATCCCATTTTGGGTTTTTATTCGATTAATCGTACCAATAATCGGCTAACTAATAGATTTTAGAAATAATGGTTAGTTGCAGCCCTATTCAAATCCTTCATGCAGTGCTTCCCAACCAGACTTTGGCTGTCCGGGCATGCTGGGAGTTGTCATTCTCCAACAGCTGGAGGCACTCTGGTTGGGAAACGCTGCCTAAATGTGTCAACATGTTACCTTAAATGGGTGAATATGAAGTAATTTTCTTCTTTTTTTTTGGGAACATTAGATATCTGGAGTGGATTTTGGCATCAGCTGTGGATGAGATCTAACCAAATCTCACGCACTCAATGCAGACATTCTCTGTATATAAACAGACATGCAGTGTGGGTTTATAAAACCGCCCCACGTCAACTTATTTTGAAGATTTATTCATTCATTTATTGTAGTTTTCCCCATGAACTTTTAGCGGGAGTTTGCATGCAAACCTTGTCCGTGGATCTTTAAATGGGCACTCTCATTAAAACTAATTTTTGCTATTGCACTCCTTATGGCAAATAAAAAATCTTTCTAATGTACTTTGTTAAAAAAAAAAAAAAAAAAAATGTCATTTTCTATGTTTTGTGTTTAAAAAAGCTGCCACTAGGCGTCTCCCTACTTGTCCAGAGCACATTTTCCCCCATCTTTTGCATGTACATTGGACTCCTGGTGGCTTGGCACATGTTCAAAAGCAGGAAATGTGTACAGCCTTCTCCAATCATAGCTCATCTCACACTGAACTGCTCTGGGCTGTGTGTAGCAGAGTGAGGGAGGAAGTTCTCCCCTGTATGGCTTCAGATTATGTCACAGCCTGCTGGGTTACGCCCCTTCCCGGTCTGTGGATCTGACTAAGACTGAGCAGAAAATATAGAGCAATATCAAGGTAGAAAACTAACAAAAAATAAAAATAAAGGCAGGGGGGTGGTTTATCATGATGGGGGCAGTGAACTGGGAGGATCATAAAATTTTACACGATCATGAGAGGTACTCTAACTTAATCTGCAATTTTGGATTTTAATTAATCTTTGTAATTCTTGTTCCTGAATTTTGGATAACAAACATATACAAAGAGTATATTCTGCACGGCTGACTTGTGTTTCGTAATGGTGGTTTTGTGCTAAAGTGATTTAACAGGACAGTAAAACGAAAAGGTCTCCTGTCTACACTTAGCAATAGGAGGCTATGTATTGTTTACTATTGGAACCCGTTAATTTGAGAACAGGTTGACTATAGTGTTGTTTATCGGGAAGACAGATCGGAAGTCCAGGAACATGTCTATCTCCCATGATCACAACTCTCCCTGATATCTTCAGTTCCCAGCATTCATTTGCATACATATTCAGTATAAGTTGCTACTATATATAGGCCAGTGTTTCCCAACCAGGGCACCTCCAGCTGTTGCAAAACTACAACTCCCAGTGTGCCCGGACAGCCAAAGGCTGTCCGGGCATGCTGGGAGTTGTAGTTTTGCAACAGCTGGAGGCACCCTGGTTGGTAAACACTGCTATAAGCTGCTGTTCTTAAAGCATAAACATATCATATTAATGCAATGCAAGCTCAATGTCCTGTCTACGTTATACAGACCGTGTGTTAAAAGATAAGGCTATGCAAGTATTCAAGTTCTTTTTTTTATTTTGCTTCTGCTGAACATCAACTACGCGTGCCGCTCAAAGCGCGATGCTTGTGCTGATATACGGCTTGCTCCATGACGCCGACGTGTTCTGAATGGGGATGAGGCTCCCATGCTGATTTCTCATAATGACAATAATAAACCACTGAATGGGTCGGATATTACTCCATCACTATCTGTATATTAATGTGAAATGTTATTACATTTCATATTAAAGAGACTTGTATTAAAAAAAAAAAAAAAAATTGCTCCGTACAAAATTAATTACACTGTTCTGGGCAAATAAAAAAGGTTAGAAACAAAGAATTGCGTTGAAAGAATAAAGAATTTAAAGAGATATTTCAGGTGGCTGTCAAAGATTACTGATACAAATGCAGCCCTGGTTTCCGAGGAATACACAAGGAAAGGCCTAGTTCAGCAACGGGATGGTAAGTATAACTCTCTTCACTGTATTACATTATACAGCTATATAGATGGTTGCATAAGGTATACACCCCCCTCAATGAGTTAACTAGCCCTGCTCAGCAATGTTAATTAACTCCTTCCTTGTTGGGCTGAGCTGTAATTGCAGCTGTCAGCTGCAAGCACAGCTCGGCCCTGACATTGCCAGGTTTGTGCAAGCCAAACTTGGAAATGTTCGGTGAGCCGCGAACCACCCGAAGTTTAGATCGAATCAGAGTTTGCGGGGCTCAGCTCGCTCAACTCTACTAACCATTATACATCAGATGGGTCTCTTTAAAGAGAAACAGAACTCCCCCATCCTGAGTCGTATCTAAGGCATCTATCTATCTAGCCAGCCAGTGCCCTGTTCTGTACAGATAAGAACCTTGAAACAGGTGTCAGATTGGTGACTTTTTCCATTTGTATTAGACTGGCTAATATGACATTTCTTCTGGATGGCAGCTAATTTAAATAAAATGTTCCCAAAGCACATTGTTGGAAAATAAATCTCCATAAGCCAACTGGGTCTCTTAAATGATAAACAGTAATCTCACTTACCAGTGTTCAACCATTATTATCGGCTGGAGTCAATAGTTATTTTTTCTCATATGCAATAGATTTTTTAGTTTGAACCCTTTGTCGGGACTATATATTACTAACTAGCTGTCATAAACAATCTAAAAGACAATAGAATCAACCAAAGAATCGTGTTGACCGAAGCAGCCGTTCATGATGGTTGACACATAATTGATGGGGTATACTACTAGCTATGAGTTCTTCTGAGTTATCTTTTTGTCTGGCTGGCTTCCAGAACATTCACATTCTGCTGCCTTGGTTTGGTCTCCTACTGATCGTAATTTGTGACAGGATCAGACAAGGCTCATTCAGTCTGTCTCTGTCCCTGTGTGGTACGCTAGCAACATAACAAACTCATAATTCCCTTTCAGATAGTATCTGGAATACACAGCCTAATCTAATGGATGACATAAAGAACAAACCTCTCAAGATCGCATTCTCAGACAAGCAGAATCAATGTAAGGGGACGCGCTCACTGATGGTTATAGTGCAGCCCACGGTAGTGCTTGAATTGTAGATCAATGTCTTCTGCTTCATCAGTCTTAATAGCGGTGTTTTAATGTTATCGATATGTAGGTGTGTCTGATGACCTGTACTACAATTACAATTGCAAATATGTACGATATAACATGCACAGTACAAGTGAGTCTACGGGAGATGAAACAATTGCATTGAGAAGAGTGCCTCCATGATAGTACTGTAGAAGAAGGCTCTACAGCCCAGGCCCCACACCAATCACATATTTATGGCCATCAATGTTATCTGAAAAAAACCTTTATTATTACTGGTTATTCTACCAGTCATCAGGCATGCAACTGCCCCTGTACCAAGAAATCATTGCTGATTTAACCTTGGCAGAGGCCCAGTGGCTAAAAAAGTAGTCTGCCCCATTCTACCTCTGGAACCTATATCCCACTGGAACGAGGCTTTTGTTTTGCTGCATTTGCAGCATATGTATTGTGTGACTGATAGAAACAGCCCTCAGGGATCGCTTTATTTCCACAAGTTACCTGTCCATTGTGGACACAAGGTTTCAGAGAGCATATATCACATCCAGGGAAAGCTGTATTAGACATGATGAATCTAGGAAATGGTTAAAATCCCTGGCGAGACTTCACTTGCTAGGGAATTTGGGAAGTACGGTTATTGGATCTGGATTTTTTTTTACATGAAAGGAAGGCTTGGTAGTGGGGCCTTTTATTCCATTTTTCTGGGCTAATCCAAAATTTCACGTTGGCCCCAAGTGAGCACAGGTGCTGAGACTGATTAATATTGGGCTTATAGAAGTTGGAGTCCTGAGGTGGGTAGCCTCAAAAGAGTAACACATTTTTGGTGACTGTTTTGTTGGGTCAAGGCGCTGGGAGTTGTAGTTTCTTATCAACTGAAGAACTGCACTGCTGTACTCAAAAAGAAACCTGTTCTGTTGACAGGTTACCAATCGACAGAATATATCACAATCAAGGGAGCTAGATGAAGCAGCATAATGGAGATAGAAATATCCTCTCAGTAACCCCACGGAAGAGCATTGGAGGCATTCTCTTCATCAATGGATGACAATTGCTGATAATTACATTTAGCTGTAAAGCAAATGTAGGATACATGTGTTACAAATGTGTTATCCAGCATTATAAAAGAAAGCTGGAAAATAAAGCCCTCAATATAGGCTCAATAAAACTCAGTACAGAGATCATTCTAGGGATCTTCTCATACCTTGGCCGGTAACCATGACAAGGGGGCATCCTCTACATCTACAGACGGGGATTCTTTACTGTAAGAGCAGTGAGACTATGGAAGTCTCAGCCACATGATGTCTGACTCAATAAACAGGATGTTTTTCTTGATAAATCTAATATTAAAAGTTATGGATACTAGATTTCTGGACACAGGGTGTTGATCCAGGGATTTATTCTAGAGTTTAGAAGGAATCTCTCCCCCTATTCTTCATAAGGGAAATTGGAAACAATCTCATAAGGTTTTTTTTCCCTTTTTTTGGATCAAGATAGAAGGGTTATAGGTTGAACTTTTGTCTCTCTTCAACCTTATCAAATTAAGAACCCTGGCACTCCTGCCGATTAGCGGTGAGCGCTGCAGCATCCATCACTTGTACCTGCAAGCGTCCAATTCAAGTGAATGGGGCAATGCTGCAATCCCTTGTACCACAGCTACTAAAAGTTCAGCTATGCAGGTATGAGAGCTGTTAAACATTGAAGAGAATGGTCCCTTCAAACGAATTATCGAGGGTATAACATGAGGGTGCCAAGAACTCCACTGATCTAATATTATATCATATTCTTTATAAGACTAGAGAACCTCTTTAGCATACGCTTAAAAGGGACACAAAGTATAAGAACGGTCTCTTCACACCGTCTTGTTTGCTCATTCGGTATAAATAGCCAGTATTGACCTTTCTGGAGGATTACTAAATCCAGCACAGTAGTGATTTTGGGAAATAGGAACCACATTACTATCATAAATGAATCGCGGGGAAACCCAATTGAGTGCTTTTGGTTTACATTTTAATGTAGTATTAGTTGGTTATCCACTAAACATGGTGTAATTATGGTTCCCATAGGACCGCGCTACGAACAGCTGCTCTTTCCAAGCCTGAAGGCATTTATACAAGTCACATGATCTGGCGTATTATCACTCAGCTGGGACTGAAGGCATATCAGGACTATTAACTACTTGTGGGACAAATTAGTAAGATGATCTCTAAGACTTGCCAAGGAATAGCACATGCCAGGGCTTCTTAACATTGTCCTCAAATGCCTCTGATTTGCCAGAATCTGTAGCATTAATCTGCTGAAATATTCGGCAAAAACATTATTAGGCACTTTTGCCCACATTAGGACTCTTTTCAGACTGTTGTTTTCCATAATCCATGAAGTATTTTATTTCAATAGATCTCATGGTCTTAAAATAGTTCTGTCAGGTTTCGACCTTTTTAAAAACTTCTTTTTATTTCTAAAGTTCTTCTGCAGACCTATAAAGTAACAAACTACAACCAAACCCTGAGCGGTCTGACTATGCAGTCTTAAGATCCTCATGCAATTTAGAGGTAAGTCTATTGAACACGCAACTTCTGTGGGAATGGCTAACCATCTACAGGGTATGGCGGCCTCCCAACTCTGCCCCAACATGTGATGTCAGTGGAGAGAAGATCTGCATGTTGGATTTCACCTGCACGACCCATTTGTCAGAGAGATTGGATAGATTAACAATATGACTGCAGCAACAGACTAGACAGGGTTTTGTTTGACGTCTGTAACCATGGAGACACGTGTCTGCTCTCTGTAAGGGTGTGTTCACACGGCCGTCTGACCCCATTTTTTTTTATCCCCGTTTTGTTTGCTTTTTTGCGGGCTTTAAACAGATTCAAAACGGTTTAAAAAAAATCCCATTCATGTCAATGGGATTTTTTTTAACAATCCGTTTGCACTCATTTTCGTTTTTTTTTGTTGGCAGAAAAAACGGCACATGCTGTATTTTTTCTACTGTCCAAAAAACGTTAGAAAAAAAGGATACAGTAAATTTAACATTGAAGTCTATGGAAAACAGATGAGCCTTTGTCATCTGTTTGCATCCGTTTTTTTCAATCCGTTTTTTTATCCGTTCTTACTTTTAAGCATGCTCAGAACAAAAAAATATATTTTTTTGTTTATTAACTGAACAAATACGGATACAAACGGATAACATCCGTTTGCATCCACTACTGTCCCTTTTTTTTTTTTAAGTCCGTTTTTAATTTTCACGGGAGAAGAACGGAACGGGTCTAGACGGCCGTGTGAATGCAGCCCTAGAGCAGAAAATATTACATTTTTAACTAAGACAATTTTTACATTTTATCTTTGATACAGTAAAACATTTTTTTATTTTTTATTAGCTACATTGGTGTTCATTGGCTTTAAAGGAGTTGTATCATGGACATAAAAGAGAATCTTACAGCTAGTACAGCCGCATCAAACCCAGTATACTGGGTTATAGAGCAGATGAACAGCTGTAAAATAAGGGGTTACTCACTGAAATCCGTAGGTTATGTGCAGAGTGAGGCTTGTACACAGCTTTATCCCTAATGCGCCCGCTGTAGGCGGGTAGCCAGTTGGCTGAGCTCTCAGTTCCTCCGCCCCATGCAATCCAATACTATGCTAATGAAGGTCGCAGATGAGCGCTCTGCTCTTTGTGTGCTCACCAGCTGCCTTTTTAGCATAATAATGAAGGGGGCGGGGCCGACGGGGAATAGGAAGGAATCAGGGGAGCCCAGCCAGCCGGCTCCCTGCCTCCATTGCACGCTGGGGCAAATTAGGAATAAAGCTGCTTACAAGCATAACGCTGCACATAACCTACGGATTTCAGTAACCCCTTATTTTACAACTGTTCACCTGCACTATAACCCAGTATACTGGGTTTAGTGCGGGTGAATTATCTGTCAGATTCTCTATAAGGAGGGAGGACTCAACTCTGGAACCCATATGAGCCAGAATAGAGAGCTGTTCCAGGAAAAGGGCTCCTGTTCTAGTAGAATCGAGACGTCCATGCATTCATTACCTGCCATGAGAGTAAACTTCTTCCCTACATCTCCCTTACAGCAGCTAAGGGTTTTCCAGTTGTTGCTGGGAGAAGACTCATTACAATCAGTAGATCGCTATGGCACCTACATATAGAAAGGTGTCTCTGAGGATACAACACACATTTCTTCTTGTTGCTCTATAAGCTTACCAGCAGAATGTGGGCTGTCCTTAAAGCAGCAGGCACAGGCTGTCAAAATGTAACCTATTTTGTGTATGGACAGATAATAAATACTTGAGAAATTATAAATGTGACTGCACTCCTACTGTGGTGTGTGCTGCATGCTGTTCACAAACCGATGCATCTAGGCAGAGGAAATATACAGTCAACAAGGTTCAAGTACATGAGCCCTGCATTACAGGTCCTATGCTATAAAATGGGGGTATTACAGCAAGGCTCCCATACTGAATTTAGTACTGCCTGTATGCACTGTAGATCACTGGAAGTCTATACTGGAACACTGCATATGTAAGTGAGCACCAATCTAATGAATGAACACTAATCTACAAAGCCTTTATACTAGGACTCCAACAGTCCCAGGCGTCAGGTTGTCATGGCAACTAAGAATTTAATGCTGGTGTCGAAGTGTTTGTCAGCCTGAGCAGTGTACAGAGGTTAGATGCAGCCTCAGCAGTGACAGCCAGGTACAGAGGTTAGACACACCCAGCATGTATCTCTCTGAATCAAGCGCTGAGCCTCCTGTACAAGGAATGAACCAGCTTGGTGCTGCCCCTAGCAGTAACCGGAGGTAGCTCCTCCCATACTTTCCCCTCATTGAGAGGCTCCTGTGCCGCCTCCTCTTACATGCAGAGTCTTTTGGACTAATCTGGGGTCTGTACACCAAGATTCAAAGTCATCACCTTTAAACAGAATAGGTGACAAATACCTGATCGGTGGGGACCTGACCCCTCTACCGATCATGAGAATAGAGATCCCTTGTTCCCGGGGTGAAAATTTTATTTAAATTAATGTGCCCAGACAGCCAAATAAAACAATAAAAGTTTTTAACTAACCTTCCTTGCTTATTGGTCCTCAACAACTATGTCTAGTCTCACCGCTGGTACCCCACAATCCCTAGAATGGGGACAAAACTCAGTGGGGATCCTTTACTTAGTAACTCCCCCCCACACACACACACTTTGATCAGCATGTTTTTCTATATTAAGATGGAAATATCCTTTTATATAGATAATTTTAAGACTATTTACACCTTTGCAACCAATTTTTATATTGCTCTAGCAGCAAATTTGTAAATAGTGTTTATTAAACATTAATCCAACTAAGGCTGGGTTAACACCACATTTTAGGCAGTACGGGACTGCATACGACTAAGGAGAGCTAAATCCGGGTAGCTCCCGTATGCGGCCCATATGTAATGTATTTCAATGAGCCAACCGGAGTGAAACGCTGACTCCGTTCGGTCCATTTTTGCCCTGTATGCGGTTTTCCCACCAGACCTAAAACCATGGTCTACCACAGGAGCACCCGGTTTAAGCTGCCCCCAGCCGTATGCGGTCCCGTATTGCCTAAAATGTGGCGTGAACCCAGCATAAGGCATCTCCATGGTAACAGGAAGGTGAGGACAGAACTCCTTTCATAGGTGCAATAACGGCTACTAGTCTGTAAGAAGGTCTGTTCTAACTGTCTACAGTCAAGGTATCAAGTTCATATACAAGCTAAATAAATTCTATTGTTAGAAAAAAGCACCTGTAAGATCAATGCGGGAGAAGGTTAACGCTAAGAAGTAATTCTTCTTAAAGACTCAAATTGTTAGTGGCGTCTGAGTACATCGGTGAGATCTATTTTAACAGGTTACACCATTAGGTACCTCATAGATCTCTCCAAATGAATGGGCCTGGTTAATGTACTACAGAAGGCCAGCACATACATAACAGTGATTACCTCTGGGATGTGGTGACTGAGGCAGTAGCGTTTATTGCAGTGTACGCAGAACTCTCCCACGGTTACAACGCTGGACTTGCATTTAGCAAAACCGCAAGTGCTGTCGGCTTTTACTACAGACGCAATCAGTGCATCAAAATTGTCGGCGTCCAGGTTCTCTGCCGCTGGTTTTTTATCAATTTTACCTGGGACATAAAAAAAATAACAGTAAGTAGGCCGATACCATACAGACATAAAGGAGTGCTCTTATTACATCCTGGTTTCCTCACTTTAGGTTGGGCAGTAAATAAATTCTACAGCTTAAAAAGTAACAGAAATTCTGTCTGTGAGATGTGTCATACAAGGTGTTTGGTCAAATAAGGTTCACCCACTATTACTAGTACAAGACTGCAACATAGCTCTCCATTATGTGCACCCTGGATCACACAAGACACCCCCATGGACTAATTGACCAGGAATATATATAATGTATAACCTGGCTGCACGTCTCTAAACCATGTATATGGAATAAGGAACCCAGCACTCACCGGCAATGCTAAATCATGTGGATTTATTGATCCATAGTAAAATTCATTACATGAAGGACGCGTTTTGGCATTTTGCCTTCCTCAGCTTGCTGCCTATGGCAGAAAGCTGAGAAAGGCAATATGCCGAAACGCGTCCATTATGTAATGATTTTTACTATGGATCAATAAATCCACATGATTTAGTATTACCGGTGAGTGCTGGGTTCCTTATTCCAAATACTGGTCTGCTCCCATCTCGTGCACCACCACCACAGATGGAAGTGCCAACCTGACTATTACCAAATTATCGAAACCATGTATAACCTGGCCGCATGTCTCTAAACTATCTATAACAGCCTCGTTGTTCACTCTCCATAATCCTGGCACCATGGTGATGCCAGGGGGACAAAGCACGACCGCCGAGGCCTCCGATTGGCTGCAGTGGTTATGTGATGTCTGCTTAAGTAACTCTGAAGCACCGTCCTTGAGGCAGAACAAAAACAAGGGATCAGCAAGGGAATGGTGGGGGAGGTGTAAGCACAACAGGGGATTGGCGTGGGAACAGAGGGGGAGGGGACAGTTATTTTAAAAGGTGGATTACCCCTTTAACCAAATGCCAGAGGTAAAATATAGGTGAGGTTCTCAAGACTGACACCATATTGAGTCCTTTTCAATTAGCCCACGCATGTCCTACACAGGACTTATGTGAAGTGCCATAACATTTTTTTCCATATACTGGTCTGCTCCCATCTCGTGCACCACCACCACAGACGGAAGTGCCGACCTGACTATTACCAAGTTATCGAAACCATGTATAACCTGGCCGCATGTCTCTAAACCATCTATAACAGCCTCGTTGATCACTCTCCATAATCCTGGCACCATGGTGATGCCAGGGGGACAAAGCACGACCGCACGACACTTTGATCAGCATGTTTTTCTATATTAAGATGGAAATATCCTTTTATATAGATAATTTTAAGACTATTTACACCTTTGCAACCAATTTTTGTATTGCTCTAAGAGCAAATTTGTAAATAGTCTTTATTAAACATTAATCCAACTAAGGCTGGGTTAACACCACGTTTTAGGCAATACGGGACTGCATACGACTAAAGGGAGCTAAAACCGGGCGCTCCCGTATGCGGCCCATATGTAATGTATTTCATTGAGCCAACCGGAGTGAAACGCTGACTCCGTTCGGCCCATTTTTGCCCTGTATGCGGTTTTCACACCAGACCTAAAACCATGGTCTACCACAGGAGCACCCGGTTTAAGCTGCCCCCAGCCGTATGCGGTCCCGTATTGCCTAAAATGTGGCATGAACCCAGCACATATATAAAAAATCTTTAAATAAGAATTGGATATAGAATTTGCTAAAACATTTAGGGTGAATTTATCAATGCTTGAAACCAGAAAAATGAGCACGTTTTTTGTGCGGGGCTCTCAATTTTTGCACTAAACACAGAAAAATTAGCAAAGTTTCCCACAAAGATAAGGCTTGCGCAAAACATGGCAACTTTTTTACCCCAGTTTTTTGGTGTCAAGCATTGATAAATCCCCCTTTATATATAGAAGTTATAAACGCCTTTATATAGGCCATGGTATAGCTGCAGGATAAATGCACTGTAGCGTAACCTACTTTTAGAACCAGTCTTCTTCTTTTCTGTAGCTTCCTTTTTCTTCTTCTCTTCAAGTTTTGCGTTCTCCCTCTGCATCCTTTCCATATGTAGAAGCTTCAGATCAGGAGTGGCTGAGGGGACACCACTGCTGACCTCTTTCTGCTTTACAGTTTTTTCCACTGTCTGCAGTTGTAAATGTTTCTGAATGACAGATTCATCTATTGTCGGAGACTCGGGGACAGCTGAAATTGCTTTGGTTTTGGTGAGGGAAATACATCTATTTCTGCCGTCGCCGGAGCTTACATGCTGCAGTCCATATTCTTCAGCAATCTGATGGACCATCAATCGGTCATGTGATGTAAGCTCTGATGGGAACGTGAACTGGGTCTTATTTTTATCTTCAAAAAACTGAAGAATTGTCTCTCTTAGGCTGTCCTTACTGGAGGTATCTTCTGTTTGCACATCTGTGCTCCCAATTGTTTTCTTATTATGAGCAGAGTCAGCCATCTTTGCCTTGCCGGTCCCTTTAGGCAGACTGTCGGCAGTACTACTGGATTTTTGGCTACCTACTTTTGGAGCACCAGTCTTTTTTGATTTGGTGTTACTTTCTTTTCTAACACTGGCTTCTGCCTTACAAGCACTGCCAGTGTCATGGGAATACTTCTCAGGGATGATGTCATCAAGGTATTCAAAAGCAGTCCGGACTTCTCCTTGTTCAGTGAAGTAAGTCACCAAGTCCTTGAGAAATTGGTTGTTCCCGACAGTGTGAGAATCGCAAATGACAGCCACGTGACGGCGGGCACGCGTAACAGCTACATTTATCCTTCTTTCTTCAGCCAAGAACCCAACTTCACCTAAAAAGAAACACACCACTTGTATTATGAGAAAGCTATTATACTAACTAGGAGAACAATAATTAGTACAATCTTGTTCTTCCTGTTATTAAGTACATTAATACAATGCAAATATAAGAACTACCTGGCATGTACAAGTAAATGGATGAAAATAGTAAAAGGAGGCATGTCTGTTTATCAGCAAATACCGTATTTTTCACCGTATAAGACGCACTTTTTCTTTTTCAAAACTGTGGGGGGGGGGAAAGTTGGTGCATCTTATACGGCGAATACACACACCTATCGGGTCGGTCCCTGCGGCCATCAACGGCCGGGACCTACGGCTAATACAGGACATCACCGATCGCGGTGATGCCCTGTATTAACCCTTCAGACGCGGCGATCAAAGCTGACCGTCGCGTCTGCAGGGAAAGAGACACTAACCCGGCTGCTCAGTCGGGCTGTTTGGGACCGCTGCGGTGAAATCGCGGCATCCCGAACAGCTTACAGGACACCGGGAGGGACCTTACCTGCCTCCTCGGTGTCTGCTCCGTGCCTGGATCCCCTGCATGACGGCGCTCTCCTTCGACGTCATCACGTCGTCGCGCACGCCGTCCCGTCATCCAATAGGAGCAGCGTGCGTAGCGACGTGATGATGGAGAGCGTGGATCCCGGGGAAGAAGAGGTCCGAGCGTCGGGGACACCACGGGGACGCGGCGACAGCAATGGAGCGACATCCAAGGCAGCGGTGACAGGTGAGTACTACCTCCTATACCAGTGGTCTTCAACCTGCGGACCTCCAGATGTTGACGGCTGTCCGGGCATGCTGGGAGTTGTAGTTTTGCAACATCTGAAGGTCCGCAGGTTGAAGATCACTGTTGAGTTCAGAATCTTTTTTTTCTAGATTTTGCACCTTTAAAATTGGGTGCGTCTTATATGCCGGTGCGTCCTATATTCATTAACATATTTTCATATAACGCCTAGAAACATATGAATAAACTGACAACTAGATGCTGCCAATTAGGGGAGTGCCCCTACATACTGTGACATGGTCCAATTGGAGTGTATGCACAAGACCCTTTGACAAATGGAAAGGTAACACCCAGCTGCCAATCTCTTCCTATCTTTTTAGATGGAACAACAAAGGAACGACATGGCTGGAGTTCTTAGCAAAGATTATTCTTAGGGGGCTCTCCAGGTATTAAAGAGTACCTGTCATGATCTAAGTTAAATTTTATAATCCTCCCAGTTCTCTGCTCACCTAATGGTAAACCACCCCCTGCCTTTATTTTTTATAATTTTTTAAGTTTTCTACCTTGATATTGCTCTGTATTTTCTGCTCAGTCAGATTCACAGATGGGGAAGGGGCGTTACCCAGCAGGTGTGACATCATCTGAAGCCATACAGGGGAGAACTTCCACCCTCACTCTGCTACACACAGCCCAGAGCAGTTCAGTGTGTGAGATGAGTTATGATTGGCTGAGGCTGTACCCCCCCCCCCCCTCAGCACTCCAGATTGCATTTTAGATTTTAGACTTCTGCCTGGCCAGCAGGAGTCCAAAGTCTGTGCAAAATATAGGAGGATATGTGCTCTTGACAAGTAGAGAGACACCTAGTGGCAATTTTTTTAAACTCAAATAAAACATAGAAAACGTAATTTTTTTTTTTAACAAAATGCATCAGAAAGATTTTTTATTCACCATAAGGAGTGCAATAGCAAAAATTAGTTTTAATGACGGTGCCCATTTAAACAACGATGGAAGCCCTGGGTTCCACAGAACAGGGGCCCATCTCTAACCTCTGAGCGCTCCAACCCCTCACTTTATGAAACTGGTCTCGGCAGTGACGGCCTACTCAGCCAATCGATGATTGGCTAAGAGGTCTGTCAATGCTGAGACCAGTTTGTTTTGGAAAGTGGGGGCAAGAGCGCTCAAAGTTAGGGAACGGGCCCCATTTTGGAGATTGCACGGGGTCCCAGCATTCGGACCTCGTGCGATCAGACACTTCTTCTTCTATTACTCCATGGCCGAACGTGCCCATTGTAAGCATTTTTTTAGGTGGATGGTGGTCAGCGCGGGCACTATGACTGTTCTGCAGTTGCACAGTCCTATACACAGAAACATTTAGTACACAATTTGTGATACAGTAGCACTTTTGTGGAATAAATCCAGACAGACTAGCCCTCATCCCCTATCATTGAGAATTCAGCATCCATGACCCTGTTGCATGTTTTCTGTTTGTCCTTCTCCTTTGGATCACTTTTGGTAGATGCTAACCCCTACATACCAGGAACATGCCATAAGAGATGCTCTGATCCAGTCATCTGTCAATCACAATTTGTCCCTCGCCTGATTCAATAAGATCCTCACTATATCACATTATTTCCTGCAAGAACTGACAGATCACTTGCTGTCTAAATACATCCCACCCCTTGACCCCTTACCTTTCACAACCTGAAAGGTAGGTCTAGCCGAAAAGACTGACTGAATATGTATTTATATTCAGATGTGATGATTAGATATTACATTGGCTATTTAGATTATGAAAAATAGAATGTGCATAAAGAAGCTAAAGCGTGTGCCAGCTAATAGACATCTCCTAGCAGTCACAGTACCTGGGGGGATCACAAGGCGCACTACTATATGATTTCATCTGTAAATGAGAGTTTTCATAGCTGCTATACACAGATGAGCAGAGCTTAATCTATTACAGGCAGTGTAATTAATCTATAAGATTAACCCTGTATCGCCACCAAAACCAACAAACCTGGTATATATGAGCAAAAATAGATGTCTCTGGAAATACTGCTACCCAAATGATGTGTGTAGTCGGGAGAAAAAGCATATCTTAACCTGGCATTTTAACTTTATTGACAAAAACATAAATAACATGTATTCTCTATGGCTCCCATGGCTGGAGTGATCAGAGTACAGTGCTCTAGTATCCCTGGGGGCTCCTATACAGAATGTGTGCTGACCCCACGCTCTATACAGCGGAAAGATTTGGGGCCCCAATGTGGAGATTGTGGGGGTCCTAGAGGTCGACTCCCCCCCCCAAAATAAACATAATCAGACATCTATTCCCTATCCTGTGCATTGGGACTATGTTTTTAAATGCTGGAGTACGCCTTCAATAGGGCATGGTCAGATCCAAAAACCTTTTAGATGTTTTGTAATATTTTTTTTCCCCCTCTATGGCTATTGTGTGGTATATAGAAAAATAAAATAAACATCTACTTACCTCAAGCGCTACTGCAGTTCCTCTGGTGTCCCCTGCAGCCATCAACTTTCTGAGCTGCAGCGTGACGCTGGCCACAGCGACGTCCCACCTGGGCCAGTGATTCGCTGAGCAGGAGTATGACACATTGGGCCTAGGTGCATCCATAGATGATGTCACGCTGGTGCTCAGGAAGACTATCGCTGCATGGGACCAGAGGAGGACACTGGAGGCCCCAGCAGAGTTCTCCTATAATGATTACCTGTCAGTATAAATCCTTGCCATCTCCTATTAAGCTGTTGAAATTCAGCCATTTCTTTGTTTTATTTGGCCTGGGAAAGCTGGGTGAAATATAATAAGGTTGCCAATACAGACTGTCACCCAGACTTACCAGTCCTATGCAAGATTGCTTGGCAAAGAATAAGCACCCGTCACTGCTAGATATGTTGAGTGCAGGGGACACCACATGATGATGGCTGGTAATTACTGACTAATGATATCTGTCACATGCTAATTACCTTAATGAGTTGTCACTGGGTCACTCGCTGATTGTCCCAATGTGGGTGTATGCTACATCTGCATTAGTGTATCCAAGTATGTGACATTTCAAGAATGATTTCCCAGAATTCCACAAAACCGTTAGATTTATTTCCCATTAGATTTATTTTAATATTATATACTCATACTAATTCTTTGTACAGTGCTCTGAATTCCACGTTAGACCAATCTTCCAGAACAATGAAAACAAAATTGTAATTTGAGGGTCGGCCATACATGAATTATTACACAATTATTGTGCATTTTTTAGGAGGGGTTTTTTGGGGGACACAAGGTTCTTGTTTTTTTTTTTTTTTTTTTTAAATAAGTCCAGGTGCTACAAATGAAATCATACCCCCTGTTCTGACCTCCCACAACTGTCGTCATCAAGATTGTGCCCAGTTCCTATTGCACTCTGGTTTGCTCAGCCAGCTGCCAATTGTTGGCTCAGCAGGCAGATCCTGCAATGGGATGAAGTGTAGAGAGCAGCAGGGAACAGGTGCCATCGGAAAGGCAGCAGCAGGGGATAAGGACAAGGGAGTATAGATTCATTTTTATTTTTGCAGCAAAAAAAATTGGTCTCTGAAAAATCAATTTAAAGGGGAACTCTAAGTTCTTTTTCCCTATCCACAGGATAAAGGAAAAGTGTCCAATTGCGTGGAGTCTGACTGCTGGGACCCCCTCAATCTCCAGCCCGGCACCCCGGTTCTCCACACACACCCTGCATGGATTACTTTTGACAACCCTCCCTCCATGTATCTTTATGGGAAAGCCGGAGATACAGCGCTCGTGTATTTTTGACATGGAGGGGCATGACGCCACTGCTTTGTGCGGTGGTCAACAGTAATCCGTGAATGGAGCTGTGGCCAGAAGATCGCAGGGGGTCGAAGTGGTCATATTCCCCCTGTGAGCGGACACTTATCCCTATCCTGTGGATAGGGGATAAGAACTTATGTACTAGAATTCCCCCTTAAAGGGGTAGTCCAGTGGTGAAAAACGTATCCCCTACCCTAAGGATAGGGGATAAGTTTGAGATCGCGGGGGTCCGACCGCTAGGGCCCCCTGCGATCTCTCTGTACGGGGGCCAGGCCTCTCCGGCCAGATAGCGGGTGTCGACCACCGCACAAAGCGGCGGCCGACACGCCCCCTCAATACATCGCTATGGCAGAGCCGGAGATTGCCCAAGGCAGCGCTACGGCTCTGCCATAGAGGTGTATTGAGGGGGCGTGTCGGCCGTCGCTTCGTGCGGTAGTCGACACGCCCCCTTCCCGTGGGCTGTCGGGGCCCCGTACAGGAGATCGCGGGGGGCCCCAGCGGTCAAACCCCCCGCGATCTGCAACTTATAAGTTGTTCACCACTGGACTACTCCTTTAAAGGGTTTAGGCAATTCTGCAACCTTCATTTTATTTGCTTCAATGCAACTAAAATAAGAAATCGAGAGGCCAAGCCATCCCTGAAACGCTGTTGGATTTTTTTGGGGATTTTTTTTGGCCTAACTAACTCTTAGTAAGTCCTGTAGCTGTGAGTGACGTCACTACTATCATCTTCACTCTGCAGCATGCAGGTAGAGACGCCGCCGGCCGGGGAAGTTCTCCCTGCAAACTGCACGGATTACTATACAGTCCAGTATAATCGGCAGAAACATCGCAGATACTGGAGGAATAGGATCAGACCAGAAATACACATCAATAAAGGTAAAACATCTTATGAATATATTCAAATACTTGGCTAAGTTGTGACAAGTACATCTCGCTCTGTAACACAGAGGCATGGGTTCGCACACACTACTGTGCGCTCTCATGCACATACGTATATCGGACAACAGAACTATTTGTAAGACCTCTACTAGCACTACTGACGGTCAAATAACTTTGTAAAATAATAAATCGAGTAACTAGGTAAACAGACTTGATTAAAGGGGTTGTTTTAGATAAGAAGAAAGGGTCTGTTATTAAACTGGAAACAGCACCACTCTTCTTTATTGGCTAGTATTGCAGTTTAGCACCATTTCATTTAAGCCACTTAATCCCACTAATTTGTGTATACAGCTCCTATGCAGGCCAAAGTATCTCTATGGTTACAGACTACAAAACAAACCATGACTGTAGTCTGATACTTTACTTGTGTACAACCTTCTATACTGCACTCAATAGCTTAGCACAGTGTTTCCCAACCAAGGTGCCTCCAGCGGTTTCGAAACTACAACTTCCAGCATGCCCGGACCGTGTTTGGCTGTCTGGGCATGCTGGTAGTTGTAGTTTTGCATTTCCTGGTTTGGGAAACACTGGCTTAGCATGAGGAGGAGGATCTGACAGTATGCATGGTTTGTGAATTGGTAGTCAATTTGAACTTTTTTTTTTTTTTTAAGTTACATTAGGGCAATGACATTTTTTTAAATGGTATATATTCTGTAAAACAATATCTTCTGACTGCAGGAAATCTGCTCCAATAAAGAAAAAGATATGTGAGGCAATGCAATAGTATATCACATACAAAGGAATATCCATGGGGACAATCTTTCTGTGTCTTGTTCTATTCCTGGTGCAGATCCAGTAACCGCTGGATTGGAGATAACCTGCCTTATGTATGCCCAGATTTAGTCAACATTGTTCTGATCACTGACCTTTGGCATTGGACCTGACAAAGGATAATATCACAGCTTCTTTCTCTCTTCCTTGAAAGCCATCCACAGATTTGATTTCAAGATCTGAATATCTCTGCCGGAGACACTGTCGGAGCAAATCCACCTGGAAATGAGACATGAGAATTTGTTGGTCTTTATTAAAGAATGATGTATCGGTGTAGTCCTACTTGCAGGATACATACAGTAATGGCTGCATTCATCGCCTGCGTTTGTGAACACTGAGAACTTCAGTGGATGCTACCTAAGTGTAAATCATGGAACACACAAATGCACAATAGCTGAAGATGTGGTTATATGCAATATGTGGACAGTCCATAGATTTCATTGGGAGCTGTATAATGCTGCACGGGAGGAAACATACCCGGTGATTAGTTTGGATGGGAGAACAGAGGATATGTTACCTAGAAAACAGCTACCAGATTGCTGCAATGGTTACATACAGTAGCTATGGGTGGTGTGATGAACTGTACCATTATTTTACATATTCATAGATGCAAATCAATAAAACACACCTTTCATTCCTTGTCAAAGTGGCATGGAACAGGCACTTAGGTGCCATGTAATGCCTCTTCCTGCTCTCATACACCGACCTCTCCATCCTCAACCCCTTTGCTTGACAAAGAGGGGTCTCCGAACACTCAGAATGTAGAGTGGGCAAGTCACTTGGGCAGGGAATAGTGCAGCCCTGAGTTCACTCAGACCACTGTCCTTGTCTTTTGGGGTGCCCACCTCATTAATAGGATGACCCCAGCAACAGTGCCAGACCCTACAGTGCAAGACGTAGTAAAGTCCAATAAATAAAGCCTGTACAGAAATCAGTATAGAAGGTCAGGACACAATGCAATAACAGGCATAACACAAGAAACAAAACACGGGATAAACAGACAAACAGCAAAGAATAATCAGATGGGCCGAATCCAAACCTAGAGAGCTCCCAGTACAAATACGGAAAACAGAAGAATAGTCAGGTCACTAAGCTAAGGGTCAAAATATACAGGATAGATCAAGCAAGGAGTAATAGAAGAGCTAGTACAGAAAGAACTTAGCTCAGGCAAAGAGTAAAAGGCTAGCTGAGCATTTATATGCCACCTGAGAAGGGGGTGGACGCTGAGACCAGATGTAATTGGCCTGTCGGCCAAGCCCCGCTTCGCCAAAGCAACACAGGATGCATCAGCCAACTCTGGAGGAAATAACCATTTTGCTAGAAACAGATCTACTCATTACAGGGAAAGACTAAGCACTAGCGCTCTGACAGTGACTGTGTACACGTGGTAAGGCAATGAAGCTGCCACTGATTCAGGTTTACATTTTAAGGTTTGGTATTTCCAGAATTCTGTCTTTTACAATCTCGTTGCCATTGTGCTCCAGCATGTTCACTCCCTGGCCTGCTCCCTTTTGTTATGTGAGAGCCGGGTGTAGCGAGGAGCAGCGCTCTTATCCGCCATCCCCTCCCCCACAGACTCTCATGTTGCGGAAGGAGGTGGGCCAGGGAGTGAATATTGATGAGGTAGGGGAGCTGGGTGAGCTGGAGTGCAAATGGCAACAAGATTGTAAAGGGCAGAACTAAGTATCTAACCTAAAAATGTAAGTGCTGTTATTACAACTATTCACCTGTACTATAACCCAGTATATTGAGTTTAGTGCGGGTAAAATAGCCATCAGATTCTTTTTAACGGTGTGTGGCATTTAGCACTCCACTGGAAATTATAGGAAAAATAATATATTCTTTTTCCAGAATTCCCAACTGAGTGCAAAATGGCTGAACATTTTCCACACATTGTTAAGGTGCTCTCCTCAAGGAGAACAGATACCCCAAATTGATAAGCCTCTCACATGCCAAGCCAGATCAAACATACTCTGTACTGATGAGGAAGGAGCACGATTGGGTTAAATCTACCTTTTTAGAGAGATATCTGGCTTGGCAAAATTTTCCAGTCAGTTAGCAAGACTCCATAGCAAGTGATAGCAAGTGTCACCTGACCAAGAGGCATATACTGTACATTGACTTTACATATTCTTTTAATACAAAAATATGGCCCATGCATAGGATTTCAGCAATCAAAGGAGGTGTAGGCCGGAAAGCACAGTGTAGGAGAAAGGAGAGAGGCATTAGAGGGCAGGGCACTTCAGTGCCTTAGCCACGCCTCTTTGACACTCCAGAGTCGGCATAAAAGGCATTTTGTTATTGTATTGCAGCCACGGACAAGTGAAATAACGCTTAAAGCTTATCACACTGCACCCATAGCTATGTAACCATTTTAGAAGTCAGGTAGCGATTTTCTAGGAGACCGATTTCCTTTAAAGTGAATGTACATGATATTACAATTTATATAGAGATATAATCTACATTAGCAGTTTGTATAGATATTGTTTTACTTTTTGTACCAAATCTTGAGTTACAGCCAGTTGTCTACCCTGTAACAATAAAACAATTGGTTGGGAGGTTTGCTGTGTATGCTCTAATAATGGAATGGATGGGGACTCTACAAGGACTCCTGCAAATATCCCCCCTCACCTGAAGATTGTAGGGCGCTATAACCGCAATATCACAGGCTTTCAGGCCAGCGTTGGTCAGAGCCTGAACATGTAAATCCACCAGCCGCACCTCACCTGACAGGAACAAAAACAACAATATACAGAGCTGCAAGGGAATGAGGCTTCACATCGCATTGTGCCAAACGTACATTTATTTTACACCATGGTGACATTATTAGAGATGAGACTGAAGTAAATGGACGCTAAGCTGTCACTACACAATGTACAGGGCTGTTTGCTACGGTCTCTCTTCTTTGTATATATGGGAACAGCTGATCAGCACAGGTGCCGAGTATGGATCTGATACTGATGACTTATACTGAGGAAATCAATACAATAAGCCCAGAAAACCCCTATAAGAAACGGAAACAATTCATCTTTATTATGTAAACTGGACATGTTTTCAATCTTACTCCCTTATGAATGTTGTAAATGAGTAGAAAACAATGATGGATTATCTGAGTTCTACAACACATTTCTCAACAACTGATCATACATCTCACCTCTTCACATTTCATTCATAAGGGACAAAAATGACATTTTATTAGAGAATTGCTATGCTATGCAGGGGGGCTCTGACAATACAGATATAAGTCCAGGGCAGTGTTTCCCAACCAGGGTACCTCCAGCTGTTGCAAATCTATAACACCCAGCATGCTAAACCCTCTCCACCCAGGCTGTTATCTGCCAATGAGTTGCACAGTGCAGACTGCCAGAGCAGTAGAGTATTTGCTGACTGACCTGCAGGGCAATTGCATGGTATCTGCAATTTAAAGGGGTACTCCGGTGGAAAACTATTTTTTTTTTATTTAACTGGTGTCAGAAAGATAAACAGATTTTTAAATTACTTCTATTTAAAAATCTTAATCCTTTCAGTACTAATCAGCAGCTGTATAATACAGAGGAAGATATTTTCTTTTTTCCACAGTGCTCTCTGCTAACACATCTGTCCATGTCAGGAACTGTCCAGAGCAGGAACAATTTCCCACAGCAAACACATCCTGCTCTGGACAGTTCCTGACATGGACAGAGGTGTCAGCAGAGAGCACTGTGGTCAGACTGAAAAGAAGTTAAAAAAGAAAACAACTTCCTCTGTATTAAACAGAAGCTGATAAGTACTGAAAGGATTAAGATTTTTAAATAGAAGTCATTTACAAATCTAAAGTAAAGAAGGACTCGGCACCACCTCTATTAGCACTTGGGATATAGCTATATTCGGTTTTCCTGTGTCTTCCCTTGCAACTGCTGGAGGGACTTCAGTGGTGCTCTACGTTAGGACAAGTCCATTCAATATGTGTATAACAGAGAGATAGAAAAACGGAGCAACTCACCACACCGACCCAGGTATACTTTGCAAGTGGTTCTTTATTCCATATCTTCAACCATAGAAAAGAAGCAGGGGAGAGTGAACGTAGGACGCGGGGGTATCCTCTCGGTGACGGGACCGTTTGGCGCCGAGGCGCTTCGTCAGACCGGGATAGTGAGGTCACGGGAAGGGGTGTGCTTTAAAACAGGTAAGACCCAGTGACGCTTGTCATTTACAAATCTGTTTAACCTTCTGGCACCAGTTGATTGAAAAAAAAAAAAAAAAAGTTTTCCCCCAGAGTAACCCTTTACCACTTTTAGTGTTACGTTGGTGCACTTGACCCGCCTCCAAACCTTACTGCACACACAGGGCTGCGACAGGAAAGCCCTGTGTGTCTGTTCATAGCAAAATGTAGTGTATTTCTCGCAGCGTGAAATACTGAAAGCAATCCCACTGAAAGCAATAAGAGGCTGCTGCTCCATATTTTCTTAAGCAGAGTTCCGCTAAGAAAATATGTAGTGTGAATGGGCCTTAATCTTTAATGTGTTAAATACTGCTGTGTGAATGAGGCCCTTAAACTGCTATATAGGCACCTCCCACAAAGGGGGACAAAAACCAGGCATCCAGTGATATTTATTTTGCCATTTATCAATGCAGTGTTCGGCTCTATGCCACATTTTTAGATTAGAAGAGCTGTTTCTTCCCGAGGACTTGAACTCCGGTCACTGTACAGAAATGCCTTATGAACAATTCTCTAATACATATTTCAGATCTGATTTAATCCCTGTGTGAGTAGAAGCGACATGGTATCAGAGCAGACAACTGAGTTTGCCCTTCTGGCTGGGGGTCAGGAAAATACAGACATCAGTGTGTGTTCACTGAACAAAGCCAGAGACAAAGCCTACAAGCACAACGCACTTTTATTGTAGTGATGACCCCCACAGGGCAGCCATGGCGAGATTCAATTTCTTACGGATGTCTTTCAAACATAACCCACTTCTAAGGGGAGTAGTTTGCTATACAGATCTAAGACTTCTTCTACAGCTGCCTGATATGATCTGCAATACTGTAAGCTATGTTCAACTTGATAAAAGGATCCAAATTACTGAATCTCTGGACCATTCCGGCTGCCATTCGCTTACATTATTGTTGGCAGCAGATCCCTATTCACAAAGGGGAATATGCTACCCACTGATAATGATTTTTAGGGCCACACGATCCCATTGACCTGACTTGTTTATTAGCTGATGGCTGGGCCTTTTACACATGCCTGTTCGACTTCCCATGTGAAAAAGGGGTACTCCACTGGCCAGTGTTCGGAAGTAAATGTTCTAAATGCTGTTTTCGCTCTACGTGGGTCAGCCACGCCCCTCGTGACAACATGGTCACACCCCCTCAATGCAAGTATATGGGAGGGGGCGTGACGGACATCACTCCCCCTCCCATAGACTTGCATTGAGGAGGCGTGACCATGTATCGAGGGGCGTGGCCAACCCCGCAGCGAGAAAACAGCGTTCAGAACATCTACTTCCGAACGCTGGCCAGTGCAGTACACCTTTAAAGAAAAAAGGGAAATATAAAAAAATCTGTCAGGTCCAGCAAAAGCCGGTTTACTCTGGACAAAACGATTACACTACATTATACTTGGCACCAGAAGTGTAACTTGTATCTCTGGGCCACAATGCAAAATCTGCAGCTATGAGCCTTAGTTGCAGATTCTGTTCAAGAGCAGTAAAGTAGAGTGCTGGACAAAAAGGGCATGACGGACACCAACAGATCTACTTACTCGATTTTAGTCATACATATAAACAAATATACGCAAATATACGATAGCAGTCATACAGTCAACCTGAGGTTCTTTCCTAGCAATACTATTTACAAAATTAAAGGGGGGAAAAGTGCATCTAAAACATAAATTTTATTAGGATCATTAAAAGCTCACCAAACACTGTTGTGAACCCTACTACCAATAAAATACAAATTTTGCCAGCCACTGCTGGTCTCACCGGATAGTAATAATATAGGTGATGTGAAGATATCAACAGTCAATAGATCAAGAGTGCATGAAAAATCAATTATTCCCCGACGAGTTTCTACCACTGTTCGTGGTGTCTTCAGGGATAATTGAAGTAACAAAGTCTGAGAAATAAATAAGTTGCCACATAAAAATAATAGGTTTGTACTATGTACTTTGTATTATTTTGATGTGGCAACTTATTTATTTCTCAGACTTTGTTACTTCAGTTCCCCCTGAAGACACCACGAACAGTGGTAGAAACGCTTTGAAGCTTGAGGGAATAATTGATTTTTCATTTACTCTTGATCTATTGACTATTGATATCTTCACATCACCTATATTATTACTATCTGGTAAGACCAGCAGTGGCTGGCAACATTTACAATAGTGTTTGGTGAGATTTTAATAACGTTAATAAAAGTTATGTTTTAGATGCACCTTTTCCCTCCTTTCATTTTGTCTTTTAATTAAATAGATTCAGCCTCAGATGCCCCAAATTGAGCAAAAGCAGATGGAAACATAACCCTTAGGTAGCACAGGGAACCCCCAGACATCAGGGCCCTAGTGCAACTGCTTCCTCTGCACCCCCTAAAATGAAGCTCTAGCTTTGTATGGGGACTGTGCATGATACAGGGACTGAAAGAAAAGAGAATGCCAATGTTGTGAAACACCTTTCAGGCCCAATACTCAGTTTTAATGGTCTTTAAAGGAGCTTTTTTTTTTACTGAAATAGGTAAAACAGGACACTGCATTGGATATAAATGATAAAAACAAATTTGGCAAAAGTGTGGCCCTATGTAATGAATACAGAATACCGCACTATGTGACCTTACCTGGATTACCCTTTGACTGCTCATCTTCAATGTCTATCTCAAACAATCCACAGTGAGCAGTATCAATAAGCAATAAGGGAATACTAGTTTCATCTGTTGCAGTCACCCCTGGTAAATCCCTACAAGAGATAATAGAAAACACATACATGAAAGTGTCACTGTCATTAAAAAGTACCTGTCACCAAATAAAGTGTTCTCAACTACCTCAGGCTATGTTCCCTAACTACTCCTAACACCCCTCCTGCCCTTAAAAACAGTTTCAGAGCTTTAAAAAGCTTTGTATCATACTTTTCCTTCTTGCTCGCATTGTGCAATTTCCCAGCAGGAGAAAGTGGGTGTTTCCCAGCAGGCATAACATCACTGAAGCCTGCTGAGGGACCACTTCCACCCTCACATTGTTGCAGCATTGTAATGAATAGAAGACCTCAGGTTCTGTGCATGTTTCAGTGTGTGTTGCTATCAGTGAGGCTTTCCTACAGCTTTCAGTCTGTGCAGCTTTCTGTGAGAATCTGTGGATCTTTCACTTTCTGTGCAGCTGTCATTCAAGCTCAGTGCAGAGAAGCACTTCCTGAGTTTGGACTCCTGCCAGGCCGGAAGGAGACAGAACTCACTGTATTAATTGCAGCAGGGAACAGAACAGAGCCACCTAGTGGCCATTTTATATATTACATTTTAAACATATTTATGTTGATAATTTTAAAAGCAAGTGAATAGGAAAGTGTCTGCTAATTACACAAGGAAAACTATATTAAAAGTTTTATTTGGTGACTCTCACTCCTGATACCCACTGTGATTAGGAGTTATTACTCTTTGAAGTGCACTGCAGCGATCTTCACTCCCCTGATGGCTGCTCTATTCGCCCAGACATAGACCAATGCAGTGAAAGTGTATAATTTGTTTGACAGCTGGGGATCGCAGGACTGAGAACCAATGCGTTCTAAACTTTTGTCTGGATAACACATCAACATTTTTTAAATTACACTAATTCTTTAATCTACCTGCTACATTTTAGGTAGTCACATGTGATTTGTATATTTAAAATAGCAATGCACTTGGGATATTTGTGTAACTACCATGTTTCTCCGAAAATAGGACCGGGTCTTATATAAAATTTAGCCACAAAAAAACACACTAGGGCCTATTTTCAGGGTAGGGCTTATTTATTTACAGTACGGTATGCACATTGAACAACATGGCGGTTCCACGGTACGGTATTTACACCCCCCTCCCCATTATCAACATGTGATGGGCGCAGCTCTGCCCCCCAACGTCCCTGCGCCCCCCTGCCGGTTTATAAGCCCAGCGCTGCACACCACATCGGGGGACTAATCATTTGTCACCCGCGAGCGCAGCTTCTCTCCCCCCCTGCAAATAATTGTCAGCCGCTGCGCTGTATCTATTCCTGTGCCCGGGCTGCAAATATTAAAAAACAAACTTTAACTTACCTTTGTCCTCCGTTCCCCCTGTTGCTAAGGCACCGGCCTCCGTCCTCCGCTGTTCTTGCTGCTTCCTGGGGATGGGAACGTCACAGACCCTTCAGCCTATCACCGGCCACAGCGATGTCCTGCCTCGGCCGATGATAGGCTGAGCCGACTGCCATGTAAGAAGCCGGCCGGCTTCTTGCATCACAGTGGGCTCGGCCTATCATCGGCCGAGGCGGGACATCGCTGTGGCCGGTGATAGGCTGAAGGGTCTGTGACATTCTCATCCCCAGGACCGCAGCAAAAACAGCGGAGGACAGGGAGGCTGGTTCCTTAGCAACGGGGAAATGGAGGACGAAGGTAAGTTAAAGTTTGTTTTTAATATTTGCAGCCCGGGCATTGTCTAGGTCAGTGGTCTTCAACCTGTGGACCTCCAGATGTTGCAAACATTTGCAACATCTGGAGGTCCGCAGTTTGGAGACCACTGGTCTAGGTCTTAATTTCGGGGTAGGGCTTATATTGCAGCCCACCCCGATAATCCAGCTAGGGCCTATGTTCGGGGTAGGTACTATTTTCGGGGAAACGCGGTAGTAGAGTATTGGTAAAACTGATCTATGGTTTTCTAGGATCTTGGTATACAGAATATGTGAAAGAAATATAAAATGCAACAAGGAGTATGCGGCTAACTGTATTTCCAGTTTACAATGTCATAATCTGCTGCTCGGCTGGAGTTACCTATAGGCACAGTAGACCTGGTCCTATAGACTGCTTCTAACAGAATTAACATACTGTTCCACTGCAGTGAGTAAGGGAAGCTGGCAGGTTTCCCTGGCGAAGATGTCCCTTATATTGTTTCTTAGAGTTTATATGGTTCCCTCCAAATGACATTACACTTTTTCCTCAGGATTCTCCACTCTGCTTCCGGGAAGGCACCACGCCGGATACCATGTATCATGCATAGTGGAGCTGCCCAGTGGTTGCAGAGCTCTGGAGGCAGGTGCTGGATATTTTGACTGAAATTGGAGTACCGCATCCCACAGACTCCCTCATTCTGCCTCTTGAGCTGTAAACCTAGCAGAATGCCTTTCACCTGTTCAGATTAGCTCCGTTTATTTCATAAGCAACCCACATTTATATAGCTTGATAGTAAAAACAACAGTCATTGGTATTGGTAAGGGTTATTGACACGGTCAGTCTGATCCTATTGAATGAGAAGTTATCTGCCAATCTTGAAGATGGAAATAGTCTTCCCATTGTCCACCTATTCAACATTGTATGTCTCTTTACTAAGAGGGCGATGGATTGTTTGGGGAGGGGGCAATATAGCTTATCCCCTATCCTAAGGATAGGGGATAATTTATAGATCGCGGGGCGTCCGAGCGCTGGGGCCCCCGGGATCTCCTGGACGGGGCCGCGGCAGTATGCTGCAAAGGGGGCGTTCTGTCCCCGCATGACGTGGCGGCCGACACGTCCCCTCCATGTACCCCCTAGAGATACATGGAAGGGGCGTGTCTGCCGCGGCCCCGTCCAGGAGATCCCAGGGGGCCCCAGCACTCGGACCCCCACGATCTATAACTTATCCCCTATCCTTTAGGGGATAAGTTATGTTGCGCTGGAGTACTCCTTTAACATTTAAACACCCTTAATAGCACACGATCATGTACAGATGTAGCACATTTTACCCTGAGCTTTAATTTAAATACCATAATAAAAGAAATTACCGTACATTGAAATGTCATTGAAAATGTCAAGATAAAGTTAGTAAGTGACATGTATTTATATCTTATGTTAGTCGTGAACTCACAGTACTGTAGAAATGAGAGCAGGACAACAAGAGAGGGATGAGAAGAAGGATGCAGTGTGCACTTAAAGCAACGCATGACCTAATGTGTGGCCTACTAGACGGGCAAAGTCTAAAACTTGTTACAAACATTAGATTAATGTTGGCCGAACCTGACAACCATCTAATATGTTTGGGGCCCTCCTGACCCTTTCCTGGCAGTAGATGCCCGGGAAAAGAAGGGTCGGACATGTTGAGTTTAACAAGCATGATTATTCTGTTCCAATAGGAGATAAGGCCACCAACAGATGAGTCTAGCAGCAGCCTTCCCCTCTTTCCCTACAGTGAACACAAGCTCGGCTGAGCAAGCATTCATGTATATGAGGATTCTGAAAGCAATAAGCGCCAACCAAGCAAGACATTGGCAAAGGCCACAAATATGTAAACCCAGTTGTGTTCCACATAGATCATGATTTTAGTTACACATCAGACGACACAACTATTATACCTAGTGCATGCAAACCCATAAACCTAAGAAGCATTTGATGACATTAACTATTACTCTTAAGCAAGGAAAACATATGAAAAATACTGTGATTCACACTTGACTTACTTGAGTAAATGTTGTGAGACAGAACAATGTGATTCCAGCTTCCCACCGTACAGTGCATGCGATGCCCACTGCATTATACAGTCATGCATACGATATTGTACAGTCAGCATTTTCACCACCCTGTCTCCATACTTCTCTATAACACGTTCCATTAAACTCAGGGACAAACCCTTAGCCGCAGCCCTGTAAACAACAGAATAATAGTGGAAGCATTTACTATATGCAATATATAGACAAGCTGAATGGCAAGGAGTAGTAATGCTTATAAATGACTTTACAATGGATATTATGTTTACCTCAGCTTCATAATCTACTTCTGTTGTTTGTTGTATGTTAAAATACAGGACTACTGAAATAAACACAGAAATACCCATCTAACCTTGTAATATGAGGACATAGTGGAAAAGAATAATAATAAAAAATAAAAATAAAAACTGAATACTAAATGAATAATAAAAAGGAATGGACCACACAAAACATGCCCTCCTTCATGCAACTCTGAGATAACTAGCTGCAGCAGGAGCCCCCCCCCCCCAGCTCATTGCGATGACAGACAAATAATGTTAGGCCTCACCCATTCCACAGGCCCCATCCATCAATCATTTGCAGCCAAAAAAGAAGCGTGGCTTAAAACCTAGAGGACGTAGGGTGTACAGGTACGCCCTGAGCATCAAGGACTTAGGGCACCTGTACGCCCAGAGTCCCGCTGCGGCTATGATGTGAGTGCAGGAGTTGCACTTGCATCATGGACCGCGAGTTTGGGCTGCTATCAGCAGCCAGGGACCCGTAGTTAATGGCAGAAATCAGTGATCGCACTGATGTCTGGCATTAACCCCTCAGATGCCATGATCAATATTGATCCCAGCATCTGCGGCGGTTCTGGTGGCAGATCTTATCGCCAGCGGTACAGCCCCAGGTATCAGATCAGCTAAGATAGCGGGCGAAGGTCTGCTTACATGCCTTCTGCAGCCATCATGGTATCTTCAGAATTACAACACAGAACCCCAGGGGGTTCACCAATTCCTTCTAAGGTTGCATTCACACCACGTTTAAGAGATCTGGCTGCCGGATCAGGCTGGAAAATGTCAAAATGTTGCGCTCCTGTATCCCAGCCAGGACCAGCGCCAAATCTCATTTATTTAAATGAGCCGACCGGAGTAAGATATTGACTCCAGTCGATTCATTTTTGCCCCTTATTCGGTTTTGTGGCCGGACTGAAAACCGTAGTATACCACAGTTTGCTCATTTAAATGAATGAGATTCGGTGCCGGTCTGAGCAGACCAGAGAAGTAGATCGCCAATAGATCGCATATGCATAGCACTGATCAGTATGTGCAATCTAAAGATTGCAATATATAGTCCCCTGTAAGGACTATAAAAAAAAAATTTTTTTTTAAAAGTAATAAAAGTGAATAACCCCCTCCCTCAAAAAAATATAAAATTCCCCTCTTTTTTACTATAAAAAAAAATTATTAATTAATAATCAAATCAATATATTTTGTCGTTACAAAGTAAATTTGGCCATGCAAAAAACAAGCCCTCATATGGGTCTATAGGGGGAATAATAAAAAAGTTATGGCTCTTAGAAGGTGAGGAGGAAAAAGCGAAAATGCTAAATTGGAATTTTCCTGTGTCCCAAGGCCAAAATGGGTTGTGTCCTTAAGAGATTAAAGTAGGGGCGTGGCTTGGAACTAACTTAGGCAAGTACAGCCGAAAAAGCGCAGTTGGTGCCAAATACCAAAGGGGGCCGGGACCGGTTTAGTGTACAGGGCATGGTGTTTATTTTATTACTAGCTGAGTACCCGGCGTTGCACAGTTTTTCCTTCCTAATCCTTGTTGGGGAGGAAAATCAACAAAGGAGGAAGCTTTTGACTTCATATCCCTTTCGCATATATTGTTGTCATATCCCAACCTCCTATCCCGTCATCATATCCCAAACCTCCTATCCTGTCCTCCTTTCCTGTCCTCCTATCTCGACCTCCTTTCCCGTCCTCCTATCTCGACCTTCTTTCCCGTCCTCCTATCCAGTCCATCTATCCCGTCCTCCTATCCAGTCCATCTATCCCGTCCTCCTATCCCGTCCTCTTATCCCGACCTCCTATCCCGACCTCCTATGTCGACCTCCTATGTCGACCTCCTATCCCGTCCTCCTATGTCGACCTCCTATCCCGTCCTCCTATCCCGACCTGTAATATGTGTACCAGTTATTGAAATATCTCCAGCCGTACGGAAGTTATGTGGGAACATATATTTCCCATTGATTTGCATGGGACTTTAAACAAAAACCCCCACCCTCACAAATGGGGGTAGTTAAGGGTTAAATTAACCATCCTATATTTTAAGTGGACATATAAGTAACATGTGACCAAGTATTATCGAAATATCTCCAGCCGTTTGGAAGTTATGCAGTAACATATATTTCCCATTGACTTGTATGGGACTTTAAATATAAACCCCGCCCCTGGCTAATGGGGGTGGAAAGGGTTAAATCACCTATCCCATGTTTGTTGTTGACATATAAGTAACATGTGTGCCAAGCTTCATGTTAATATCTATAGCCGTTTGGACGTGATGCTGGAACATACACACATACATATACACAAACGTGGAGTTTTATATATATATATATATATATATATATATATATATATATATTATTAACATAGGGATTTTAATTTCAGATTACTTAAATTAACGAAATGATTTACCTAAAAAATTCTGATAATACAATATTACAAAAACTATATTAAAAAAGGAGGCGGATCAATGTATTTTCGGTTTGCGTCCAAGCACTGCCTAAATTTTTGATTTCCCTTTCGGTGCATCCCCAATATTAAAGGTCAATAGCAGTAACAACACATTGTACTCAATTGCACAGCAGATCAGACAGGATAGATTTAAAGGGATACTCTGCCCCTAGACATCTTAACCCCTTATTCAAAGGATAGGGGATAAGATGTCTGATCGCGGGGGTCCCACCCCTGGGTCTCCCTGCTGCACCCGGCTTTCGTTTAGAGCGTTGGGTGTAATGCCGGAGGCTCGTGCAGTCACGCCCTCTCTCATAGACTTGCATTGAGTGGGCATGGCCGTGACATCACGTGCGGGGTGTGACCGTGACGTCACAAGTCCCTGTCTCGCATCGCTAGTCATCCGACATGGAGCGAAGTTCGCTCTGTGCACTGGATGTCTGGGGTGCCGCAGCTGAGATCGCGGGGGGTCCCCAGCGGTGGGACCCCTGCAATCAGACCTCTTATCCCCTATCCTTTGGATAGGGGATAAGATGTCTAGGGGCAGAGTACCCCTTTAACTTTTAGTGTCCCCAGTTATTGTTTCATAAGATACCACAAAGTGTAACTAATTGTTATGGCTCTGATATAGTACAAGGAATGACAATGTAGCCGCCATCTTCTTACTTGTGAGAGATGATGGTGGGTGGTAGCTGTTTGTGATCACCGGCCAGGATACACTTCTTTGCCTGCAGTAGTGTGATCCAGCAACTCGCTTCTAACGCCTGAGCGCACTCATCAATCACGACCAGGTCAAAATAATTCTCAGGAAGCAGCTTCAGAGGACCGTCCAGGGAGGCGCCTGGCACAGGGAAGAAGTTGGATACAGATCAATGAGTCTCCGACACTGTCATTTCTCAATAAACTATTATTGGTAATTAGTATAGAAAAATAAGCTTCATTAAATGTAACGGGGAGAGGGCATTGCGCCGAGCCAGATCTCGGAGATCATTCCACAATCTGTTTGCAGAGATTAGGTGAACACTGGCAGCCTGGAAGCCAAATCGGGTCCAAAACCTTGTAGACAACATCAGTCATGTGTAAGGAGCAGAAACTATAGAGAACGTACTGTCCTATATTCAACCAGTCACATTCGTGTCTTCTGTTATTAAAATTTCACAGTACTTATTATCTAACATGTCATTTTATTATGTCCTTCACCCCTGATCTGCATCAGTGTCTTTTGTTGCTGGATTAAAGCATGAGACACAGTAAAATAACAATAATAAAGTATGCAGCTACGCTCCTGCTTCTCTTGACCTGCTGTGACTCAAATACCATGGTAACTATGGCTAATACAACTGCAAAACACAATACATGAAGATACACCCGAGTAAAAAAAAAAACAATGCCGCTGCCTAAGATTACTCTACTCTCCTAAACACACTACAGTTCAATAGATCATCAATATAGACACAAAAACATAATAATGATAATAATAATAATTACAGTTACATTTTTTTAATCTGACATCCCTCAAACCAGAATTGTTGACAATCTTACACTTATTTCCAGCATCTTTTATGTTAGAGTTATTTATTCCATAGCATCATTACAGTGTACGTTCTCTTTCAATAGTTGCTGGACAAAATCTTTTTCTGCCAAAGCTATTCCTCTCCCTATACATATGCATGATGGGTGTAAAATCACCTAAACAATTGACATGAATCAGCTAAACATGACCGGGGACAGAAGACATGTTGAATTTCAACTACTCTATATTTTTGTTCTTGGGGAATTTGGCAGCAACTTTTCCCCTCTGTCCATTCAGAACATGATAAAGAGGTATTCCGTCCCTAGACATCTTAACCCCTATCCAAAGGATAGGGGATAAGATGTCTGATCGCGGGGGGGTCCTGCAGCTGGGGACCCCCGCAATCTCGGCTGCGGCACCCCAGGTGCACAGAGCGAACTTCACTCCATGCCGGATGACTGGCGTTGCATGGTGGAGGCTCGTGACGTCACGGTCATGCCCGCTCATGACATCACGTCCATGCCCCCTCAATGCAAGTCTAAAGGGAGGGGACATGACGTCCGTCATGCCCCCTCCCATAGACTTGCATTGAGGGGGCGTGGCTGTGACGTCACGAGCCTCCGGTGCTGCACCTGACGCTCTAAACAAATGCCGGGTGCAGTAAGGAGATCACGGGGGTCCCCAGCGGTGGGAACCCCACAATCAGACATCTTATCCCCTATCCTTTGGATAGGGGATAAGATGTCTAGGGGCGGAGTACCCCTTTAAGGCTTGCTCAAGCATTTATGTGTATAAAGGGATCAGGAGAAATAACTGTTGACCTAACATCAGGCAATAGTATTTGTATGGCCAATTATACAAAAAGGTCTAAATACATAACACTTACATATAAAATACACTAATAGAGAAGTACAGAGAGCCCAACCCGTGAAAACCAACAGTGTTAATACATCTTCAATAGCTGTTGAGCAGAGTTCCTTTGGCCGACAGCTATTCCTCCTCCCTATACAAATGTGGGCTTGACCTGGACCCATAACACATAAGACAGTCGACTGTTCCCGTCTAAAGGCTGAATTTTCTCTAATGTAAATAGGGGCCATTACAATGTAAGAAGCAATAGTGAAAGGGCAGAGGGTGGAGATAAAAGCTGCTTATACAGTAGATATCAAAAGTCTACACACCCCTTGTAAAATGCTAGGTTTTTGTGATATATTATATATTTAAAATAAACAAACTGGACTTACCTCCTGCCACCCCTCTGGTGCCACTGGTATTCCGCTCCCGAGCTTCACAGCGATCCTCTTCCTTCTTGTGGTCTACGCGTCACACTGTGGCTCAGCTAATCGCCGGCTGCAGCCATGTCCTGCCTCAGACGGTGACTGGCTGATTGTCAGTGTGATATACGGAGCCCAGGCCTTGGTGCCGGGGCCCAATACTTCACACTGCTGCTCAGCCAATCACCAGCTGAGGTGGGACATCGCTGCAGCCAACAATTAGCTGAGCCACAGTGTGACGCGTAGACCACAAGAAGGAAGAGGATCGCTGTGAAGGTCCGGAGCGGTATACTAAAGGCAGCAGGGGAGCGGCAGAAGGTAAATCAAGTTTGTTGCTTAAATGCCATCATTCCAGGCAAGTTTAGATTTTTTTTTTTTTTATCCCGGAGTACTTCTTTAAAGAATGAGACAAATATAAATAAATGTCAAAACTTTTTCCACATTTAATGTGACCTATAACATGAACAATTTAATTGCTAATCAACCAAATCTTTGAGGGGGAAAGAAAAAAAAACTGGTTGCATAAATGTGCACACCCTCTTATAACCAGGAAGTGACCCGTTTAGAATTAACCCCTCACAATTCTCAAAAGCATCAGATGAAACACAGTGAAAACAGTCATCATCAAGTGAAGAAAATATGGCACAACAGAGACGTTATCAAGAACTAGACGTCCCTCCAAAACAGATAAAAAGACCAGAAGAAAACTGGTGAGGAAGGCTTCAAGGAGGTCTACTGCAACATTAAAGGGGTACTCAGCTGCTCAGCATTTGGAACAAACTGTTCCGAACGCTGGAGCCGGCGCCGGGAGCTTGTGACATCATAGCCCCCCCCTCAATGCAAGTCTATGGGAGGGGGCGTGACGGCTGTCACGCCCCCTCCCATAGACTTGCATTGAGGGGGCGTGGCGTGATGTCATGAGGGGGCGGGGCTATGACGTCACAAGCTCCCGGTGCGGGCACAAAACTTTCATGTATTCGTTAGAAAGCTAAAGATGAAGAGGACGTTCACCTTCTGGCATCATGATGACACAAAGCACACATCCAAACCCACAAAAGAATGACCCCACCAGAAGAAAATTAACATTTTGGAATGGCCCAGACAGAGCCCAAATCTTAATCCTATTGAACATCTGTAGGATGATCTAAAGAGAGCTGTGCACCGGGATGTCCTCGCAATCTGACAGATTTGCAGTGCAAGAACGTGTGGGTTAAATATTGCCACGTCAAGTGTCCTGCTAATAGACTCCTACTCAAAAAAGACTAAATGCTGTAATAAAATCAAAGGGGCAACAAAGTATTAGTTTAAGGCTAGGTTCATACTGCGGGATCTCCGGGCAGAAAATTACCGCCCGGAGATTCCGAGTGTGGCCAGCGCCGACTGAATCTGTTGGCACTAGGACCGCGCGGATACCGCAGTCTCCAATAGAATGCAATGTGTTCCGCCAGTATTTCCGCCTGAAGAATGAGCAACGCCAATTCACAAATTCTGAAGTGTGAATTTGTGAACGGAAACCCATTCACTACACTAGACATTTTATTTAGCGGAATTTCTGCCTGAAATTTTAAAGTAGAATTACAGGCGGAGATTCCGTAGTGTGAACCTAGCCTGAGGGTGTACACAGTTATGCAGCCAGGTTATAGTGTGTTAATGTTTTATTCTTTTCCCTTTAAAGGTTTCAGTTTGTTTTGCAATTGAATTGTTCACATTATCAGTCACTTAAAAAGGTGGAAATGTTCTTACATGATTTATTTTTGTCTCATTCTTTAACATCACAAGAACCTGGCATTATAACAGAAGCGTGTAGACTTTTATATGCACCGTATATGTGTGTAGTTTAGTTACTTCAGGGTGTAAGCTTTTTCTAAAGAGTTGTGTGTCCAGGTTGCTTTTGTAAAAGTTAATAGTAGGAGAGAGTCTGCGGTGCTTTAGCAGTGAGTTTCATTGTATAAGAGTTGTGTGGGTGTAATAATGGATAGGGTGATGTAAGGATGTATAAGACGGTCCAGTGATGACAGCAGATTTAGGGGGAGATAACAAGACAGACATATCCTGAGGGAGTAGATTGTAAAGGGATTTAAAGGGAAACAGTCATCAATTTCATGCTGCCTAACCATAGTTTTGACTCATAGTTCTCTCTGTTTTGGAAGAAGCTCCCGATGACCACCCTAAGAACCGGTCATGCTGCCAGTGATGAGCGGTTCTTGGGGCGGTCCCTGGCAGTGGCAGCAAGACAGTGATGACGGGTTCTCTTTAGATGTCAGTCTCCTGAAAGGTATTCTAGCTAACCGGCAGGAGAAGTGGTAAGAAAATAGGGGAGAAGTAAATTAACTGGGCAGCAGATCTGAAGATGGTTTGATGGGGGCGAAAGAGGTTACGAGGAGGCTACAGAGCACAATGTTGCAGTGTTGTGGGTGGGATGTGATAAGGGCATGTTTAGGTGACAAAAAGAAAGTAGCTCTAAGATGTTTTCTGAGCTGGAGGTGCTTAAGGGGTTAAATGGGATAGGGAAAGAGGAATTTTAGGATGTGTGAGGTGAAGAGAGAGAACTCTGGGTAAAAGAGGGAAAAATCAGAGGGAAAGCTCAGAACACAGAACCTTGAGGATGTAAGGAGGATAAATGCGGTGTGGGTTTGGTTAGACAATCATAAGGAGACACTAACCAATCAACGGCCCCTACCGTTCTCTGGAAGAAAGGGGCTGCAGTTCACAGGCACTTCACATTTTGCAGATTTCATGGAGAGACATTAATAATAAGTCGTCAGCTAAAACAATAGGACTATTATGTCCCATTATATTGATAGAAGCCAAAGAAGCACAGTATGAAGTTCTAGTGATCAGTAAGGCTCCCTATTCAGGGACCTAAAAAATATAAACAGACAGCAAATTACTGTCAAGTACAACATTAAAAGCACCAATGCAAAACCAGACCAGTCACTGACTTCCTTAAAGGGGTTCTCCTGTGGAAAACTTTTTTTTTTTTTTTTATCAACTGATGCCAGAAATTTACACAGATTTGTAAATTACTTCTATAAAAGAATCTTAATCCTTCCAGTACCTATTAGCTGCTGAATACTACAGAGGAAATTATTTTCTTTTTGGACTACAGAGCTCTCTGCTGACATCATGACCACAGTGCTCCCTGCTGACATCTCTATCCCTTTTAGGAACTGTCCAGTGCAGCATATGTTTTCTATGGGGATTTTCTCCAACTCTGGACAGTTCTTAAAATGGACAGAGATGTCAGCAAAGAGCACTGTGGTCATGATGTCAGCAGAGAGCTCTGTGTTCCAAAAAGAAAATAATTTCCTCTGTAGTATTCAGCAGCTAATAAGTACTGGAAGGATAAAGATTTTTTAATAGAAGTAATTTACAAATCTGTTTAACTTTCTGGCACTAGTTGATAAAAAAAAAAAAAGTTTTCCATCGGAGTACCCCTTTAGGAAGTCAGTGACTGGTCTGGTTTTGCATTGGTGCTTTTTATGTTGTACTTGACAGTAATTTGCTGTCTGTTTATATTTTTTAGGCCCCTGAATAGGGAGCCTTACTGATCACTAGAACTTCATACCGTGCTTCTTTGGCTTCTATCAATCTAAAGGGACATAACAGTCCTATTGTTTTAGCTGACGACTTATTATTAATGTCCTTTAAGTAACTCCATGCAGAGTCTAATCCTTACGGGTGGAGGACAACAACAATGCCATTTAAACTAGTCACAATATTATTGACCAATAGGAATAACAATCATAGAGGAACACATGGCTTCTTCACTGAGGGTCAGGAGTCAGACCCCTACTAATCTGATAATAATGGCATATTCTAAACAAGTTACATGGTTAGTACGGTCGAAAAAAGACATATGTCCATCAAGTTCAACCAGGGAATTAAGGGGTAGGGGTGTGGTGCGATATTGGGGAAGGGATGAGATTTTATATTTCTTCATAAGCATTAATGTTATTTTGTTCCAGGAATGTATCTAATCCTGTTTTAAAGCGGTTAATTGTTCCTGCTGTGACCAGTTCCTGAGGTAGACCGTTCCATAAATTCACAGTCCTCACGGTAAAGAAGACGTGTCGCCCCTTGAAACTAAACTTTTTCTTCTCCAGACGGAGGGAGTGCTTCCAATGTGGGCAGAAATATTGCCCTGGGGGGCACTGAAACGAATGGGGGGGGGGGGGGGGGGAGTATAGTTGCAAAGGCAAAAATACTTAAAATAGGCAATCAGAAAAGGTTAAAGGGGCTCTCCAGGACTTGACCTTCAAGGTTTGATCAGTGGGGGTCCAACCAATACATTCTGTCCGGCAGAGCTATTGTGGTGTTGGTGAGGAGGGGGATGTACGCAGTGTACAGGAATGAAGCAGAAGAGTTTCTTTCACAATAAGATCTCATCCTGTCCTCACAGCATTGGTGCACATTCATCATACCGCAGGATAGCAATATCCATCCAATTATACTTCTGAACTATGCAAAGAAACAGGGAGCCGGAGGACTGTCTATGGCAGGCAGGCTGGTACAATGGTCAAATCCTATGGAGCTTATTATGAGAGGGGGTCAGGTCTGAGATATTCAGAGCAGCATTTTAATTCAGCTTGTCCTGGAAATATCGTTATAAAAAAACTGTCAGAATGTCAGGTGTCTGCAACGCTGTTATTGCTACCAATGGAACAATATTGGAGAAATGTCACGTTATATGAAATATAAGAAATTATCAAATTGACTTATTATGTAAAGGAACAAACTGTTCCGAACGCTGGAGCCGTCAGCCTGTGATGTCATAGCCCCGCCCCTCATGACGCGTGATGTCATGAGGGGGCGGGGCTATGACGTCACAGGCTCCCGGTGCCGGCGTTCGGAACAGTTTGTTCCAAACGCTGAGCAGCGGAGTACCCCTTTAATGATGCAGAGAACACATGCTGAAGAAACCACATTGGTGGACTGCACCCCCATAATCCCAATAAAAAAAATTAAAAAAATTATATATATATATATATATATATATATATATTTTAGGGATCTACCAATTATCGGTTTGGCCGATATTAACGGCCGATATTCACGATTTTGGACATTATCAGTATCGGCAATTACCTTGCCAATATGCAGAGAATGCCCCGCCCCCCTCTCCCCGGCCAGAGACCACCGCCCCCCCCCATTGCCTCCCCCATCCCCGGTTATATAATTACCTGTTCCCGGAGCCTGGGGTCCGCGCTACTTCTGGCTCCTGCAACGTCCTGCGGCGTCCTGCGAGCTGCGCAGCACAATGACGAGTGACGTCCTCAACGCGACGTCACCATCAGTGCCGCACAGTGACAGTTCAGGATGCCGACGGAGCCAGAAGTAGTGCGGACCCCGGGAACAGGTAATTATAAAACCAGGGATGGGGGAGGCAATGGGGCAGCGGCGGCGGCGGTTGGACTAGGGAGGACCCCAGGACAGGCAGGGGGAGAGAAGCGGGCGGCTATCTCTGGCCCCACAAAAGCAGCTGCAGTTCACTGATTTAAAGCGCCCACTTTAAATCATTTATCTGAGGGGCCGGGGGGGGGGGGGGGGGAGGGTGTTAAATAGTAGGGATCGACCGATATCGATTTTTTAGGGCCGATACCGATAATCTGTGGAGGTGAAGGCCGATAGCCGATAATTTATACCGATATTCCGGTATAAATTATCGGCTATTTCTCCATTGCGCCAGCATAATTCCACTGTGGCAATTCCACAGTATACACAGAGCAACAGAATCCCATTTTAAACAATAGGACTCTGCTGCTAGTGGATTTCCACAGTGAAATTATGCCAGCCGAATGTCCGCAGTGTGGATGAGCGCTTAGTCCCCCTAGATCTCTTAGTTCTCCTCCAGATCCCCCCTTTCCCCTTGTTTGGAACCCTTAGTCCAGTGGTGTCCAAACTGTGGCCCTCCAGATGTTGCAAAACTACAATTCCCAGCATGCCCGTTCCATTGGCTGTCCGGGCATGCTGGGAGTTGTAGTTTTGTGGGCCACAGTTTGTACACCACTGCCTTAGTCACTCTCAGACCCTCTGTTATCCTCCTTCAGCCACTAAGTCCCCCCCAGATCCCCTTGTCTCCTTCTCCACCACACTTTTCTGCCCTCCTCCCCGACTCTATAATTATTAAAACTTCACTGCCATCAACCACACACACACACCTCTCTGATGCTTTGTTATCTTCTAACCCCCCCCCCCCCCCCCTGTGATTTTCTACACTCCAATTACAGCCCCCTCCCTCATTCCATACTGCTCTCTCTCCCCTATCCTCCTTTTCACCCACCTTGTGGGGAGGACAGCTGAAGCAGCTCTGTGGCGGCGGGATGTCCTCCTCCTCCAGCCAGGGTACGGACCGTGACGTTAGGTGCCTGCGTCGTGTGCTGCGTCCCTGCCTGTTAACTCATCGCTGTTGTAATAAAGAAAACTGTGTCCCTGTAGCAGAATGTGACTCTCCTCCACAGGGACACAGTTTCCTTTATAACACCGGCCCGGAGCGAGGTCCCCTTAAGTGCAGAAGGGGAGGAGAGCGGCGAGGTCCGCATATGCTTTATTAAAAGAAAAAGTGCAAGGGCAGATAAACGGCCACTGTAAATATGCCACTACTGCCTCCTGACATTCGGGACTCCTTTGCTGACATATGGGGCTCAGGCCCCGGATAATTTGACTTAGTGACGCCGTGGATGGCAGCGGGAGAAAGGTGAGGGAGTGGAGAAGTGGAGGAGCGGAACAGCTGACAGCTTCCTCTTCACCATGCTGTCAGGCAATTGCTCCGCACGGCAAAACAAGGCGTGCGCACGAATGGCGGGACTTCAGTCCCGGCCTGAAGTTCAGGGCCGGGACTGAAGTCCCGCGATTCGTGCGCACGCCTTGTTTTGCGCATTATCGGCAGGTTAGAAGCCGATACCGATAACGGGAAAAAACGTGAATATCGGCCGATCATATCGGCCGTGCCGATAATCGGTCGATCCCTATTAAATAGCCGATAATTTATACCGGAATATCGGTATAAGTTAATGCCTATCGGCCTGAAAGGTTGCAGATTATTGGTATCAGTATTGGCCCTAAAAAAATAAAAAATCGATCCTTATATATATATATATATATATATATATATATATATATATATAGCTAATCCAAACGAATCTCTGTCCTCAAGGAAAAGGTGGTCATTGGAGGAAATGGGCATGTCCCCAAAAAAAGGGGCATCTCTATGCTTTAACACAGCCCTGTAGAGTTGATTACAGGACCTGTAATAAAGAAAATCTATTTGTCCTTTCGGCTTCATGTTTGTTGATGAGATCATTGAAAAATAAACTATATATTTCTATTTGAAACTGAATACAAGCCTCTATCCTTCTACCATCTGCCTTTTTGTTTTCCACAACACGTTTCACCAGTAACCTGGGAATCTCAGGAGACCAAGACACTGTCCTCAGGGGATCAGGTTACTAAAGAAATTTCTTGGAGATACGTGTTGCTTCTTAAAAAGATCTAAAACTCTCTGGTGTACTGAACACAACGTGCATCTACAGCATACAGCAGCAAAGCATCTTTTACTCATATACCATATATACTCGAGTATAAGCCGAGTTTTTCAGCACAATTTTTCGTGCTGAAAACACCCCCATCGGCTTATACTCGAGTGAACTCTCCGCCCTCAGTGGTCTTCAACATGCGGACTTCCAGATGTTTCAAAACTACAACTCCCAGCATGCCCGGACAGCCATCGGCTGTCCGGGCATGCTGGGAGTTGTAGTTTTGGAACATCTGGAGGTCCGCAGGTTGAAGACCACTGTTAAATCAGACATTGACAAGTGGTGATGATGAAGGGGGTGGTGTGGGATGATGACAGGGTAATGATGACAGGCGGTAATGATGAAGGGGGGGGTGTGGGATGATGACAGGGGGATGATGATGAAGGGGGGATGATGACAGGGTGATGATGAAGGGGGGATGATGACAGGGTAATGATGAAGGGGGGATGATGACAGGCGGTGATGATGAAGGGGGGATGATGACAGGGTGATGATGATGAGGGTGTTAATGACGGCGGTCTGGATGATGACAGGGGGGATGATGTACTACCCTAGGCTTATAGTCGAGTCAATAACTTTTCCTGGGTTTTTTGGGGTGAAATCAGGGGTCTCGGCTTATCGATGGGGATTCCAGTGGTCAGACTTCCAATGACCAAATACATATGGCACTCCATTTACTCTATATGGGGCTCCCCAGTATAATTTAGAACTGTACTTGGCCATTTTCAACAGTCTCATACGCAGCAAACGGAGTGGTATCCAAGCATGCACACTGTCAATCCACTCACCTGGCATCCTTGAGGTTGGTCTGGGTCTCAAAGTTTAGACCACCACAGGAAAGGGAATACATTTACATTGCAGTTCCATCTCGGAACAAGTGCCAGACTATTAGGGACCAATTACACTGAGGAAATTCAGCAAGAAAAATATCCTCACTGAACCCCACAGAGGATCCATGGTCTTCTGCATGAAGCAGAAATTATACGGAATAGACATCTATGTAGGTTGCATAGGCACAGGCACTGCCCTATTGACTTTCATGATGGATTCTGGCAGAAGACTGAACAAGTTTAACCTTCCGCTGGAATCTAAATCCTGTCGGAAATTCCATCACACTTCTGGCGTGTGAATTGAGCACCACAATACCCACTGAAATCAATAAGGTCTACGGTGCAATTCTCTGTAGTGTGAATCTAAATTGTTCTGCTATACTGGATGCCTGATGAAAAGGAATTTCCTTTTATTGCTAAGTTCACACATCATAAAATAAGTTGATATATTTCATTTCACTTAACTCCTTGGGGACAGAGCCCATTATAACCCTAAGGACGGGAGCATTTTTTGCAACTCTGACCACTGTCACTTTAAACATTAATAACTCTGGGATGCTTTTACTTTTCATTCTGATTCCGAGATTGTTTTTTCGTGACATATTCTACTTCATGTTAGTGGTAAATTTTTGTCGATACTTGCATCGTTTCTTGGTGAAAAATTCCAAAATTTGATGAAAAAATTGAAAATTTTGCATTTTTCTAACTTTGAAGCTCTCTGCTTGTAAGGAAAATAAACATTCTAAATAAATAATATTTTGATTCACATATACAATATGTCTACTTTATGTTTGCATCATAAAGTTGACATGTTTTTACTTTTGGAAAACATCAGAGGGCTTCAAAGTTCAGAAGCAATTTTCCAATTTTTCACAAAATTTTCAAAATCGGAATTTTTTTAGGGGCCAGTTCAGTTTTGAAGTGGATTTGAAGGGTCTTCATATTAGAAATACCCCATAAATTACCCCATTATAAAAACTGCACCCCTCAAAGTATTCAAAATGACATTTAGTAAGTTTGTTAACCCTTTAGGTCTTTCACAGGAATTGCAGCAAAGTGAAGGAGAAAATTCAAAATCTTAATTTTTTAGACTCGCATGTTCTTGTAGACCCAGTTTTTGAAATTTTACAAGGGGTAAAAGGAGAAAAAGACCCCCAAAATTTGTAACCCAATTTCTCTTGTGTATGGAAATACCTCATATGTGTATGAGAAGTGTTGGGCGGGCGCAGTAGAGGGCTCAGAAGGAAAGGAGCGACAATGGGATTTTGGAGATTGAGTTTTGCTGAAATGGTTTTTGGGGGCATGTCGCATTTAGGAAGCCCCTATGGTGCCAGAACAGAAAAAAAAAAAAAAAAAACACATGGCATACTATTTTGGAAACTACACCCCTCAAGGCATGTAACAAGGGGTCCGGTGAGCCTTACCACCCCACAGGTGTTAGACGACTTTTCGTTATATTCGGATGTGTAAATGAAAAAAAAAAAAATTCACTAAAGTGCAGGTTTTTCCGCCAAATTTACCATTTCTACAAAGGGTAATGGTAGAAAAATCCCCCCAAACTTTGTAACGCAATTTCTCCCGAGTACTGAGATACCCCATATGTGGCCCTAAACTGTTGCCTTGAAATACGACAGGGCTCTGAAGTGAGAGAGCGCCATCCGCATTTGAGGCCTGAATAAGGAATTTGCAGTAGGGATGGACCCGGTTACAAGGATGGGGCTTGTCTCCACCAAAACCCTACAGCAGTGTCTCCCACAGGGTGCCTCCAGCTGTTGCAAGACTCCCAGCCTGCCAGGACAGTCTATGGCTGTCCGGCAACACTGGGAGTTGTGGTTTTGCCACAGCTGGAGCCGCCGTTTAGGAAACACTGCCGTATGAGACGTTTTTCATTTTTATTGGGGGGGGGGAGGGGGGGGCGGCGACGTGTAAGGGGGTGTATGTGTAGTGTTTTACTTTTTATTATTTGTTAGTGTAGTGTAGTGTTTTTAGGGTACATTCACACAGGCAGGGGTTCAAAGTAAGTTTCCTTGAAGGAAACCCACTGTAAACCCGCCCGTGTGAATGTACCCAGCTGTGGCAAAATGACAACTCCCAGAATGCACTGACAGACCGTACATGCTGGGAGTTGTAGTTTTACAACAGCTGTAGGCACACTGGTGGGGAACCACTGAGTTAGAAAACAGACTCTAGCTCAGTGATTCCAACCCATGTGCCTCCAGCTGTTGCAAGACTACAACTCCCAGCATGTACGGTCTGTCAGTGCACTCTGGGAGTTGTAGTTTTGCAACAGCTGGAGGCACACGGGTTGGAATCACTGAGTTAGGAAACAGACTCTAGCTCAGTGTTTCCCAACCAGTGTGCCTACAGCTGTTGCAAAAATACAATTCCCAGCACGGCCAGACAATCAGGGATGCTGGGCGTGTAGTTCTGCAATATCTGGCCCTTCAGATGTTGCAGAAATACAACTCCCAGCATGCCTGGACAGTCTGGGCATGCTAGGAGTTGTAGTTATGTAACAACTGGGGAAGAACAGTGGCCTCCAAACTGTAGCCCTCCAGATGTTGCAAAACTACAACTCCAAGCATGCCCAGACTGTCCAGGCATGCTGGGAGTTGTAGTTCTGCAACATCTGAAGGGCCAGATATTGCAGAACTACACGCCCAGCATCCCTGACTGTCTGGGCATGCTGGGAGTTGTAGTTTTGCAACATCTGGAGAGCTACAGTTTGGAGACCACCATATAGTGGTCTCCAAACTGTGCCACTTCAGATGTTGCAAAACTACAACTCCCAACATGCCCAGACAGTCAGTTCATGCTGGGAGTTGTAGTTTTGCAACATCTGGAGGACAACAGTTTAGAGACCACTACACAGTGGTCTCCAAACTGTGACCCTCCAGATGTTGCAAAACTACAACTCCCAGCATGCCCAGACAGCCTTTGGCTGTGTGGGCATGCTGGGAGTTGTAGTTTTGCAGCTTTTAGAAGGCCACAGTGAAGATCACTCACCAGTGACCCGATTTGCGCGGATCGCCGATATGGGGGGGTCTCAGGACCCCCCTTGGCATTGCCACGGGATGCCTGCTGATAGATATCAGCAGGCATCCCGGTCCGATCACCGCCCGGCGAGCGGCAGTGATCGGAAATACGGAGGGTGTATGGATACGCCCTCCGTCCTTAAGTGACGGGACGCGAGGGCGTATGCATACGCCCTTCGTCCCCAAGGAGTTAAAGGGGTACTCCGGTGGAATTATTCTTTTTTTTTTTTTTAATCAACTGGTGCCAAAAAGTTAAACAGATTTGTAAATTACTGCTCTAAAAAAATCTTTACCCTTCCAGTACATTTTAGCAGCTGTATGCTACAGAGGAAATTCTTTTCTTTTTGAATTTATTTTTTGTCTTGTCCACAGTGCTGTCTGCTGACACCTGATGCCCGTGTCAGGAACTGTCCAGAGCAGGAAAAAATCCCCATAGCAAACCTATGCTGCTCCCAACGCGTGCAGGTGATGTCACACGCGAGTGAGTCGCGGCTCGCGTGTACGTCCCCTGTGATTGGCCGGAGACCGGTAGTCCCGCCTCCAAGATGGCGACGCCCACCGGAAGACGCCATGATTCGGATTCGGGTGGTGGACGCCAAATTCAAAACCCTGGGCATATAAGGAAGCCCAGGTCTATCCAACATCCTCTGGATCACCATGGATAGTTCGGTCGCTGGCCGCTTCAGATTTTTTAATAGAAGTAATTTACAAATAAATCGGTTTAACTTTCTGGCACCAGTAGATTTAAAAAAAATGTTTTCCACCGGAGTTCTCCTTTAAGCCTTTTCATCCATTTCGGGAGAAAATCTATGCGTAAAATAATAAGTCACAGCGTTTTACAATTATCTTTATATACACTTTACATACTTTTCTGTTATGTACATATCCCTTTCTCTGCATAGAGAAGTAACCTTACAAACTGAGTGTTATGCTGTTGTGGAGAGGCGAATTGTACTTTGCCTAGGCACACTAGGGAATTTTCGCCCAAGGCAGCAGCCTCCCATTGTATTCAATGGGATTCTGCTGCACTGTGGAAATTCCAATTTCATACTCCACCGAAAGAATGAACAACATGTTTATTCTTTAAGTGACATTCCAACTCGAACCGCATTGCTGTCAATGGGGGCAGCACATGTCCGCCGCGCGGTCATAGTCCGAATTCATTCTGGCTGCTCCTGAACATGGCATGGAGAGATGCTGCTGCACAGCTGAACAGTCAGTTAAGTGACTAATACTTCTTTTTTTGGAGTACCTTTTATTTTCACCGAATCCTTACAGGGTATTTATTAATTAGATAGTGCTTATGATTCTAGCATTATCAGATGGAATTGAGGACATTTTGGAGAATGACTTACAGAATTTCTTGATGATGACTCATAAAGTCATCGCTATTTCTATCCATCAGGAAAGACATCACATGAACTGTCTATGAATCATACAGCTCCCTATGGATTCTATCAAGACCGGATACTAGGGAGATGTCCACAGAAAATGTGATTAAAGCCGAACAAATTGTATCTGCCCACCGTCCCCTCACTGACCTGTGTTGGTGGCGAGGAGGACATTGGCATTTTTCAGCGTCTCTATCATGGCCGCCTCCTCTCTTTCCTTCAGCTCTTTTCTCAGAGCTCGGATTTCTCTTTTGAAGCTGCTCTTTTCATCTCTGTTCTGCAGTTTTCTCATTTTAGCCTTTCAAGGAGAAAAAAAAAAGCAATCCTATAATAGCAGTGATTTGTTGTTCTTTCATTTAAAGAGAATATCAAAATGTTATCATAGCCGTATAATGGTAAATCAGATGGCACTGCAGTAGCCAAAGTTTTTTTTAACCCATTAAAGCAGTGTTTCCCAACCAGAGTGCCTCCAGATGTTGCAAAACTACAACTCCCAGCATGCCTGGACAGCCGAAGGCTGTCCAGGCATGCTGGGAGTTGTAGTTTTGTAACATCTGGAGGCACCCTGTTGGGAAACACTGCCCTAAAGACATGTTTTACAGTTACATGCATGTGCCGAATCTCTAATCTCACCAACGTGCCTCATTTATCTAACTATAAACTACCCTTGTTGCCCATAGCAACGCTTTAAACTAATTTTCTCTCTTAAAGAGGACCTGATCAGGCGATAGTCCTGGGGATAGTCAGGGGGTTTGAACATTGTACATTGATGGGCGTGTATGCCTAATACACACCCCTTGACTATTTAATCCCGCTCCTTACCTGATAATCACTCCTATTACACCCATAAAACTATTTAACCCCTTAAGCACCAAGCGGTTTTCAGTTTTTGCACTTTTGTTTTTTTCCTCCTTACATTTTAAAAATCATAAACTTTTCAATTTTCCACCTACAAATCCATATGATGGCTTTTTTGTTTTGTTTTGCGCCACCAATTCTACTTTGAAATGACAGGAGTCAGTCATTTAACCCAAAAATCTATGGCAAAAAAAATAAATCATTGTGCGACAAAATAAAAATACGCCATTTTGTAAATTTGGGGGCTTCCATTTCTATACAGTATATTTTTCGGTAAAAATTTATACCGTATATACTCGAGTATAAGCCGATCCGAATATAAGCCAAGGCCCCTAATTTCACCCCAAAAACCCAGGAAAAGTTATTGACTCGACTATAAGCCTACGGTGGGAAATACATCATCCCCCCATGTCATCATCCAGACCCCCGTCATTAACACCCTCATCATCATCACCCTGTCATCATCCCCCCTTCATCATCACCGCCTGTCATCATCCAGACCCCCATCATCATCACCCTGTCATCATCCCACCCCCCCTTCATCATCACTGCCTGTCATCATCCCACCCCCCCTTCATCATCACCACCTGTCATCATCCCCTTGTCATCATCCCACACCCCCCCTTCATCATCACCACCTGTCATCATCGCGTTGTCATCATCCCACCCCCCCTTCATCATCACCACCTGTCATCAGCCCCCCCCTTCATCATCACCGCTTGTCAATGTCTGATTTAACAGTGGTCTTCAACCTGCGGACCTCCAGATGTTCCAAAACTACAACTCCCAGCATGCCCGGACAGCCATCGGCTGTCCAGGCATGCTGGGAGTTGTAGTTTTGAAACATCTGGAGGTCCGCAGGTTGAAGACCACTGCGGCCTTCGGCATCATCCAGACCCCCCCTCCCTCACCCCCTTTAGTTTTGTACTCACCTCTGCTTGGTGGGACGTTAGGGTGCGCTGGTCCGGGCCATCTGTGCTGCAGGGACCTTCCGGTGGGGAGGGATAGTCGTTCCGGGCTGTCCATCTTCACCAGGGGGGCCTCTTCTCCGCGCTTCGGGCCGGAATAGAGACGTTGCCTTGACGACGACACACAGGGACGTTGCTCAAGAACGTCCCTGTGTGTCGTCGTCAAGGCAACGTGACCATTCCGGGCCGGGCCCGAAGCGCGGAGAAGAGGCCCCCCCGGTGAAGATGGACAGCCCGGAACGACTATCCCTCCCCACCGGACGGTCCCTGCAGCACAGATGGCCCGGACCAGCGCACCCTAACGTCCCGCCGAGCGGAGGTGAGTAAAATACTAAAGGGGGTGAGGGAGGGGGGGGGGGTCTGGATGATGTCGAAGGCCGCAGTGGTCTTCAACCTGCGGACCTCCAGATGTTTCAAAACTACAACTCCCAGCATGCCCGGACAGCCGATGGCTGCCTGGGATTGCTGGGAGTTGTAGTTTTGAAACATCTGGAGGTCCGCAGGTTGAAGACCACTGAGGGCGGAGAGTTCCCTCAAGTATAAGCCGAGGGGGGTGTTTTCAGCACAAAAAATCGTGCTGGAAAACTCGGCTTATACTCGAGTATATACGGTACCTTCTCTTTATTCCGTAGTTCCATACAATTAAAATGATACCCTACTTATATAAGTTTAATTTTGTCGTACTTCTGGAAAAAATCATAACTACATGCATGAAAATAAAAATTTTTAAAATTGTCATTTTCTGACCCCTATAACTTTTTTATTTTTCCCACGAAAGGGGCAGTATGAGGGCTCATTTTTTGTGCCGTGATCTGAAGTCTTTATCGGTACAATTTTTTGTTTTGATCGGACTTTTTGATCCCTTTTTATTGATTTTTTTTTTATGGTATAAAAAGTGACCAAAAAGACGCAATTTTGGACTTTGGAATTTTTTTTTTTGCGCGTACGCCATTGATAATATATATTTAACAATATATTTTTAGGGTTTTGACATTTACGCATGCGGCAATACCACGTTTGTTTTTATTTACACACTTTTTTTTTATAGGAAAAGGGGGGTGATTCTGATTTTTATTAGGGAAGGGGTTCCCCACATGAAATTGCCCCCTATCTGCATAGGAACAGGAAGCACAAGAGAGGTTAAAAAAGCCCCTCCCTCCATACTCCCTCAGTGTTTCCTGTTCCTATGGAGGGGTGCAGAGAGGGGTGTACCTTTTTTCCCTGCAGGCTGCACTGGTGGAGTTCGGGCGGGGCGAGTCGGTCACCATTGGCCTCCTCTTCTTTCCCGTACCGGGTCGTGGCCTTTTCCCGAGGCGCTTCTCCGGTCCCGCTTTCGGTCCCCTGCGGTGCTCCGCAAGTTTATGCAGGGGACCTAGTTCATTGGCCGGCCTCGGGTGCCCTAGTTCCCCTGGCTGTTTCCGGTTTCCTATGGCGGCAGTGCGCGCGTGCAGGTGATGTCACACGCGAGTGAGTCGCGGCTCGCGTGTACGTCCCCTGTGATTGGCTGGAGACCGGTAGTCCCGCCTCCAAGATGGCGGCGCCCACCGGAAGACGCCATGATTAGGATTCGGGTGGCAGCCGCCAAATTCAAAACCCTGGGCATATAAGGAAGCCCAGGTCTATCCAACATCCTCTGGATCACCATGGATAGTTCGGTCGCTGGCCGCTACGGATCTCTGGAGCGCACAGGACCCAGCAACCCAGTGTGTAGCTGACCCATTACGGGTAAACCTACTTCTATTTTTTTTTTTTTTGGGGGGGGGGGGGGGGGGGGGGGGGGTATTGTTTTTAAAAATTCCATATTCTTATAGGTTTCCTTCTCTCCTCTTTTAGGAAGACAAGGAGGCCCCGAAGAAATCTAAGGAAAAAGAATCCAAAGTTAAATCCAAAAAATGTGGGGTTTGTGCTATTGTATTACATGAAGGATATAATAAACCCCTATGTAAAGTCTGTATGGATAGGTTAATTCAGCAGGAATCCCCATCTTTTTGGGAGGAACTTTGCTCTATTATTAAATCTGAAGTTCAAACTTCTGTTGCTGCGGCTCTGCCTAAAGCTCAGTTTGTTGATCCATCTCCACCGATTGATCCATTCCATATGCCGGATCTTCCTTCTTTTTTGAATCCTCCTCCATTAAAAAGACGAAAACCACTTTACTAGTGAACTCTGATTCAGATTCTGAGGTTGATATTGTTTCTTTGGGTTACAATTCTCAAGAGAAAGGTGAAGTCATTGAACCCTGTACACAGATTTCCATTTAATGAGGAACATACGAAATTGTGGAACGAAATTCCAAAATTTATGTACAAGTACAGTGGTCCCTCAACATATGATATTAATTGGTTCCAGGAGAACCATCATATGTTGAAACCATCATATGTCGAGTACATATGTCTATGTAAAAATGGTAATTGGTTCTGGGGCCTCGGAACCATTGTATGTTGAATACATATCTCTATGGGAAACTGCTAATTGGTTCTGGGATGACCATTGTATGTGGAGTGTATGGGGAGTGTTTAACAAACCAGGGTGCCTCCAGCTGTTGCACAACTACAACTCCCAGCATGCATGTACAGCCATTGACTGTCTGGGCATGCTGGGAGTTATAGTTTTGCAACAGCTAGAGGCACACTGATAGGGAAACACTGATGTATGGGGTGTATTGTGTGTATATGTATTGTATGTGATGTGTGACATCGCATACAGTACTGTACAGTTATTTAAATACCTTCAGGGGAGACAGAATGTCCTCCATTACGATCCTGCCGACTACAGCTCTATAGGAAAGGAAGGGGAGGGCAACCAGCAGCTCATTGGATGCCTGCAGCAAGATGGCTGCACTGGGGGGGGTGGGGCTTACATGGAGCTCACAGTGGAAGCTTGCGTGAGTTAGCAGGACAGCATGTGAGTAACCGGAGGCAGAACGGGGCACATTAAACAACTATCTGTCAGTTGCTGAAGTTGTCAGCGCTGTCAGATAGCTGTTTGTATGATGGCCCCGACACACAGCAGCATCATATGTCGAGGCTGCCTTCAACATACGATGGGCTCTGAGAGGCCATCATATGTTGAAATGATCATATGTCGGGGCCATCATAAGTCGGGGGGTCACTGTATCAAAAGTGCTTAAGAAGACATCCTTACCATTTGAGGATAGCGCTCAACTAAAAAGATCCCTTAGACCATAAGATGGACAAGAGCAGAGATTTCTTACTCAACCCTCATCTCAAAAAATCTGTTTATTCTAGAGTTCAGCTTCAGAATCGAATTTGCTTTCCCTCCTCCTCAAGGATATCGCATTACAGATCTAGCATCAAAAAATGCAAACATGAGGCTTAGCTCAGGTATAAAAAAATCTGTTATCCCTTGGGATTATCATTCCGGTTCCTCAGCAAGAACAAGGCCTAGGACACTATTCCAACTTATTCTTAGTCCCAAAGCCCAACAGTTCCTTCAGGCCCATTATAAATGTAAAGGGTCATAAGAAATGTATTACATACAAAAAGTTCAAAATGGAAACATTGAAATCTGCCATTCATCTAATTTAAAAAGACGCCTGGATGGTCACTATTGACTTAAAAGACGCTAACTTTCATATTCCTATCTACGAGCCTCACCAGAAATACCTTCGGTTTGCAGTCCAGTTAAACAAAAAAGTCTTTCATTACCAGTTCAAGCTCTACCTTTTGGAATATCCTCGGCACCAAGGATATTTACAAAAGTTATGGTGGAGGTTGTAGCCTCCCTGAGACTAGAGGGGATCACCATCATTCCCTACCTAGACGATCTTTTGATCACTGCCAATTCTTACCCCCTGCTGTCTCTGCATGTCCAACAGTGTCATGTCTGCAAGTCCTGGGCTGGATAATACATTTCCAGAAGTCGGATCCCTCTCCCTCCAGAACCAAGAGATTCTTAGGCATGATCCTGAATTCAGAGGTACAAAAAACCTTTCTTCCAGCAGAAAAGGTATCCTCCATTCAGCAGAAGATAAAAAAAGGTGTTGCAAAACAAATCTGTTACCTTGAGGGAAGCCCTGTCCCTACTGGGGTCCATGACTTCCTGTATACCAGCCGTACTCTTGAGTCAGAGTCATTCCAGAACTCTTCAGTCACAAATACTGAAATCCTGGGATCGCTCTCAGTTGTCACTAGAAAATAAGATTAAAGTTCCTCTTATTGTAAAGAAATCCCTAAAGTGGTGGCTGAAGAAGGAAAATCTTCTGGTAGGGATACCATGGTTTCCTCTTCCATCTATCTCTATAACGACAGATGCCACTCTGTGGGGCTGGGGAGCCGTGGTGGAAGATTTCCAACTTCAGGGTGCCTGGTACCAAGAAACCCGAACCTGTTCCTTGAATTATCGAGAACTAAAAGCGATATTTAAAGCTTTAAAAGCTTCAAAAAATTTAGTGGAGGGCCTTTATGTAAAAGTCTACTCGGACAACACTACAGCAGTGGCCTTAATCAATCATCAGGGTGGAACAAGACACACACCCCTGAAGATTCTAGCAGAGAAGATATTTATTTGGGCAGAACAAAATGTGTTATCCCTTTCTGCAGTACATCTGAAAGGAGTAGACAACCCATCAGCAGATTTCCTAGATCGCCATATTCTAGATCCAGGGGAATGGTCCCTGAATGCTCAAGTCTTTCTCTCTCTGACCCAAGCCTTGTCTATTACATTATTGTACTCAAAGATAAGATCAAAAACATAATCCTACCTTTCTCCCAAAAGTTGTTTCCAATTTTCATAGGTCTCATGACATAATTCTTCCCTCTTTCTGTGCCAGTCCCAAAAACATAAAGGAGGAAGAGTTCCATAAACTGGATGTCAGGACAGCGGTCTTACATTATCTGGAGATTACTAAGACCTGGAGAAAATATTCTCATCTGTTTGTTCAGTATCAAGGACCAAATAGGGGGAAGAAGGCATCAAAAAACTCCATTTCCAGATGGCTTAAGTCGGCAATCAGTCATTCCTATACTGCTGCAGGTCAAGATGTTCCGGTAGGCATCAAAGCTCATTCCAGTCTCCTGGGCCGAGAGAGAAAAGATATTCAAAGCAGCAAAATGGTCTTCGCACACTTTCTTCAAGCATTATAAGCTGGACGTGGCCTCTTCTCAGGACCTTGGGTTTGGCCGAAAGGTTCTGCAGGCCGTGGTCCCTCCCTAAATATACACTTATCTGGTATGTCTCATGTGGTGCTGTCGTGGGTGGACAGCACCATCACAACAGCACCTATCTATTCCCACCCTTATTCTTATATGTACCTGTACATGTTTATTTAATAACTGCTCTCTTAGTAATTTATAAACGCTGAGGGAGTATGGAGGGAGGGGCTTTTTTAACCTCTCTTGGACTTCCTGTTCGTATGCAGCTAGGGGGCAATCTAATGTGGTGCTGTCGTGATGGACTCATGAAAACTGAATTATCAGGGAGTTATAATTCCGACTTATTTTAACTTTTTTTATGCAGTGTTATAGCCCCCTCTAGGAGCTGTAATATTGCATACACTGATTGCAGGCACTGTTCGATGCATTGCCATAGGAATGCATTGATCAGTGTTTTCTGTGCTTGATTGCTCAAGCCTGGATTCCAGGCTTTGAGCAATCAAACGCCGATCGGACCATATACGTCCATGGTCGTTAAGGGGTTAATGATCCTGCAATCAAATTTTTGGCTACAGGCCCTCATAAGTAAACCCTAAAATGGAATTCGGTGTCAGACATAATCTTCAATATACTTTGAAAGACAAAAATATTCCTTTAAATGGAACCTACCAGGTCCCCAGCCCAAGGACCTAACAGGTAATGCTGCAGACAGAAGTATAGTAACTTTCTCCGACACATACCAAAGAAGAGAGAAGAGAGGGGTCACTACCCTGCTCTCCACAGTTTCCGTGGCTTTTGTGCGAGACACCAGGAACCTGACAGGTTCTTTTTAACCCTTTAATTTTGTGTGTAGTAATTCTCTTCATTTTTTTTATTAACTCATTCCAAGAGCCATTTGATTATTTTGGGGTGCAAAAAAAACAAAAAACATGGCTCAATAGAGAGCTCAGGGAAGGAATACATGATATCCTGGTCAGCTAGCATGACAAAGATAAAGTTTGTTGAAGATCCCAGGAGCAAACCCCACAGGTGCCCAGTGAGCGGGCTTTTCTTTTTAGGTGCTCAGAGCTTTTTGTATTGGGAGCTTTCCTCGCCCCTCCTCATGGTCCGATCAGGATATGACACGAGCCATCACTCATAGCTTAGAGCAGCGTTTCCCAACCTGGGTGCCTCCAGCTGTTGCAAAGCTACAACTCCCAGCATGCCCGGACAGCCAAAGGCTGTCCAGGCATGTTGGAAGTTGTAGTTTTGCAACAGCTGGAGACACCCTGGTTGGGAAACACTGGCTTAGAGAGAGGCTAGGAACACTCTCAATACAAAGAGCTCCGATCACCAAACAAGGGCCTATCCCTGATCACTTTCAATGCCCGGGACCTTCAATAGGCATGATCGAGACATCATGTATGTATGGACTCCCCTCCTGAAAGTCTTTAAGGACACGTCACCACTTTATTGGCTTAAAAGTGGGACCAGGTCCGGTTTAACTGTATTCTACAAGTCAATGCTATTACATTAATACCAAACTTATGTTGTTTTTTTCTGTGTTAGCAGGATAAAAGTGCTTTATGGTAATTGTGGTTCGCCATGTGAGATGTCTAATTTTCTTTATTTTTCCAAGGACAGAGCTGTAAAAGGGCTTGTTTTACATGAGATGCCATTTTCTTGGCAAGGATCCAAGGTACATTCAACTTTTTAACCTCATCATGAGTCATTAATAGATCTACCATAACCATGGGCACTGGCTAATTTGTTCATTTTAAAGGGGTACTCCGGTGGAAAACATTTTATTTTTTAATCAACTGGTGCCAGAAAGTTAAACAGATTTGTAAATTACTTCTATTAAAAAATCTTAATCCTTCCAGTATGTTTTAAATGGGCACTGTCATGAAAAATTATTTTTGATATGTTGTAGTACTTAAGTAGTGAGCACACTACCAGGCAGACTAAATGCCATTTTTAAAATAGTAAAAAATAAAAATAAAGGCAGGGAGGGTGTTAGAGATAAAAGGGCAATAGGCAGGAACAGAAAAAAAAACATGATGGTGGGAGCTACCCTTTAAGGTCTGTATACTACAGAGGAAATACTTATCTTTTTTTTATTTCTCTTCTGTCAAAACCACAGTGCTCTCTGCTGACACCTGATCAGGAACTGTCCAGAGCAGGAGAAAATCCCCATAGCAAACATATACTGCTCTGAACAGTTCCTAAAATGAACAGCAGAGGTCAGCAGAGAGCACTGTGGTCGTAACAGAAGAGAAATCCAAAAAGAAAAACATTTCCTCTGTAGTATACAGCCCTTAAAAAGTACTGGAAGGATTAAGATTTTTTAGAAGATGTAATTTACAAATCTGTTTAACTTTCTGGCACCAGTTGATTTAAAAAAAAAAAAAAAAAAAAAAAAAAAAAAAAAAAAAGGTTTTCCACAGGAGTACCCCTTTAACCTGTTCAGGACATGGGGCGTATGCATACGCCCTGCATCCCGAGTCCTTAAGGACGTGGGAATTCCGATCCCCGCCGCTAGCCGGTTGGGGACCGGACCGGGATGCCTGCTGAAATCATTCAGCAGGCATCCCGGCACATCGCCGAGGCGGGTAAATTCAGACATGCGATTTTCTGCTATTCCGGGCTGATCGGGTCTCTGGTGACCCGATCGCCCGGAAAATAGGGATGATCGGAGCTGTCAGTGACAGCCCCGATCATCCTGAGGGATAGGAGCGAGGTCGCAGTGCTGCGATCTCCTCCCATCCCCTGCCATTGGTCAGAAATGAATTCTGACCAATGGCAGCACACGACAGGGGGTTGCTATGGAAACCCCCCACTCTGTCCACCCCTTAATGTCGGGCAGAACGGGGGGAGAAGATGGAGGCCGGTACCTGGAGGAGAAGATGCGTGGGGACCGGCGATCATCGCTGGAGACTGCGGAGATCACAACACAGGTAGGGAAGCGACGGTGGGGGGGGGCAAGGAAGGGGGCAGTAAAGTGATCTTTACTGACGCCCTTCTAGTGGTTGCCAAACTGCAACTCCAAGCATGTCCAGACAGCCAAAGGTTGCTGTCTGGGCATGCTGTGAGTTGTAGTTTTGCAACATCTGGAGGGTCACAGTTTGGAGACCACTATTACAGTGGTGCCCAAACGGTAGCCCTCCAGATGTTGCCAAACTACAACTCTCAGCATGCCTAGACTGCCCAGGCATGCTGGGAGTTGTAGTTCTGTAACATCTGTCACTTCTGATTTTGCAATTTCCATGAAAATTTAGAAAATTGCTGCTATACTTTGAAGCCCTCTAATTTTTTCAAAAAGTAAAAATATGTCCATTTTATGATGCCAACATAAAGTAGACATATTGGGGGACATTTATCAATGTTTGCTTATGTATTCCTTTTTTTGGTTATTTTTTTCTTACTATTTTTTTGCTTATGTGCGACTTATCAACTGCTTTCAGCCTGTTGATACATTTCTTTCATGTAAGCAATTTTTCTTTTTTTGCTTTGGTAGTGGCTTTTTCTGCTCCATGTCTGAGCTGGAATAAATTTAGTAGCTTTTTTCATGCGATGCGACTGTTTTGCAACTGTCGCACTTGATAAATCTCTGACCACCAAGTCAAAAATCACTTTTTGCTTTGGTAAGCAAGATTTTTATTTTTTGCTTAGGACACTGAACAAGCAGAAAGTCGCAGAAAAAAAGAGCGCAGGCGCACATGCGACAATTTTAAGCAAAAAAAAAACAAACTACTACATGCTTTGATAAATGTCCCCCATTGTATTTGTGAATCAATATAAAATTTATTTGGAATATCAATTTTCCTTACAAGCAGAGAGTTTCAAAGTTAGAAAAATGCAAAATTTTCGAAATTTTCATGAAATTTGGGGATTTTTCACCAAAAAAGGATGCAAGTAATGACGAAAATTTACCACTAAAATAAAATAGAATATATCACGAAAAAACTCTCCGAATCAGAATAATCGGTAAAAGCATCTTAGAGTTATTAATTCGTAAAGTGACGGTGGTCAGAATTGCGAAAAAGGGCTGTGTCCTTAAGGTGAAAATGAGCTGCGTCCTTAAGGGGTTAAGGATATGTTCACACCACGTATTTTAAATGGAATCTATTCTGGCGGCCACCGCCAAAATATTTTGGCGGCAGAACCACACGGCACTGCGCTGTCACCATTGACGGCTATGCAGTGCTCGCAGACTTCCGTGCAAAGAAATAACATGTTCCTTCTTTGCGTGGAACTATTTCAGCGACCGTATTGTCCGCCGTTGAAATTGCTCAGTGTGAACGAGTCTCGCGGAAACCCATTCACACTGATGTTTATGTTCACAGCGCGTGATTCCGATCGCAGAATTTCGCGTGAATAACGTAGTGTGAACATACCCTAAGGCCCTACACTAACCTGTCGGCTGCCACGAGTCCTCTAAGTGTCACTGCATATGACCTACAGGTTTATACTTCTATTAGATGAGTCTGCCATCACAAGCAATAGTGTCTACACATGGGGCACGTGTTATCTTCACAAGCCCCTTTTAATCTTCCCGGGACCCACCAAATATAGTGAATGGACTGTAAAGGGTGCATAAATGTGATATTTCTTATTCCATACCACCTTAAAGGGGTACTCTGGTGGAAAAACTTTATTTTTTATTTTGTTTAAATCAACTGGTGCCAGAAAGTTAAACAGATTTGTGAATTACTTCTATTAAAAAATCTTAACCCTTCCAGTACTTTTTAGCAGCTTTATGCTACAGAGGACATTCTTTTTGAATTTATTTTTTGTCTTGACCACAGTGCTCTCTGCTGACACCTATGTCTGTGTCAGGAACTGTCCAGAGCACCATAGGTTTGCAATGGGGATTTTCTCCTGCTCTGGACAGTTCCTGATACTGGCATCAGGTGTGAGCAGAGAGCACTGTGGACAAGACAAAAAATACATTAAAAAATAAAAGAATTTCCTATGTAGCATACAGCTGCTAAAAAGTACTGGAAGGGTAAAGATTTTTTTAATAGAAGTCATTTACAAATCCGTTTAACTTTCTGGCACCAGTTGATTTAAAAAAAATAAAATTTCCCCCGGAGTACCCCTTTAAGGATCCTATGCATTCTGAATTACTGCAGAAATTTCGAATTGTGTCCCATTCATCTGAATTGAGCTTGCAGAAATCCATGCGCCATGACTGGTTTCCAGTTGCAGAAATTTCTCCAACAAATCTGCTGCTTGGGAATCTACCTTAATAGGATCTCATTTAGAGCCGGGCAGAAGAGAAGCCAAACAAAGAGTGAAGTATCAGCTATAACATTAAAGTGACTGATGTTATCGTAATGGCAAACACAACATCTACGTATATAGAGACAGTAATAGCCCAATTAAAACGGAAAAGAAAATACACATTAGATTTGTTTGAAGAAATATTATAGTTTTAGCTTGTGACTGAACAGATGTGATCATTAACTCCTGCATAACTATCAGTATACATGGATCAGCCATAACATTAAAATTATGTGAATCCACCTTCTGCTGACCAAACCGTTTTGACTCATTGAACCATAGACAGCACAAGACCTCTGAAGGTGCCTTGTGGTATCGGACTACCAGAGCAGAACATTGGTGGCAGATCCATTAAGGGGGTACTCTGCCCCTAGACATCTTATCCCCTATTCAAAAGGATAGGGGATAAGATGTCTGATAGCGGGGGTTCCGCCGCTGGGGCACCAGGCACGGAGCAAAGTTCTCTCGGTGCACCGGATGTCTGGGGTGCCACAGCCAAGATCGCGGGGGTCCCCAGTGGCGGGACCCCCGTGATCAGACATCTTATCCCCTATCCTTTGGATCCATGGATGGGACTTCCAGCACATGCCACAGATTTTTGGAGTTTTGAGGCAAAGTCAACATCATGATTTCTTTGTCTTGTTCCTCAAACAATTTTTGCAGTATGGCCGAGGGCATTTTTCTGCAATTAGGCCATTAGGGAATACTACTGCTATGAAGGGGTGGACTTGGTCTGCATATATGTTTCAGTAGTTGGTACATGTCATATCATACACCTAAATGCCATGACTTAAAGGGGTACTCTGGCCCTAATGCATCTTATCCCCTATGCAAAGGATAGGGGATAAGATGTATGATCGCGGGGGTCGGGCAATGGGAACCCCCGCAATCTGTCATTGCGCACCCACCTTTGCGAGCTCTCTGCAGCGCTGGAGGCTCAGAGTGTGTAAAGTGACAACCACGTGGCAGTCACGCCCCCTTCCATAGACTTGCATTGAGGGGGCGGGGCATGACATCACACTGGGGCGGAGTCGTGATGTCACGATACTCCGGCCCCGTGGTCGTCACGCTACACACTAGGAGCCTCCAGCGCTGCGGAGAGCTCACAAAGGTGGGTGCGCAATGACAGATTATACATCTTATCCCCTAGCCTTTGGATAGGGGATAAGATGTATTAGGGCCAGAATACCCCTTTAAGGTTTTCTAGCACAACGCTGCCCAGAGCATCACAGTGCATCCTGATGCCACCAAATTCCCAGGTAAAAGACATATGCAACAGACCGTTCACACGATAAAATGTCATTCATCAGACCACATTTTCTGCCTAATATTGCAAACGCCTAAATGAGCACCATTGCCAGAGATGATGAATGTTATCCACTTGATCTTTCAGTGGTTTGAAGGGGTGGTCCAACAATGAAACCTATTTTAAACTATCTTATGACTGAACATATTTTGGTAAATAATGTTATTTTACTAAATTTTTGTCGTCTTTCAGGTTCTCCTTCTGCTTCTGATGCAATCTGCCTCATCTATTTTTATTAGTCCAGCTTCCTGTCTGGTCAGACCCTCTAGCCAGGGATATAAGAATACTCTGACTTCCTCCCACTACATCTTCTTGACTATAACCCCTCCCACCATGTGATGCAATAAAGTTGGCTAAATTCCTGGCTATAGTGCACACAGGAAGTTTATTACAGTATGTACACCAGAAAGGAAGTTAGGCTAATAAAGACAACAAAACAGACAGTTTGCATCAAAAGCAAAAGATAAATAAATAATAAAAAAAAAGACCACAGAAAGGTAGTAAAATAACTTTATTTTGCAAAAAAATATATATTTATTTATATTTATTTATTTAGACAGTTAAAAATAGGATTCATCTATAGACTACTGCTTTAATCCATTGAGGACGCAGGGATTTTTTATTTTTGCACTTTAGTTTTTTCCTCCTCACATTCTAAGGCTATGTTCACACAGCGGAATTTCCGTGCAGAATTCCGCAGAAGCATTCCACCGAAATTTACTGCACATTGATTTCAATCGGCTTCCACAGTCCCATTCCACACAATATAACACCAATCTTATATTTTGTAGAATTCTGTAGTGGAATCCAATTGAAGTCTATGGATTGCATTTTGGAGGAGTTCTGAGAACACAGAAATTCTGTTGCAATTCTGACAGAATTCCCCAATTATGTTTAGCAAGGTTTACTGAACGGAATTTGTGAGAAATTGAGGAAATTCTGCCATTTGAACATAGCCTTAAAGCCATAACGCTTTTAATTTTACATCTACAGACCCATATGAGGTCTTTAGGAGGAAAATTACATTACTTATTTTTCCACAAAATCTGCGGCAAAACAAATTTTTTTTATTGTGGTGCAAAACTGGATAAAGATCCGCCGTTATGCAACTTTTGGGGGCTTTCATTTCTATCCAGTGCACTTATCGGTAAAAATTATGATGATTGTGATTATTCTGTAGGTCCATAGGATTACAACGATACCTAATTTATATAAATGTTATTTTATTTTATTACTTTTAATAAATTCTGTCTCTCTGTACAAAATAAGTATGCTTATCCTTTTCTGACTCCTATCACACTTCTATCTTTCTGAGGATGTAGGAGTGCTAATTTTTTGCGCCTTAATCTGAAGTTTTTGGGTGTACCATTTTTGTTGAGAAAAAAATCAGCAACTCTGGACTTATTTTTTTCCGTGTAATGTGCAGTGCAGGCGATTCAAACTTTGATTAGGGGGAAGGGATTATTCACATTTATTAACATATTTTTCAACATTTTAATTACTATTTTTAGTCCATAGGGATTCTTTCAATTGCATACACTAAACAATGTTGTGCCATAGCACAGCATTGATAAGTGTTATCAGAGCTCCATTACTAAAGGCTGCCTGCAGCACTGGAGTGCCGATCATACAGGACAGAACAAATTAGGGACCATCTCCCCATCCTCTAGGCTGATCAGACCCTGCGATTTTGCTGCAATGGTTCCCAGCTACCGGCAACTACAATTTTGACTTCACAATCAACATTGATTGTGGCATCTTAAAGATTAATGCCAGAAATCACGCTGATAAGTGATGTCAGCCATTAGCCATGGGTTTGGGTTCCTGAGCACAGTTCATAAATTGGGAGCAGGCACAGGGCATACATTTATGCTTGCAGTTAACCTGTCTGCCAATTTGGAGACCAGGCACAGACCTGGAAAAAAAAGTCACACATTTTTATGCAAATATATTGCTTGCACAACCTATTGCCAGGAATGCAGCCTTTATAAATTTGGGCCTCGGTTATTTCTTTTTACATGTCCTCCATTGAATTGTTCCCTGCTTTGTTTTCAATAACTGCATTAAAAAACATTAAGACACCCCAATAAATGTAAGATATGGAGTGGGCTAGGATTGCACATGGCGGATAGGGTAGCACTGGTGAAGATGGTAATTTTACCAATGGTATGACATTGTTTAAAGGGGTCACCAATCTGGATTAGATTAAACATTTTAAGGGAATTGAAAAAAGGACAAATTAATTGATATGGGGGAGGAAGCACATTAGAATAAAGAGTATTTACATGAACCCACCTTTAGAACAAGGAGGGTTGAATGTTCCAAATTTTTGGGTGTATTACATTGTAGCACAGTTGACGTATGTAGCAAGAACAGGAGATGGTGATAAGGGTGATTAATGATTTAGGAATAAAATGAGTTAATATATTTGAGATTCTGGAAGCTGGGAGATTAAAAAATAAAGTAGTTAAAAAGATAGCCACATCCAGGCACTTAATAACACATGGGTGATTGTTAGGAAATTAATAGGTAGTAAAGGGAGTTTTGAGTTTACTCCAATCTGGAACAACATGTACCGTATTTATCAGCGTATAACACGCACCCCCATTTTAACAGGTAAATTTAAGTAAAAAAAATAAAATGTCAAATAAATGACTTGGACTAAATGCCACATCATCCCCCCAACTTCGTTTTCTTCTGCACCTCAGTTTGGTCCTGTCCCCTCCAGTGCCACATCATTCCTTCCCTTTTATCAGTCCCTGTGCCACATTTACCCCTCTCATCGCCACCTCCATGTCTCATTAAACCCCCCATGTCTCATCATTTCCCCCTGTCATAGACCACCACTAGCCATACAGACATTAAGCATTTAGTGCCTCCCCACCATCATTTCCCCCTGTCTCATCATGTCCCCCATCATTCCCCTCTCATCATCCCCCCACCCTGTCTCATCATGTCCCCCATCATTCCCCTCTCATCATCCCCCCACCCTGTCTCATCATGTCCCCCATCATTCCCCCCCTCATCATCCCCCCCACCCTGTCTCATCGTGTCCCATTATTCCCCCCTCATCATCCCCCCACCCTGTCTCATCATGTCCCCCCATCATTCCCCCCTCATCATCCCCCCACCCTGTCTCATCATGTCCCCCATCATTCCCCCCTCATCATCCCCCCACCCTGTCTCATCATGTCCCCCCATCATTCCCCCCTCATCATCCCCCCCACCCTGTCTCATCATGTCCCCCCATCATTCCCCCCACCCTGTCTCATCATGTCCCTCATCATTCCCCCCTCATTCCCCCCATCATCCCCGTCTCATCCCCCCCTCATCATTTCCCCCTTTCTCATCCCCCCATCATTCCCCCCTCATCATTTCCCCCTGTCTCATCCCCCCATCACCCATCCCTCATCATTTCCCCCTGTCTCATCCCCCCTCATCATTTCCCCCTGTCTCATTCCCCCCTCATCATTTCCCCCCGTCTCATCCCCCCCCCTCATCATTTCCCCCCGTCTCATCCCCCCCCTCATCATTTCCCCCCGTCTCATCCCCCCCCTCATCATTTCCCCCCGTCTCATCCCCCCCCTCATCATTTCCCCCCGTCTCATCCCCCCCCTCATCATTTCCCCCTGTCTCATCCCCCCCCCTCATCATTTCCCCCTGTCTCATCATCCCCCCCCATCATGTTCCTCCTATGGCATCCAGTGGTCTTCAACCTGCAGACCTCCAGATGTTGCAAAACTACAACTCCCAGCATGCCCGGACAGCCAACTGCTGTCCGGGCATGCTGGGAGTTGTAGTTTTGCAACATCTGGAGGTCCGCAGGTTGAAGACCACTCTTCCCCTTTCTTTACTTGTCTGTGCTTCGGCTGTCTTGCGGGGTCAGTGAAGCAGATGAGTTACGTCCTCTCCCGGCTTCTCTGTGCGGCATCAAGGATGTCACTTTTCGGCGGCGACTACAAGAAATGAAGTGATGCCGCACAGAGAAGACGGCAGAGGACGTAACTCATCTGCTTCATTGACCCCGCAAGACCCTCCGCCTGACCTGACCTGCCGAAGCGTAGACAGGTAAGGAAAATAAACAAAAAAATAAAAAGCAGGGAAAGGGGGAATGATGAGGTACTGGTGGATTGTGTGGGAGACGCGGATTAAAAGGTAGCGCAGATCCGGACAAGGTAGGGCTCATTTTGATCAGCGTCTCCCGCACTATCCACCAGTGCCTGTGGATAGTGCGGAAGAAAACAAGTGACAGAGCGGGGAGGAGACGCCGCTGGTCACTGATTTAAAGTGGCCACGGGCGTGCTGTTAACACTTAACAAGCAGACGCTGCTGCGGTCGCTTTAAATCAGTGACCAGAAGACTTATCGGCGTATAACACGCAGGCAAACTTTTTGCCTTAAATTTAAGTTTTAAAAGTGCGTGTTATACGCCGATAAATACGGTACTTATCAGAATTAAAAAAAAAAATCACAAATGATCAAATATGGGAGAAAAAGGGTATAAAGAATCTTTAAGAGTATTTAAGAGATTATGGGAAAAATGGAAGGGATAACAGTCAGAATGTAAAAAAGGTGTGAAAAGGTGCCAGGCGAGGGAGGGGAGGGTGGAGGTAGGGTCAAGGGACTTATTCTGTGGTTAAGTGGATTCAATGTTTTTTTGTATGATGGTTTTTGAAAATAATAAAGAAATAAAAAATAAATTTAAAAAAAAAGACACCCCAATCAACCTGGTGATCAGGTGTATTTTCTCAGCCGATAATCATAATATTAATAAAACATTAAGAGAAACATTTTGGTAAAAGTATGAACCGGAAGACAGAGCAACTACTGAACCAGCAAATTCGCCATAATACTTACAAAGGTCAGGTCAATATCTTTGCGGATATCAGACACAAGTTGTGAATTATCACTCCGGGCCAATACCGCATCAAGGGAATGATGTTGTAAGGATTCCAGAAGTCTTGCTGGGTGACCGAGACGTAATATCTTCTCTTTATACACAGCCAATCGTTCAACTAGGTTGTCTACAGCTACATTAGATGGAGCGCAGCAAAGGACCTATGGAAGAAGCAAGAAACACGATTAAGTTCATCCTGCCCAAAGTGAGGGGACATGCCATGTCAAGTTTTGTTCAAAAGAAAAATGCCACATTTTGGACAGCTGGGACCCCCATGACCTTCAAAGGGGTCCCTTTTCCCCAGAGGAATTGGAGTGGCAGCACACAAGCTCAGCCGCCACCCCATTCACTCTCTATGGGACTGTTGAAGCTAGCCAAGAGCTGTAATGTGGATAAGTGATAATCTTGGGATTTTCAACTTTATACAGTATAGGGAAAAAAAAAGGGACATATACTGGCGCACCCTGTGCCTTTATCTCGTGTTTACAAGAGTGTGTAAGTGTGCAAAGAAACTGCTCACCTTGTTGAGTTGGGCTCCAAGCACAACACTGAAAATCACCTGGGGGGGGCGTTAGTGGATAAAAGCAGCAGCCTGTGTCCATCCGTACCCAGAATCCTGGGACGGTCGTTGAACTGGAGAGGACCACAGCCTGCGGCAGTGTTGTGAGAAAAATGGACACTTCTCTGGCGCTTACTGGATGTGGCTCCGTAGTAAAGATTTTAGACCTCAGAGTAGTAGAAATAAAACAGTGTTTTAGTTATACAAACTGGGATGACAACGCATTTCGAGGGAACAGTACCCCTCTTCCTCAGGTCATTAATTCATGACCTGAGGAAGAGGGGTGCTGTCCCCTCGAAACGCGTTGTCACCCCCAGTTTGTATAACTAAAACGCTGTTTTACTTCTACTACTCTGAATTCTGAAATCTTTCCTATGGAGCCACATCCAGTAAGCGCCAGGGAAGTGTCCATTTTTCTTCCAACACCGCCGCAGGTTGTGGCCCTCTCCAAATCTTGTGATTTTCCTACAAATAGAACCTATCCACAAGACAGAAGGTACATGTCTGTATGATGGGCCCAGAATGATCACAAGAACAAAGTTCCTCTGCCTCCACTTTAATGTAGTGCAAGTCAAGCTTTTGAGCTACTGCTCTACTCAAAGTCTATAGGACTGACAAAGAGAACAGAGCATAGTGCTTGGCTATCTTCATTGGTTCAATAGGCTTAGAATAGAGCAGCAGTGCACATGCCCCGCAGAAAATCCATTTGGCATACCTTATCCACCCTGATCTAGCATAAGGCACATTTGTACGGCATCTGCCCTCTCCCTGAAAATAATCAGATAGAAAACACTTCTGCATGTGGAGTTTTTAAAAACATTGTTATTGGGGCATTGTGTTATTTTTCTCATCATCACAACTTGTTTCATGTGAAAAATTTATACTTGTGGGAAGAGCTGAGAAGATTGATACATATGTTTTTGGCATAAGAGCCAGCGTAACTTGTAACTTATTAATTGAAATCCCTGATCTTTCATTCCTTAGGAGTCCTGTGAACAGTCTAACTTAATGATAAGACCACCCACTGGACTCCTAAGCATCGAAACAACTGGGATTTTTAATTATTAAATGACAAGTTATACTGAATCTTTTCAGAAAGCTTTATATATCAATCTGCTCCTCCTGCTCCATCACATGATGTTGGTTTATTAAAAGGGGTACTCCGGTGCAAAACATTTTTTTTAATCAACTGGTGCCAGAAAGTTAAACAGATTTGTAAATTACTTCTATTAAAAAATCTTAATCCTTCCAGTACTTATCAGCTGCTGTTATGATCCACAGGAAGCTCTTTTCTTTTTGGATTTCCTTTCTGCCTGACCACAGTGCTCTCTTCTGACACCTCTGTCCATTTTAGGAACTGTCCAGAGCAGAATAGATTTTCTATAAGAATTTGCTCCTATTCTGGACAGTTCCTGACATGGACAGAGGTGTCAGCGGAGAGCAATGTGGTCAGACAGAAAGGAAATCCAAAAAGAAAATAACTTCAAAAGAGCAGCTGATAAGTACTGGAAGGATTAAGATTTTTTTTTAATAGAAGTAATTTACAAATCTGTTTAACTTTCTGGCACCAGTTGATTTAAAAATATGTTTTCCAGTTGAGTACCCCTTTAAACTATGTGTACAACATACAGTTTCCCTTTAACTAAAGTGTATCCCCTCAGATGATATCAGGGGTTGTATTTAGTGCCCAAACAACATATCAGGTTGACGAAATTTGTGAAAAATAATAATAATACCATGCCATCATAAAGAGTGTCAAAACAACATCAATTTCATTGTCCTTCCATCCCCATATTCCAGTGTTTCCAAACCAGGGTGCCTCCAGCTGCTGCAAAACTACAACTCCCAGCATGCCTGGACAGCCAAAGGCTGTCCAGGCATGCTGGGAGTTGCTGTTTTGCAACAGCTGGAGGCACCCTGGTTGGGAAACACTGCCATATTCAATGTAAACAGCACTTGCTCTTTAGAGGGGAAATACAATTACAAGGCTGTGTCTCCGCTTGTGACGGAGGTTCCAATAAACAACATTTTTGTCATTTTTCCACCGCAGGTGTCCTAATGAGAGTGTCGGAAATCAGAATGACATTACGGAGCAGAGACGTTTACAACCAAGAGCGCAATGCCCCAATGACTACAGAGAAGGCACTGTTCTCACCTTCAGCCCTTGCTTCACAGCTTGCAAGATAATTTCCACCACTGTTGTTGTCTTGCCAGTACCAGGGGGCCCGTGAATAATAGCAATTTCTCTCTGGTTGAGGGAGAAGACAACAGCCTCCTTTTGTGAATGGTCCAAGTTTGGATTGAGAAATTCCACAGGTCCTGAAGGCACAAGAGGAAAGTGACTTCAAGAAAAAAAAAGAGGAAAAATGTATGGAAGCACCAAACCAAAATACCCTATCTGCAACAATAATGGAAGACAAAATGTGCAATGAGAGTCCCATATGATACAATACATGTAGTAAGCTGTAACTGGCAGTGCTGCTCGGAAACAAAGTCTAAGAAGGACAAAAATAAGTAACAAAGACAAAAAAAATCCTACAACTCACTGCATGTCATGTTATTCAGAGCATGGAGACTGTCATGGAGGTCAGGGGGTGAACCGGAGGCTCAGAGGCTACAACCGGTAGTTTCGTGCAGATGCATTTCTTCCGGGATGTCCGGCGGTGAACAGGAGGCTCAGAGGCTACAACTGGTAGTTTTGTGCATATGCACTTCTTCTGGGAGGTCCGGGGGTGAACCGGAGGCTCAGAGGCTACAACCGGTAGTTTCGTGCAGATGCATTTCTTCCGGGATGTCCGGCGGTGAACAGGAGGCTCAGAGGCTACAACTGGTAGTTTTGTGCATATGCACTTCTTCTGGGAGGTCCGGGGGTGAACAGGAGGCTCAGAGGCTACAACCGGTATTTTCATGCAGATGCACTTCTTCCGGGAGGGCCAGGGGTGAACCGGAGGCCCAGAGGCTACAATCGGTAGTTTTGTGCAGATGCACTTCTTCCGGGAGTGAACGGGAGGCTCAGAGGCTACAACCGGTAGTTTTGTGCAGATGCACTTCTTCTGTGAGGTCCGGGGGTGAACAGGAGGCTCAGAGACTACAACCGGTAGTTTTGTGCAGATGCACTTCTTCTGGGAGGTCCGGGGGTGAACAGGAGGCTGAGACTACAACCGGTAGTTTTGTGCAGATGCGCTTCTTCTGTGAGGTCCGGGGGTGAACAGGAGGCTCAGAGGCTACAACCGGTAGTTTCGTGCATATGCACTTCTTCCGGCCTCAGGCCGGAAGAAGTGCATCTGCACGAAACTACCGGTTGTATCCTCTGAGCCTCCCGTTCACCCCCGAACATCCATGGTGGTCTCGATGCTCTGAATAACAAGACACGCGGTGAGTTGCAGGATTTTTCTCCTTTGTTACTTGACAAGAGGAAAGTGAACTCATGGAGCAAGAATGGGAGATTATTTTAGGAAAAGGGGGGAGATTTATCATTGCATTTAGAGGTTTTTTTCCTGCTTACTCCGGGCACACAAAATGTCACACGTGCGCTTAAACACTTTTTTTTAATGACTTTTGTGGGTACTCATAAAATAGCGAACAGCCTTCCTAAGCAACTCTTAGTTTTCACTATGCAATGGTTCCAAATTTATGAAGTGCAAATGTTACACGTAGGCAAAAAAAAGTCACAAACCCTTCCAAAACGTTTTAAATGAAAGCCAGGTAAAAAGGACTTCAGAGAGAACTTTTAAAAAGTCTCACAAAAAGTCACAACTGCGACTTTCAGTGCAGAAAAGTCACAGAGGAGAGGAGGAATCATACAGAATGGTGTTCTGAAGTGATTTATTGTGTTCCGCTTATGTGAGCTAAATTTATCAATCACCCCCCACCCCCCACCCTTGATAGTATAATTAATGTATCGCACATAAGCAAAAACAAAAGTTACTTAAAAACTCACTTACCTAAGACGACAATGAAAAATCTCCCCCATAATCCTTTACATCAATAGCTGAAGCAGAAAAGAATATGCCAGGTAGAGAAGGGTTCACACAAGGACTTCTCCAGCCTTTACATATTGAGCCTTTACTCAAGGCTGGACGTCAATGTTAGATCAACAGGGGTGCAATTCCCAGCAGCCCTACAGACCACCGATTTAAGGGGCCATAGCACTTGTGGGAGCACTGGAATAGAGGACTGCATTGGGAATGAGATTCCACAGAACCAGTTGAAAAGGCTAGGGCGGTATTAAAGGGGTACTCCACTGGAAAATATATATTTTTTTAAATCAACTGGTGCCAGAAAGTTAAACAGATTTGTAAATTAGTTCTATTAAAAAATCTTAATCCTTCCAGTACTTATCAGCTGAATTTCCTTTCAGTCTGACCACAGTGCTCTCTGCTGACACCTCTGTCCTCTGTCAGGAACCCTTTAGAGCAGGATAGGTTTTCTACGGGGATTTGCTCCTGCTCTGGACAGTTCCTGACATGGACAGGGGTGTCAGCAGAGAGCACTGTGGTCAGACAGAAAATAACTTCCTGTGGAACATATAACAGCTGATGAATACTAGAGGGATTAAGATTTTTTAATAGAAGTAATTTAAAAATCTGTTTAACTTTCTGGCACCAGATGATTATATATATATATATATTTTTTTTTTTTTATTTATTTTTTTTTTTTCCCAGTGGAGTACCCCTCTAAGTATGTTTAGGGGTGGGAGCTGGCAGCCGCAAACCCCCTCCCATAGACTTGCATTGAGGGGGCGGTGCATGACATCATGAGGGGTGGGGCTATGACGTCACAAGCTTCCGACGTCGGCTCCAGCGTTCGGGACAGTTTGTTCCAAATGCTGAGCAGCGGAGTACCCCTTTAAGACCCTGAATCTGTACATATCTCTCATCAGTTAATGGACCCCTCCAACACTGACGGCAGTTTAAAAGATTAACTAAGTGTACTTGTCATTAATGTTGAGCGCAAATATTCGAAATGCGAATTTTTACTGCAAACATCGTCACTTTGCGATTTTGCAAATATTTACAATATAGCGCTATATATTCGTAATGACAAATATTCGTTTTTTTCTTCACAGTACACATCCCAGCAAGGATATGTAATGTGTAAAAAATAAAATAAAAAAAAAGGCGATCATCCCTCCCTGCCTCCAGCTTGTGGTCCATGTGGAGCGTGTGAATATGCAAATATTTGCGAACATCCGCACTTCCAGAGGACACTGATCCCTCCCTTCTTTTAGCTTGTGGGCCAATTATATAACTGCAAATGTGCACTATGTGAATTTCATTACGATTTTCGGATGGGGAAAAAAAAGTGAAAGAACATAGTGAATACGTGAATTTTGCGAACGTAGGACGAATATTCGTCCATATATATGAATATGTCCCCTGCCGCTCATCACTACGTGTCATTGTAATAACTTTTCACATGTCAGAGAGACATATCAAAATGAACTATTAAAAGGTATGTGCGGATTTAAGGTCAAAAGCCCTATACAGCCATGCTTTTAAAACCGACTGGCAGTTCAGCATTAAAACAGTAAATGGACTTGGATCATAAAGTAAATCTGACAGACAGTGTTATTCATAGTGTGAGTAGTATTAAGTAGCTGCCAGCAGGTGTCACTGTTTAGAGAGTATTAGGTCATTTTATATGGTGAATTTTGTTCGGGTTTTGAAAGTCAGGTGAACAAATAACTTTAATGTAAATACCATAGATTTTGACAGATGATACATTTCAAAAATGTGTTTCACCAAAACACATGCTTCTTTCCAGTGAGATTTTTCCCCTTACCTTTAAAGTGTACCTGTCGTCAAAAAAACATATTATACAATGTAGATAATACCATTACATGTATATTTGTAATATACAAGCAGGGCCCTGCGCACCGAGGACAAGCAGGGCCCTGCGCACCGAGGACAAGCAGGGCCCTGCGTACCGAGGACAAGCAGGGCCCTGCGTACCGAGGACAAGCAGGGCCCTGCGCACCGAGGACAAGCAGGGCCCTGCGCACCGAGGACAAGCAGGGCCCTGCGTACCGAGGACAAGCAGGGCCCTGCGCACCGAGGACAAGCAGGGCCCTGCGCACCGAGGACAAGCAGGGCCCTGCGCACCGAGGACAAGCAGGGCTCTGTACACTGAGGACAAGCAGGGCTCTGTACACTGAGGACAAGCAGGGCTCTGTACACTGAGGACAAGAGCCCTGCTTGTCCCGCCCACACTTCCTGTATTTGGACTCCTCACAAAGACACACAGACAATAGCTGTAGAGACAGCATTTTTTCTCCCAAAAATATACACATTTTTTAACCAATGTATATTACAAATATATATATATATATATATAATGTTATTATCTACATTATATAAAAAAAATTTTGTTCATAACAGGTACACTTTAATATTCAATAATGCAAAATGCAATAAAATGCAATAAGAGGGAGAAACACACCATGTGCACCCAGACTAAGGCTAGATATTGACGGAAAGTTGTAATGCTGCTTCAATTGTTCTGTATGAAAAAGAAAGTTGCAAAAGACTACTGTAAAAATACCCACTATGTCAGTGTAACCACAACTTGCGCACACCTCAGTCTTGCTGTGTAGCCTGAGCCCTCATCTCTATAAATCCAGAGCCCAAAGAGGCTCAATACCCTCCTCCCAATTAGGGGTTTTGTTTGCCAAAACAGGATTGAATCTTTTATTCTTAAGAATTACACCTACTTGGTTGCCCTGTACTAGTAGGTTGAGAAGAAGAGAAGAGGACATCTATTAGGTCACTAGCCGGTCCAGAACGGTTCTGACTCAATGCAGTCAAAGCTCTGTAGAATGGAAAAAAACATAGAAAACATGTTTACAATATCCACTACTATATACCTTATCAGAGTATTATAAGGACAATAAAGATGGTCTTGGTCAGAGAGAAGAGCAGTTACTAAGAGGATCTCTCTATGGAGGACTTGTCCTGTCTTACATTAAACAGCCTATTGATTTTAATGTTCTCTGCCTCATGCTTCACCTTCTGCACAGATCACAGCTGATCAATGAGGGTCCTAGAAGGGGTCCCTTTTGCAATTAGCTTATTATCAAGGGACCTAACAAAAGCATAGAGTTTAATAAAGCAGGGAGCCCATTAAGCAGCTTCCATTATGTAACTGGATTGCTCATGGAGGCCACAACTGTTGCCTGTACTGCCCATCACTGGCACAGCAGGACCACACTGTGGGGTACTTGGACATCATGTGATCGCCAATAGCAACACTGACACTATCTGAATTCACAACATGGTGCTCATTGTGCGCTATGTAAACTGCAAAGTTGGAGACAGAAGCCCCCACCAACAACTTCTGCCTGATCTGCCCCAGCCAGACTGCAGGAATGCTAAACACGCAATGTACATTTACTATGTTATGGGTTTAAAGCACAGGACCAGGCACCGTACATGTAGTCATAACAGGTTAAAGTGGGTCCAAAGTGCGGTTTTACTTGAAATCATCACATTCACTGCTTGTAGAGCTTCTTTCACTCTAGGTGTCATGTATCCCTGTACATTAAGAGAGATTTTCCTGACAGCTGTAAGGAAATATAATATTGTATAAGTCCTATTGAAATATTCTTTGTCGCGGTGCTCTGCTATGGTTAATTGAGGAGAGGGTCCAAAGTTGGCGACCCCTCTATGATGTCCAAATCCGAAATGCGACAACCTCTTTGAGGTCCATCATGGGATATCATGTTATGTAATATGCTTGTCTGGCCGCATTCCAGCAACAATGCCCCACGCTCCATTAGACCAGACTAACAGGACATCTTCCTGCCACAGGTGCCTAGCAACACTAGCATCCCTGATCTTGCTGCCTTGTTGTTAAATCTGCCCTTTGGCTTAGTTCTTCATTAACCTCCTCTGCCCTGGCATACCCGCCTGGCTTCTGACACTTAGAATGAACGCTAAGAACCCCTTGCTTAGTGTTCCTACCATTACTTGACCTCCTGTCTCCAACCACTAATCAAGAGAATGAGTGGGGATAAGCCTGCAGCAGAACACTACTCCCTGGCTCTTTGTCTCACTCCCCTATAGTCATATAATGGAGCAGTGAGACAAAGATCACTGATCACTGTATTGTGCACTATCACATGCTTATCCCTGCTCGTTCTTATGATCAGTGAAGGTCTCAGCACTGATACCCTGACTGAGCAAACTTTTTTTGCATGTCAAAATTTCATTACATGTACACTTTAACTATGAGATTAAAGGGGTATTCCGCCCCTAGATAGCTTATCTCCTACCCAAAGGATAGGGGATAAGATGTCTGATCACGGGGGTCCCGCAATCTCAGCTGCGGCACCCCAGACATCCAGTGCACGAAGCGAACTTCGCTCTGTGCTGGATGACTGGCGATCCAAGGCGGAGGCTCGTGACGTCACGGCCACACCCCCTCAATGCAAGCCTATTGGAAGGGGCGTGAGCCCATACACTTGCATTGAGGGGGCGCGGCCGTGACGCCACGAGTGGGGAGCAGCCGTGACGTCACGAGTGGGGAGCGGCCGTGACGTCACGAGCCCCCGGTGCTCAGGCGTTACACCTGACGCTCTAAACAAACTCCGGGTGCACGGGGTCTCCAGTGGCGGGACACCCGCAATCAGATATCTTATCCCCTATCCTTTGGATAGGGGATAAGATGTCTAGGGGCGGAGTACCCCTTTAAAGAATTGCCCCCTTGGCTTACTTTTTAATCCTCTTATAAGTGACATCGTTGGCCAATTTCAGGAGTCTGTAGGTGGCCTCGCTGCCCAGATTCAATGAATCACTATGAGCTTCATCAAAGGCCACATTGATAGTCTTCTGTGTAATGCCGGACACAATCCCTGTAGCGATAGGTTCTTTTGGGGCATTGGAGTCATAGACTCCTACAATGTCACCTGCAACAAAGAAAAGAACAAATGAAACCAGATCTAGTCTTCTTCTAAGATTATCTGCAAAGAACACAATGCACGCTTATCAGGCAGAGGTTTGGATAGGACATGAAGACGTCCGCTGGATAGTAATAGCACAGCAGAAGAATTTTAATTCATTTATGTGGAAATAAAACCATGTTGGTCATTATTACGTCGGATACTGATTTTCACAACAAAATTCAGTCTATAGAGCAGTGTTTCCCAACCAGGGTACCTCCAGCTGTTGCAAAACCACAACTCCCAGCATGCCCGGACAGCCGAAGGCTGTCCGGGCATGCTGGGAGCTGTAGTTTTGCAACAGCTGGAGGCACCCTGGTTGGAAAACCCAGCCATAGAGTGACCAATCCACTGCCACCACTACCCATTCGTCTGCTGCAGAATAACACACACATTGGGGAAGATTTATCAAAACCTGTCCAGAGGAAATGTTGCAGAGTTGCCCATAGCAACCAATCAGATCGCTTCTTTCCTTTTTAACAAGGCCTCTGCAAAATGAAAGAAGCGATCTGATTGGTTGCTATGGGCAACTGAGCAACTTTTCCTCTGGACAGGTTTTGATAAATCTTCCCCATTGAGCTGTGTTTCCTCAATGGGGGAGATTTATCAAAACCTATCACCACTCTTACAACCTACTGTTGGTGCCCACATACCAGTGTTATTGTCTAAATGTAGAATATTTTTTTTTTTTTTATAAAAGGCTTAAATAAAGATGTATTATCTGTGTCTAAAGCTCCTGTGCAGACCTACACTCACTGGCCACTTTATTGAGTACACCTTGCTAGTACTGGGTTGGACCCCTTTTGCTTTCTTTCTTTGTGGCGTACTTTCCACATGATGCTGGGAACGTTCCTCAGAGATTTTGGTCCATATGGACATGATGGTATCCCACAGTTCCTGTAGATTTGTCAGCTGCACATCCATTATGCCAGTCACCCCTTCCACCACATCCCAAACACCCCCACCATATTGGACTGAGATTTGGTGACTGTGGAGGACACTGGAGTAGGGATCGATTTTTTTAGGGCCGTTACCGATAATCTGTGACCTTTCAGGCCGATAACATATACCGATATTCCGGTATAAGTTATTGGCTATTTCTCACCCCCCACCCGCCCCGCAGAAGCTGCTGCAGAGCAATGATTTAAAGCGGGCCTTTAAATCAATGAACTGCAGCGGTTTTTGCGGGGCCAGAGACCGCCGCCACCGCCTGCTTCTCTCCCCCTGCCTGTCCTGGGATCCTCCCTAGTACAACCACCCCCGCCGATGCCCCATTGCCTCCCCCATCCCAGGTTTTATAATTACCTGTTCCAAGGGCCCGGGGTCCACGCTACTTCTGGCTCCGGCGGTGTCCTCAGCTGTCACTGTGTGCACTGACGGTGACGTCACGTTGAGGATGTCACTCGTCATTGCGAGCCAGAAGTAGCACGGACCCCGTGCCCCGGTAATTATAAAACCGGGGATGGTGGAGGCAATGGGGCAGCGGCAACGGTGGTCTCTGGCCGGGGAGGCGGGGTGGGGGGGGAGGCGTGGCATTGTCGGCATGGTAATTGCCGATACCGATAATGTCCAAAATCGATAATATCAGCCAAACCGATAATCAGTCGATCCCTACACTGCAGTACAAGGAACTGATTGTGATGGAATCAGTTTTGAGATCATGTGATCTTTGTGACATGGCGCATTATCATGATGGAGGAAACTATTAGAAAATGGGTGCACTGTGGTCATAAAGTGATGGACATGGTCAGCAATAATACTCAGGCTGTCACGTTTAATCAATGCTCAAATGGTAATAAGGGGCCCAAAGTGTGCCAAAAAAAATGCCCCCCACATGATTACAGCACCACCTCCAGCCTGAACCATTGATATAAAGCAGACGGGATCCATGGTTTCATGTTGTTTTTTGCCATATTCTGATGTTGCCATCTGAATGTTTTAGCTGGAATCGAGACTCATCTGATCAGGCAACGCTCTTCCAGTTTTTTTATTGTCATCCTGTCCAAATTGTGTAGTTACTGCTGTAGCCTATCTGCTTCAAGGTTCAACGTGTTGTGCGTTCAGAGATTGCATTTGCCATAACTTGGCTAAAATTAGTGGTTATGTGAGTTACTGTTGCCTTTCTGCCATCTCTAACCAGTCTGCCCATCATTCTCTGACATCAGCAAAGCATTTTGTCCACACAACTGCCATTCACTGGATATTTTCTCTTTTTCAGACCATTTTCTGTAAACCCTAGAGATGGTTTTGTGTGAAAATCCCAGTATATGAGGAGTTTCTGTAATGCTTAGACCAACTAGTCTATTACCACATTCAAAGTCACTTAAAGGGGAACACCGGGGGAAAACAAATATCAAATCAAATGTAAATTACTTCTATTTAAAAATCTTAATCCTTCTAGTACATATCAGCTGCTGTATGCTCCAGATAATATTTTGTCTTTCTTTCCAGTCTGACCACAGTGCTCTCTGCTGACACCTCTGTCTGTGTCAGGAACTGTCCAGATTAGAAGAAAACCTTATAGAAAACTTTTCCTGCTCTGGACAGTTCATGATACGGACAGAGGTGTCAGCAGAGAAGTGCATTGTCAGGCTGGAAAGAACTTCACAAATTTCTCTGAAGTTTATCTGTAGTATACAAATTTGTATAACTTTCCCCTTTTTCCCACTTTAAAATCCCTTTTTACCCATTCTGATGCTCGGTTTGAACCTCAGCAAGTTGTCTTGATCAGGTCTATATTCCTTAAAGGGGTTATCCAGGATTAAAATCAGAACTGATTATTAAAAAAAAAAAAAAAAAAAAAAAATAGCACCACACCAGTCCTCAGGTTGTGTATTATATTGCAGCTCAGTTCCATTGAAGTGAATGGAGCCAAGTTGTTATACCACACACAACCTGAGGACATATGTGGTGCTGTTTTTAGAAGAAATTAGCTCTGTTCTTCAATTCCTGGTTGAGGCTAAGTTTCCACTTGTTTTTTTTTCTGGCAGTTTTTGGATATCTGCCACTGCAGTTTTTGAGCCAAAGTCAGAAATGGATCCATAAGTGAGGAGAAGTGTAAGTCCTTCCTTTATATGTCCTATTCCTTTTTAATACACTTCTGGCTTTGGCTCAAAAGCTGCAGTGGCAGATATCCAAAAACTGCCAGAAAAAAACCAAGTGGAAACTTAGCCTAACCCCTTTAATGTGTTGAGTTGCTGCCATATGATTGATTAGCTTTTTGCGGGTATACTTAATAAAGTGGCCTATGAGGTATGTGCCTCCACTTCAATCCTCCATCCTTCTACCCTTCCATGGATGCCTTACTTTTTAGCTAAGTTATGCTTGATAGGCCTGTAATAAACTCAGCTTAATAACCCTATGTGATCTAGGGTCGGTTCTGAGCAATGTTATATAGAATTGTTAGACCAATGATACCTGATCCGAAGCTGTTTGTAGGCAGCACGGCATCTGCATCATACTTTCTTGGCGTGAAGGTTACAAGGAGACGTCCGTACAGCCCTGTTCTTTGGTTCGCTACCTGCAGCTTCAGTAAGCAGACTCCTCTCCGCTGTAACTCTTTTAAGGAAACATTCTCCCGCCAGGCTCTGCAAAGGAAAGTAAGATCCAGGACTATGACTGTACGAACCACCTAACCATGCCAGTCTGCATACACCCTATGCATGTATAGAAGCACTAACTAAGGACTAGATGGGCACCTATGTGTCATGGTGATATCAATATGAAACACTGCAAGTATGAGGCAAAGAGTCTTAAAGGGGTACTCCCCTGGAAAACTTTATTTATTTATTTATTTTTTTATATCAACTGGTGCCAGAAAGTTAAACAGATTTGTAAATGACTTCTATAAAAAAATCGTAATCCTTCCAGTACTTATTAGCTGCTGAATACTACAGAAGAAATGGTTTTCTTTTTGGAACACAGAGCTCTCTGCTGACATCATGACCACAGTGCTCTCTGCTGACATCTCTGTCCATTTTAGGAACTGTCCAGAGCAGGAGAAAATCCCCATAGCAAACATATGCTGCTCTGGACAGCCCCTAAAATGGACAGAGATGTCAGCAGAGAGCACTGTGGTCATGATGTCAGCAGAGAGCTCTGTGTTCCAAAAAGAAAACGATTTCCTCTGCAGTATACAGACCCTAAAAAGTACTGGAAAGATGAAAGGGGTACTCCGGTGAAAAACTTTTTTTTTTTTTTTTTTTTTTTAAATCAACTGGTGCCAGAAAGTTAAACAGATTTGTAAATTACTTCTATTAAAAAATCTTAATCCTTCCTGTACTTATTAGCTGCTGAATACTACAGAGGAAATTATTTTCCGTTTGAAACACAGAGCTGTCTGCTGACATCATGAGCACAGTGCTCTCTGCTGACATCTCTGTCCATTTTAGGAACTGTCCAGGGTAAAAGGAAATCCCCATAGCAAACATATGCTGCTCTGGAAAGTTCCTAAAATGGACAGAGATGTCAGCAGAGAGCACTGTGCTAGTGATGTCAGCAGACAGCTCTGTGTTTCAAAAAGAAAAGAATTTCTGCTGTAGTATTCAGCAGCTAATTAGTACAGGAAGGATTAAGCTTTTTTTAATAGAAGTAATTTACAAACCTGTGTGAATTCATGTAGAAAACAGACATGGTCGCAAATCTACAATCTTGTATAATGATCTGATTGCTTCTCAGCATAATATCAAAAACTAACAGGTTGTTAGTATACATTTTTGATCAAAAATACAAAGCCCACTGTTACGCCGAGCGCTCCGGGTCCCCGCTCCTCCCCGGAGCGCTCGCTTCTCTCTCGCTACCGCAGCGCTCCGGGCAGCTCCACTGACCCGGTGCGCTGCGATACCGTCTCCAGCCGGGATGCGATTCGCGATGCGGGTAGCGCCCGCTCGCGATGCGCATCCCGGCTCCCGTACCTGACTCGCTCTCCGTCTGTCCTGTCCCGGCGCGCGCGGCCCCGCTCCCTAGGGCGCGCGTGCGCCGAGTCTCTGCGATTTAAAGGGCCACTGCGCCGCTGATTGGCGCAGTGGTTCCAATTAGTGTGTTCACCTGTGCACTCCCTATTTATACCTCACTTCCCCTTCACTCCCTCGCCGGATCTTGTTGCCATTGTGCCAGTGAAAGCGTTTCCTTGTGTGTTCCTAGCTAGGGATGTAAGAAAAAATCGATTCTCGCGATAATCGCGATTTTTCATTTGCCGATACAGAATCGATTCAAAATATTTTTGAATCGATTCTTTTAGGGATGTGGAATTTTTAATAAAACGCACTTTATCTTACCTGCCAACGAGCCCGCGGAGCTCCGGTACAGTCCGGTACAGGTGTTCGGTCCCCGGGCTGTATTCTTCTTACTTCCTGTTAGTCCGGCACGTCACATGGAGCTTCAGCCTATCACTGGCCGCAGCGATGTCCCGCCTCCGCTGGTGATAGGCTGAAGCTCCATGTGACGTGCCGGGCTAACAGGAAGTAAGAAGAATACAGCCCGGGGACCGAACACCTGTACCGGACTGTACCGGAGCTCCGCGGGCTCGTTGGCAGGTAAGAGAAAGTGCGTTTTATTTTATTTTGCAGCCCGGACGGGATAACATAAAAAAAAGTGAGCACCGGAGTACTAGATCGCCGCTGTCAAAGCTGACAGCGGCGTCTATTGGGATCTATGAATGCTCCCAGGTGGGCGATATATCGCGATGTATCGTCACCTAGACGGTATCGCGATATATCGAATCGCCACACTGGTATCGCGATTCGAATCGAATCGCCAAATTCTTGGCGATTCACACCCCTATTCCTAGCCTGTGTTCCAGACCTCCTGCCGTTGCCCCCGACTACGATCCTTGCTGCCTGCCCCGACCTTCTGCTACGTCCGACCTTGCTTCTGTCTACTCCCTTGTACCGCGCCTATCTTCAGCAGTCAGAGAGGTTGAGCCGTTGCTAGTGGATACGACCTGGTCACTACCGCCGCAGCAAGACCATCCCGCTTTGCGGCGGGCTCTGGTGAAAACCAGTAGTAACTTAGAACCGGTCCACTAGCACGGTCCACGCCAATCCCTCTCTGGCACAGAGGATCCACTACCTGCCAGCCGGCATCGTGACACCCACTCGCCACATCAAGGCCATCTATTTAGAGTGGGTCCCTAACGTCCCTAGCATAATTTACAAACCTGTTTAACTTTCTGGCACCAGTTGATAAAAAAAAAAAATTTAAAAAAAGTTTTCCACCGGATCCACCGGAGTACCCCTTTAATAATAAAGACACGCTTTACACTGCCTAAGTTGCTCCTTAGTATAAGACTACAAAATGCATTGCTGACAGTAGCATTATTAATAGGATTATTAGGTGTTGTCACAGCGGTTATAAAAAAAATAAATTGTCAAATCCCAGAAAAGCCGCAAGCAAGTTGCATGGGACAAGCCTTGAGGTCAATTTTGAGAACGCTGCATGTGAATTGTGACCAGAAATGTGCATTACATTGAAATCTTTGTGTTGCATGACCAAAGTCCCCATGTAGCGAGTTGCAGATTAATGTGACAAATAGCTGGCAAGGCTGGAAATATTGTGTGCAACCAGTTGGGATTTCTTGTGACAGACGTGTCACGATCACATCAAACTTAGGGTCGCAATGTGAGTACTCTGACAATTATTAGATGTGACCCGAGCTGCCGTATAGCTCCAGCCTAAATCTTTGCCATGGGGGGTGAGCCGACGCGGCCTTTAAAGTCCCCTGTGCATCAGGTGATGCAGCCCATGTATAACTGGGCAGATCTGCCATTCTGGTGCAGGGAAAAGCTGCGTGACAGGAAGAGCTATCATGGTAGCAATACTGGCTGAGATATATATGTGGGAAGCCTATCAGGCTGAATTTGTGGGAGGGGCTTTGGCTATTTAACATCCATCGGCCCCTCCCTCTGGGCGTATGCTGGGTTGGCGAAATTGCGGGGGTTCTTTCGGTGCGTACGCTGGGTCAGGTGTGTGGTGGTGCAGGTAAGTGCCGGGTGACCAGCAGGTTTCTTTTACTGGGGCCCTGGTCTGTTGCTATTTGCTCCCCTCGTTTGGCGGGCAGGCTCCGGCACCCAGCGTGTTATGTAGGCGGCGGTCCGTCGGTGCAGCGCGTGCCCGGGCTGGCCGCAGTGAACACGGCCTCTAGATCCAGCGGCAGCTGGAGGCATGGCAGGCGCGGGGAGACGCGACCCACGTGGGTCTCCCTGTGCCGGCGTCTCACGTGTAACACGGGGCTCTGAACGGGCGGAGTCACAGCATGCCAGTGAGCTGGCGGTATAGCTCCACGGATGGCCAGCAGGTGGCACTGAAAAAAATAAAAATAAAATGTGTGTGAGGAAATGTGTTAGGCTTACAGAGTGTATTGGTACCATGCAGTAATAAGGGGCTGGCTCATGGTGCACCGGTGTCAGGCCACAGTTCCTGACACATGCACTGTCGCAGACAAGGGGCAGCTTGTAAGTTAATAATACTATAATCCATATTACTGTGGCTTCGGTTAAGGGGGGGGGGGGGGTCATGCATAAAAGATCGGGGTACCGGGTCAGAGGCTTGGGGTAGTCAAGTAATTAGTGGGGTTGGGGTAGTTTCAGGCATAGGGGGGGGGGGGCTAGGGGGTGCCAGCATGTATGGGTCAGAGGTGGTAGGTGGCGCGTAAACCATATGGTTAGAACACTGTTAGTTTCTCTTGCAGATTAGGTGGGCTGTATCCAGTTAGGTGGTCGTTACGTTCCTGGTCATTGCAAACTTGGCTACGGTCAGTACCAACCGTACAGCGGTTTGTTCATGTTATTAATTCACGTTTCACGGTGGTCATCACTTTCGCTAGCAGACGCTAGTTCACGTCATTTCAGTCAAATGCTTAATACTCCTGTTACATTAGTTAATGTTACGCACTACTGCTGTTACACATAGGCCCTGAATCACTGTATATCTGACTCGACATGTCAGATAGGGTTCAAGGCGTCATTGCTTCTGTCACGCATACAGAGCATTTCGTTTACACGGGTAGTGGTCACTGCGATCTTGACTCTTCTACAACGGTGACCACTTGCCTGCGGTGGTTGCTGACACGTCTTCAGAGCCATCGCTAGTTAGTTAGAAACGGTGCACACTGTAATCTTGACTCGCAGTCAGGAGGTGTTCACGGTTTAATTATTCATGACTATACGCGTCATGCACACGTTCTCGGTCAGACACACGGTCAGGCCTCGTTTCAAACTATTCAGGTGGTACTCTGGGTCGCACTGGCACTACGGTCAGCACTCTTGGGTTCAGCCACATTGCACAGTCATCTGCAGCTGTAAGCTAACATTAAGTATGTATTCGGTTGTTTGCAGGGTTACAGTCGATTTGCTGTTCGTCTCAGGCGTCTTACTGTTGTGTTACAGTGGTGGTAAGGTCAGTCAGTACTCAGCAAGGGGGGTACACGTTTCTCATATCTGGTGACTCACGATTACCGTTTTTCTCCCCGGCACCCGTTACAGCCCGGACAGGTCATGTCTCACGTGTCAGACATAGAGGACCCGATGTCCATCCCTGATACACCAGCTAGAAGCTCCGTGCGAGGGACGCCCTCCTCTGCAGCTTACAGGGCTTGGACGATCCCCAAGTTGATGGAGGAGTTGCGCAAGAGGGCAATTCCATTTCCAGCAACCTCCCGAAAAGCAGAGTTGTACAACCTCCTCATGGCGGATCAGGGGGCTGGCGACAGTCAGGAGGGAACCTCGGGCCAGTCCACCCTCTCTGAACTGCATGCAATGATGACTTCCATGTTGGGCAGGCTGGATTCTCTGGAGAGAAGGGGCATTCAGGGGCCCCCAGCTCCAGCAGCATTGCAGGCGCCAACGCCTACACAGATGTCTGCCCCTGTTCCGGTAGGCAACCCAGGTAGGCGCTCTGGGCCGCCAAGGGTGTCACCAGTCCATTTTGTCCCAGCGGCCCAGAGAAAGGACATACTGGAAGGGAAGGACATCAATTTGGCGGCCCTGTTGCTATCTGCCTTCGACGTTGAGGACACTAGAACGGTAGCGTGCGCTGACTTATCTGTTGTCCTTAAGAGTAAGGACACCAGGCTGAAACGGAAGCTAAATATCCACGAGTTTGTGATTGCCTTCAGCAAATACAGGGAGGTGATATGCTCAGCCAGGCCGGAGCGCAGAGAGGAGCTCGACCTGTATTTGCTGAGGGTTACTGAATACGCATACAAATACGGTGGTACCCATTTCTACGATTATCATAGAAGTTTCTCAGCCATGGCAGCGGCGGCCTTCAGCCAAGATGGGTACCTCACGGACTGGAGCATCGAAGATTCACAGATGTTCTGCAGCCACTTCGCAAATCTCAAATTCCCCGCATGTGCCGCCTGTCAATCAATCACGCATACTACGGCGTGGTGTGTAGGGCTGGCTCAACAGTGCGAGCAGGGCGTCACCAGACCGTACACTTCCACGGACAGTTTCAGCAGGTCCGCACCTTCCGTGGATAAGTTGGGCCGTCCAGTACACTATCTCGGAGGCTCACAAATTTGTAACAACTAAAACATGTCTTCGTGCAACTTCAGCAATTGCAGGTTATTACACGTCTGCTTCTACTGCTTCAGGGCACATCCGGGCTCTGCATGTAGGCAGAAAGGGCCAGCATGACTAGGCGGGGTACGTACCCCAGTCCTGGCCGCTCTGCTCGCGGATCACCCGGACCCAGATTGGGTCCAGTGGTTGATCAATAGTTTTGATAGAGGCTTCCACGCCGGCATGGTCACACTGCCGCAGGCCACATTTGTATGCGACAATCTGCTGTCTGCCGTAAACGATCCCGCTGTTGTCACTGAATTAATAAATGCTGAGCTAATGAAGGGTTATATGATTGGCCCCTTGTTAGTTTCTCCATTCAGGTCTTGGAGGGTCAGTCCGGTAGGGGTGGTAACAGGCAAAATCAATGGGAAAAAGAGACTGATATTTGACTTGTCGGCTCCTCATGGGTCACTTGTCCCCAGTATCAACTCTCTCATTCCATCCGAGGAGTTTAGCATGCATTATTCTTCCATAAGACCAGGCTATTCAGGTCATCTTGGCGCTCGGCCCAGGGACTTGGATGGCGAAGGCGGATATCACTGATGCCTTCAAGTTGCTGCCATTGCACAGGGACCAGTGGCAATGGTTTGGGCTCAAATGGCAGGGGGCATATTATTTTGCTTCCAAGTTGACTTTCGGATGCAAGAGCAGCCCGTGGCTGTTTGACCAACTGGCCCAGGCATTGCACTGGCTGCTGGTTAATGTCTCTGGATGCAGCCAGGTCATCCATTATTTGGATGACTTTCTTCTGCTCAGTCGCCCGAGGGAAGAGCCGGACCAGTTGGTCAGATTGCTGAAACTGTTCACTGATATTGGGGTGCCAGTGTCTCCCAAGAAAACGGTCGGTCCAACTAAGTGTCTCACCTCTCTGGGAGTAATCCTAGATTCAGTCGCAATGCAAGTCAGCTTGCCCACTGACAAACTCAACCGTATCAGAGACACTATCCACAAGTACACGGTCTCCCAGGTCACGACCAAGGGCGAGTTGCAGAGCTTGCTGGGAATGCTGGCATTTGCTATGCGAGCAATCCCGCAGGGCAGTGCGTTCGTATCCAGAATATTGTCTTTGCTGCATGGTGTCCCTCATCAACACAGTAGGGTTTGGTTAGATTGCCAAGCCCTGGCTGACCTGAACATGTGGGATAGGTTCATGGCACAATGGAATGGGACGGCTATGTTTGTCCCGCCAGCCTCCGAGTTGTCCCCCAAGATCTGCACCGATGCGTCATCTTCCACCGGTTATGGTGCAGTGTGGGGCGGCAGGTGGATGGCGGGCCAATGGTCCAAGCAGGTATTGGCTCTGGCAGGCTTCAGTAGCACTTCGGCACTTTTTGAGGTTTTCCCCACTGTAGCAGCTGCAGTGACATGGGGCGACAAGTGGTCAGGGCAGACGGTGGAGTTTCAGTGTGACAATCAGGCGACAGTTGCCATAGTCAACAAGGGCAGTTCCAGGCATGCTACTGTCGTGTCATTCATGCGCAGGCTAGTCTGGGTGTCCTTACAACACAACTTCAATTTTGTAGCCAGACACATAGCGGGGGTAGACAACACGGCCGCAGATGCTCTGTCCAGGGCTAATTTCCATCTCTTTTCACAGGTGGCTCCGCAAGCAGACACAGTAGGAACACAACCCCCTTGCCTGGCACAATTAATCTTGGACTGAATTATTACACACAGGTGGCCCGGGAGTTAATGTCGGACGCCTTAGCCCCCAATACCAGAAAGGCCTATCATGCAGCACACGACACCTTTAGGTCATATCTGTCGCAAAATAGCATCCCCTTTTCTTACGACACCACTATCATTCTATCTTTCATCGGTTTCTGCCACTCTTCTCTGCACCTGTCTCATAGCACTATTAAATCTTACCTTTCGGGCATTCAGCATTTCATTTCTTTATCCCACCCAGACAGGCTATCTATTCTATCATCTCAGGCTGTCAAGGCTGCGCTCAGAGGGGTGGTGGCTCGTAGCGCCACAGCGCCACCTCTCAGGAAACCGATCAGCGGCGAGCTGTTCCGAGCCATGTCTGACGCATTAGCCAATAACCTGTTTGGCTTCGAGCGCAGTCTGATAATCAAATCTGCCATTTATCTAGCCTTCTATGGCTTCCTCCGGCCGGGTGAATTTTCATGTGTCAGGCGGGGAGCGACGCATCCACAGAAGGCTCATTTAAGGTGGCAGGGTTCTTGGTTCGAAGTTTCACTGTCCGTCACAAAAAACTTGCAGGTGGGGGGCGGTGGTTAAGTATTTTCCTTCAGGCAACAACTGGTGCCCGGTGGCGGTGTTGGCACAACTGGTTGAGTTCCTCCATGATAAGCCTCTGGAGTCGCCACTGTTGCCTTTCGGTGGGGGTGCTCTTACCACTTCTCTTTTCACATCGCATGTCCGCACGCTGCTTGGCAATTTAGGACACAACCCCAGAGAGTTCTCAGGTCACTCATTCCGCATAGGAGCAGCATCGGCGGCCTCCAGGCACAAGGTGCCTGTACATGTCATCCAGAAGTTGGGGAGGTAGCGTTCTGATGCATATACCACTTATGTCCCAGATCCCTCAAGGGAAATGGCAGAGGCATTTCAAATTTTGGCATTATAAATAAATGATACTTAATTACCCTAACTGGTGGTGTATTTTTGCCCTCTATAGGCGGACCCTCGACGTGGTTTTCAGGCACACCTCAACTGCTGTTTTATGTTATAAGTAGAGTTTTGTGTTAGGTCTTGGTAAATCTAGTTTCTTGCAGGTGGCCTTGGCAGGAGATAACAGGTAAGCCCATACACGGTTCAAAGTCCTGACCACAAATTTATATATATATATATATATATATATATACACATACACACACGTCTGACCTACTAGGGCAGTGGTCTCCAACCTGCGGACCTCCAGATGTTGCAAAACTACAACTCCCAGCATGCCCGGACAGCCAACGGCTGTCTGGGCATGCTGAGTGTTGTAGTTTTGCAACATCTGGAGGTCCGCAGGTTGGAGACCACTGTACTAGGGTGTTCCTTTTTATCAGTGTTCCCAAACCTATGGCTTTCCAGGGGTTGCAAATCTACTCAGAGAATACTGGGGGTTGTAGTTCTGGATCCCTGGCGTTCAGGGCATGCTGGGAATTATAGTTTTTGGACAGCTGGAGGAGCACAAGTTGGGGCTAACAGGGAATTATGCTAGGAGTTATAGTTTTTTTAACAGGTGGGGAACACTGACTAGAAAACTGGGCAGTACAGAAGACAATGACGTCCTCCATATTGCTTTTACCTGGTCTCTTCTATTTCAGCTTCTCTTTCCTCTTGCAAGAGATGCAGCTGGGTTTTCACAAACTCCTCCATGACATATATTCAATTCCAGGCAAAGACAGAAATGTGCATGATATTTCCTGTTATTCCCTGTCCGGTGTAATCATTCTTCCTCCCCCCGGTACTTCCTGTTCGATAGGAACTAAGCTCGTGATTAATATTTCCGGGGGACACGTTTCTGGAGCGCACCCGGCCGCGGTGTACGGAGTCTGTGGTGCAGGGTGTACGGAAGAAGAGGATGGCTCTGGCCTGTTGGGGGCCGCTGATGAGGAGTGTGTTGGCCGGGGGCTGTGGCCGGGCTATTACTGCAGGTACCGGGCTGGTGTGGCACGGCTGAGGCGGGGTAGGGCTCCGGTGACATTCACGTGGGACCTGGGGTCATCACTACCATCAGTTCTCCAGTGCGGCTGCAGAGGGCGCTGTTCCTCCTCATTTCCCTATATAACATTGGCTGCATTCTGTCAGTTATGTCACCTCATGTATCCCTATAGAAGTCGTCTGGTCAATAACTACAACTCCCAGTGTGCTGTGATGGCTACCAGGCAGTAATCTCCAAACTGTCTCTTCAGCTGTTGCAAAACTATAACTCCCAGCATGCTGGGAGTTGTAGTTTTGCAGCAGCTGGTGAGCCACAAGTTGGCGATCACCGGCTGTCAGTACATGCTGGGAGTTGTAGTTCTGCAACAGCTGGTGAGCCACAAGTTGGCGATCACCGCCTGTCAGTACATGCTGGGAGTTGTAGTTCTGCAACAGCTGGTGAGCCACAAGTTGGCGATCACCGCCTGTCAGTACATGCTGGGAGTTGTAGTTCTGCAACAGCTGATGAGCCACAAGTTGGCGATCACCGCCTGTCAGTACATGCTGGGAGTTGTAGTTCTGCAACAGCTGGTGAGCCACAAGTTGGCGATCACCGCCTGTCAGTACATGCTGGGAGTTGTAGTTTTACAGCATCTGATGAGCCACAAGTTGGCGATCACCGCCTGTCAGTACATGCTGGGAGTTGTAGTTTTGCAACAGCTGGTGAGCCACAAGTTGGCGATCACCGGCTGTCAGTGTATGCTGGGAGTTGTAGTTCTGCAACAGCTGGTGAGCCACAAGTTGGCGATCATCCACTGTCAGTGCATACTGGGAGTTGTTGTTTTGCAACAGACGGCAAACCACAAGCTGGTAATCACTGGCTGTCAGTGCCTGTTGGGAATTGTAGTTTTTCAACAGATGTCGAGCTCCAAGCTGGCGGCCACTGGCTGTCTGATTTGCGTCAGCTGGAGAGGCCTCTGTAAGGGATCCCTGCTCTAAGATGTCCGAACATGTTTGGAGTTGTAGTGCTGCTAAGGAAGAAAGTCTGCATTCTTCTATCCCAATGTTTCACAACCAGTGTGCCTCCAGCTGTTGCAAAACTACAACTCCCAGCATGCCCGGACAGCCTTAGGCTGTCCGGGCATGCTGGGAGTTGTAGTGTTGCAACAGCTGGAGGCACACTGGTTGGGAAACTGGTCTATCCTGTAGAAAAAACAAATGGACATTTCAACAGCCAAACGCTTTCCTGGAGCTAAATGGCTGTATAAAATATTTCAAGTGCAAAGTTTGAGGCCAACACGATCTTCAGCTCCAGCATGTGGGGGGGGGGGGGACCCCTGGAGATTTCCACGCTGGACCCTATAATTGCCACGCACAATGACGTTCCCTGCACGAGCCCTGTTCACCAATATAAGACTTGTTGACACAGAAGTACGCTGAGCGTGGCCTGTGTCTCCCCATGCTGGAACTAAAGCTCGCCCTTGCCTGAAATTTTGGACTTTTGCTTTAAAGGGGTTCTCCACCATAAGGTGATTTTAGTACATACATGTCAGGCAGTAATGGACATGCTTAGGAAGAGTCTGCGCTTGTCTTGGGGCTAAATGGCTATGCTGTGAGATTACCATAACACTGGGGCTAGCTTTTTGTGAACTGGTATTTCCTGTTGGATTTTCACCTCAAACTACACATCCTATAGTTCCTTACTTGTAAGTTTAAGGTCACTTTCCTCCCTCCAACACATCAGCCACCACACTTATTGAAACACAAATGAGTTGCATTCCATTCGAAAGACCAGTGTTTTCTAACTAGAGTGCCTCCAGCTGTTACAAAATGATCTCTCTCTCACCCAGCGGTCACTCCACCCATTGAAGCAGGATAGGCTCCCTCTGATCACCTGACTAGTGATGTCAGGTCTCGACACACTTCAATCTCGGAAAACCTGAGACCTGAGGAATTTTGTATCCTGTTAAAAATAAATATTGGGGTGAAAATAACAAAATTTCAGTCACATACAGGTACAGACAATATATTATGAATAGAGATGAGCGAACTTACAGTAAATTCGATTCGTCACAAACTTCTCGGTTCGGCAGTTGATGACTTTTCCTGCATAAATTAGTTCAGCTTTCCGGTGCTCCGGTGGGCTGGAAAAGGTGGATACAGTCCTAGGAACGAGTCTAATTCGAATCGAATTTACTGTAAGTTCGCTCATCTCTAATTATGAACTACACTAACTTTACAGCCCCTGTAGCATAGTCAAATAAAACAAATCCTGGAATACCCCTTTAACCATATACAGTGCTCCAGACTTTCATCACTTAGTTATGTTACAGCTTTGTGCGAAAATGAAAACACAAAAATGCAGTTTCCTCATCACTCTGCATAATGAGACAAATTGTTTAAAATAGTTGCTAATTTATTGAGAAGGAAAAACGAAATCATTTCATTGCCATGAGGCTGTGTTCACACCTTGCGGTACTGCAAGCGAATATGAATATGCTAATGAAGTAACCTGCAGTAAAAAGCACAATTATTATTTTTTTAACCACGATTTTGGCCATTCATGACAAAATGCGCGCCGTAATTAGTTGCGGTACCGCAACGTGCGAACACAGCCTAAGTATCCAGACCCTGTACTTAGTTGAAGCACCTTTGGCAGCAATGACATCCCCCCCCAGTCTTCTTGGGCATGATGCCACAAGGGTTGAACACCTGAATTTGGGGATTTTCTGCCATTCTTCTATGCCAGGCATAGGTAACCTTCTGCACTGCAGATGTTTTGGACTACATCTCCCATTATGCTTTTGCAGCATTTTGGCTGTAAGAGCATCATGGGGGATGTCACCCAATACATTTGCAGTGCAGAAGGTAACCTATGCCTGGACTATGCAGACTCTCTCAGGTTGGATGATGACCAATGGTGGAAGATATGTGCAATCGGGTTCAAGTCAGGGCCACTCAAGGACAGGGGGGTGGAAATTTTATAAAAAAAACTACTTGTCCATGGGACCAAAATCTACCTGTCCCTCATGACGCTCCACTTGTCCCGGCCAATTTTCGCTTTTACGCTCTGATTTTTTCCTCCTCGCCCTATAATAGCCATAACTACCTACTATAATGATACCTTTTAATTTTTCAATAACATATTCTCCGAACCAAAAAAAAAATTATATATATATATATATATTTTTTTTTTTTTAAGGGAAGTGAAATTGAAATAGTAAAATATAATTTAGCAGATTTGTTGGTTTTCTTTTCTGCGCCATTTACCTTGTGGTTGAGGTAACATGTTGTTTTATACTTTAGGCGCCTGATTACAGCGATACCAGATTTGTATAGTTTACGTCATGTTTTACTAATTCTGAGCTTTTTCTAAATTTAAATTTTTTTAACCCCTGTAGCTTTATTTTTTTTCCGCATACCAGGCTGTATGAGGGCTCATGTTTTGCGCCATAATCTGTTTTTTGTATCGGTACCATTTTGGTATTGATCTGACTTTTCAATCGCTTTTTAACTTTTTTTTCTGGGATATTATAAAAATTGCAAATCTGTGGTTTGGTATTTTTTTACATTTACCGTACGGGATACATAATGTTATATTTTAATAGGTTGTACAATTATGCACGAAGCGATACCAAATATGTTTATTTTTATTATGTTTGCATGTTTTTATATAGGAAAAGGGGGTTCTGGCATGCTGGGAATTGTAGTTTTGTAACATCTGGAGGAGCACAGTTTGAAGACCACTGGGTTAATGTGTCTTTCAAACTTTTATTAAAACTTTATTTTTAATTTTTTTTACACTTTATTAGACTTATAGGAGGAATCATTAGATTCCTCATACAGATGAATAGATTCTATTGAACTCTATTAATCTGTGTGCTCTGTGATCCATTGAGAGAGCCTGGTCCAGCCAGGATCTATTAAAGGACATCTGCAGTGCTGGGCAAAAAAACTTTTTTTTATACCTCATTTAATAGGTCTTTGAAAGACCTTTCCAACGATGTCTCCCCCATCAAAATTGGCCCAGTCTTTCTCCCGTTATCAGCACACGAATTACGGAGGAGAAGTGAAAATAAAACTACATCTCCCATCATGCCTTGTGCTTACTTCCTGTAAGCTGCTGCCCTCCCCCTGTTCTATCCCCCGAGCAAATTATTATATTGTAACGCCCCCATCTCCCTCCCCTTCTGCTCATCTCCCCCTCCCCATGCTGCTCCTGTCCAGTGATGAAGCAGCTGCCTCCGTGCTCACTGTAGTGTCTGCACTGGAGAGTGGAGAGTGAAAGTAAAAATGGTTAAAAAAATAATAATTGTTTGTCTATAAAACTGTCCTGATAGGGGTCCCTCCATCTTTTTCACAACTACAACTCCAAGCATGCCCAGTTATTTTATATGCTGTTCGGGCATGCTGGGAATTCCAGTGGTGCCTCCAGCTGTTGCAAGACTACAAATCCCAGCATGCCCTGTCAGCTTTCTGCTGTATGTGCATGCTTGGAGTTGCAGAGGTGACTCCAGCTGTTGTAAGACTATACATCCCAGCATGCCGTGTCAGCTTTCTGCTGTTTGAGTGTATAAAGGAGTTGTAGTTCACCAACACCTCTACTGTATCAGGAGACTCCTGGGAGTTGTAGTTCACCAACACCTCTATTGTATCTCTGTAGTCTCCTGGGAGTTGTAGTTCACCAACACCTCTATTGTATCTCTGTAGTCTCCTGGGAGTTGTAGTTCACCAACACCTCTACTGTATCAGGAGACTCCTGGGAGTTGTAGTTCACCAACACCTCTATTGTATCTCTGTAGTCTCCTGGGAGTTGTAGTTCACCAACACCTATATTGTATCAGGAGTCTCCTGGGAGTTGTAGTTCACCAACACCTCTATTGTATCTCTGTAGTCTCCTGGGAGTTGTAGTTCACCAACACCTCTACTGTATCAGGAGACTCCTGGGAGTTGTAGTTCACCAACACCTCTATTGTATCTCTGTAGTCTCCTGGGAGTTGTAGTTCACCAACACCTATATTGTATCAGGAGTCTCCTGGGAGTTGTAGTTCACCAACACCTCTATTGTATCTCTGTAGTCTCCTGGGAGTTGTAGTTCACCAACACCTCTACTGTATCAGGAGACTCCTGGGAGTTGTAGTTCACCAACACCTCTATTGTATCTCTGTAGTCTCCTGGGAGTTGTAGTTCACCAACACCTCTATTGTATCTCTGTAGTCTCCTGGGAGTTGTAGTTCACCAACACCTCTATTGTATCAGGAGTCTCCTGGGAGTTGTAGTTCACCAACACCTCTATTGTATCTCTGTAGTCTCCTGGGGGTTGTAGTTCACCAACACCTATATTGTATCTCTGTAGTCTCCTGGGGGTTGTAGTTCATCAACACCTATATTGTATCTCTGTAGTCTCCTGGGAGTTGTAGTTCACCAACACCTATATTGTATCTCTGTAGTCTCCTGGCTGGGAGTTGTAGTTCACCAACACCTCTATTGTATCTCTGTAGTCTCCTGGGAGTTGTAGTTTACCAACACCTCTATTGTATCTCTGTAGTTTCCTGGGGGTTGCAGTTCACCAACACCTCTATTGTATCTCTGTAATCTCCTGGGAGTTGTAGTTCATACACCAATGTTTCCCAACCAGGGTGCCTCCAGATGTTGCAAAACTACTACTCCCAGCATTCCCTGGTTGGGAAACACTGGCATACACACACACATAACAGGGACTACAACTCCCAGCATGTGTCATTCAGTAGTCCCCCCCATCTCACACACAGAATCATCTCCAGTATGATATTTATTCCCTGTATACACCACCAGCCCGTGCAGTGTAATATGTCTCCTCCACACACACACGTCCTCCCCTCCCCCCTCCCTGCTCTGTGGTTTGCTCTGTGTTTTCCCCCATGATAACTTGAATCCTCCCGGTGATAAGTGAGGTCCTATGTAGACAGAGCAGGGGAGGGGGGAGGAGCTGTGGACGTCCTCATTCTCCCCCTGCTTGAATCTTACAGATAGGGGCGTTTCTGAGGATGAGCCTATGGCTGCCTCAGAAAGCACCCGCTCATGCATATGCATAAGAGGGAGGAGCTGACAGAGGCTAGGGGGAGCACAAACACTGCTGGGAGGAAGAGATCTCCGTCCCCAAGATGGCGGCTGCAATGTAATGAATAGGGGACGGACGCAGGACTACTGGGCTATGCTGGCAACTCTAATATCTCAGAAACGGCTGCATATAGGTAAATAGGACTAATTGACTGAATTGTATAACTTTTGTTTGGGGAACATTTGGGCAGGGATTTTTGACCACTACAGTTGTCCTTTAATGACAGAGCTGGGACAGGAGGAAGCAGAGGTAAGTCCTCCGGCTACCTCTATAGTGGATCGCCCCCCTGCGATCACGCTGCGGGGGGCGATCCACCCCACTAGCCCACCAGGGAGCATTCACATCTCCCTTTAGACGCCGCTGTCAGCTTTGACAGCTGCGATCTAAAGGGTTAGTAGCCATCCGCGGCGATCGCTGCATGCTGGCTATTAGCGGCGGCCCCCCGGCCACTGAGAATCCGGAGCCCGCTCCATACACACTGCTGAGCATGCATCTCCCCGTGCAGACGCGCCTCCTCCCCTCAGCTCTCCGAAGCTACAGCTGGGGGGAGTGAAGGCAGAGAACGCAGGTCTGCACGGGGAGAAATAAGCCACGCCCCCTCATCTCCCCCGCCCCCCCCCCCCCCCCCCCCCGCACGTCTGTGGAGAGACGACAAATACACAGCTTCTCATCTCCCCTGCTCTGCTTCGGAGGACACAGGCTGCAGAGTATGGAGCGGGCAGGAGTTGGGAGCCCGCTCCATACAGACTGCAGATCGCCGCACTTGTCAGGTCCGGCTCTGCTTGCCCGAAGCCGGGCTAAGGGCCGGCAAATTCACCTGCCCGGCGCCCAAAACTGCTAGTCCCGGGCGTCGGGTGATAGAAATTTCACGTCCCTGAAGGACATTCACAAAGTTGTCCCTCAGCCACTCCAGTGTTACATAGTTAGTACGGTCGAAAAAAGACATAAGTCCATCAAGTTCAACCAGGGAATTAAGGGGTAGGGGTGTGGCGCGATATTGGGGAAGGGATGAGATTTTATATTTCTTCATAAGCATTAATGTTATTTTGTTCCAGGAATGTATCTTATCCTGTTTTAAAGCTGTTAATTGTTCCTACTCCAGTGTTGTCTGTGCTTAGGGTCATTGGGGGGGGGGATTATTGGTTTTACCCTGGTTTAGTGGGGTGAATTTGTCACACAGATGCTGTTTTGAGACTTTTCAAAGCGACGTTTCATTTAGAAAGGTTTTCAAAAAGAACATACCAAGTAGGGATCGACCGATTATCGGTTTGGCTGATATTATTGGCCGATATTCACGATTTTCTAAGTTATTGGTATTGGCAATTACCTTGCCGATAATGCGGGCGCTTTAAATCAATGAACTGCAGTGGCTTTTGCGGGGCCGCCGCCACCCGCTTCTCTCCCTCTGCCTGTCCTGAGTCCAACCACAGCCGCTGCCTGATTGCCTCCCCCATCCCCGGTTTTATAATTACCTGTTCCCGGGGTCCGCGCTACTTCTGGCTCCGGCGGCGTCCTGAGCTGTCACTGTGCGCCGGACCACTGACGGTGACGTCGCGTTGAGGACATCACTCGTCATTGCGCAGTGCATAGCAACAGCGCAGGACGCCGCAGGAGCCAGAAGTAGCGCGGACCCCGGGAACAGGTAATTATAATTATATCCCCAGGCCGGTGAGTCTGTTCATGGTGAAGGCTAGGCTGGTGCCCGGGGACAGCACTCCTCCGGTGTCCGGGTACAGCATGCTCCGGCCACAGGGCAGCAGAGTGCAGGGCAGTGCAGCGGAGGGGCGGCTGGGGCTGAACTCACTCAGCAGCTTCTCCATCTCCATTGTGCAAAGCGGCGGGGTTGGACTCAGGACAGCGGCGGTGGTGGTTGGACACACACATGGCGGGCAGGGGGAGAGAAGCTGGTGGCGGCGGCGATCTCTGGCCCCGCAAAAGCCGCTGCAGTTCATTGATTTAACCCCTTCAGGACGGAGCCCATTTTGGCCTTAAGGACCGGAGCGTTTTTTGCACATCTGACCACTGTCACTTTAAACATTAATAACTCTGGAATGCTTTTAGTTATCATTCTGATTCCGAGATTGTTTTTTCGTGACATATTCTACTTTACGAATAGTGGTAAATTTTTGTCGATACTTGCATCCTTTCTTGGTGAAAAATCCGTAAATTTGATGAAAAATTTGAAAATTTAGCATTTTTCTAACTTTGAAGCTCTCTGCTTGTAAGGAAAATGGATATTACGAATACATTTTTTTTTGGTTCGCATATACAATATGTCTACTTTATGTTTGCATCATAAAATTGACGTGTTTTTACTTTTGGAAGACACCAGAGGGCTTCAACGGTCAGCAGCAATTTTCCGATTTTTCACAAAATTTTCAAACTCAGTATTTTTCAGGGACCAGTTCAGGTTTGAAGTGGATTTGAAGGGTCTTCATATTAGAAATACGCCATAAATGACCCCATTATTAAAACTACACCCCCCAAAGTATTCAAAATGACATTCAGTCAGCGTTTTAACCCTTTAGGTGTTTCACACGAATAGCAGCAAAGTGAAGGAGAAAATTCACAATCTTCATTTTTTACACTCACATGTTCTTGTAGACCCAATTTTTTTATTTTTACAAGGGGTAAAAGGACAAAATTTTTACTTGTATTTGTAGCCCAATTTCTCTCGAGTAAGCACATACCTCATATGTCTATGTAAAGTGTTCGGCGGGCGCAGTAGAGGGCTCAGAAGGGAAGGAGCGACAAGGGGATTTTGGAGAGTACGTTTTTCTGAAATGGTTTTTGGGGGGCATGTTACCTTTAGGAAGCCCTTATGGTGCCAGAACAGCAAAAAAAAAACACATGGCATACCATTTTGGAAACTAGACCCCTCGGGGAATGTAACATGGGATAAAGTGAACCTTAATACCCCACAGGTGTTTCACGACTTTTGCAAATGTAAAAAAAAAATAAAAAATTTTACCTAAAATGCTTGTTTTCCCAAAATTTTTTTATTTTTAAAAAGGGTAATAGCAGAAAATACCCCTAAAAATTTGAAGCCCAATTTCTCCCGATTCAGAAAACACCCCATATGGGGGTGAAAAGTGCTCTGCTGGCGCACTACAGGTCTCAGAAGAGAAGGAGTCACATTTGGCTTTTTGAACGCAAATTTTTCTCTGGGGGCATGCCGCATTTAGGAAGCCCCTATGGTGCCAGGATAGCAAAAAAAACCCCCACATGGCATACCATTTTGGAAACTAGACCCCTCGGGGAACGTAACAAGGGGTTAAGTGAACCTTTATACCCCACAGGTGTTTCACGACTTTTGCATATGTAAAAAAAAAATTTTTTTTTTACCTAAAATGCTTGTTTTCCCAAAAATTTTACATTTTTAAAAAGGGTAAAAGCAGAAAATACCCCCCAAAATTTGTAACACAATTTCTCCCGAGTACGGCGATACCCCATATGTGACCCTAAACTGTTGCCTTGAAATACAACAGGGCTCCAAAGTGAGAGCGCCATGCGCATTTGAGGCCTAAATTAGGGATTGCATAAGGGTGGACATAGGGGTATTCTACGCCAGTGATTCCCAAACAGGGTGCCTCCAGCTGTTGCAAAACTCCCAGCATGCCTGGACAGTCAACGGCTGTCCGACAATACTGGGAGTTGTTTTGCAACAGCTGGAGGCTCCGTTCTGGAAACAGTGGCGTACCAGACGTTTTTCATTTTTATTGGGGAGGGGAGGGGGGCTGTGTAGGGGTATGTGTATACGTAGTGTTTTTTACTTTTAATTTTTTTTTTTGTGGTAGTGTAGTGTTTTTAGGGTACAGTCGCACGGGCGGGGGTTCACAGTAGTTTCTCGCTGGCAATTTGAGCTGCAGCAGAAAGTTTGCGGCAGCTCAAATTTGCAACCAGATACTTACTGTAATCCTCCGCCCATGTGAGTGTACCCTGTACGTTCACATTGGGGGGGGGGGAACATCCAGCTGTTGCATAACTACAACTCCCAGCATGCCCGTTGGCTGTTGGTGACTGCTGAGAGTTGCAGTTTTGCAACAGCTGTAGGCACACTGGTTATGTATCACTGAGTTTGTGACCTAACTCAGTGTTTCACAACCAGTGTGCCTCCAGCTGTTGCAAAACTACAACTCCCAGCATGTACGGTGCATGGTGTACGGTGACTGCTGAGAGTTGTAGTTTGCAACAGCTGGAGGCACACCGGTCGTGAAACACTGAGTTAGGTAAAAAAAAACTGAGTTTCACAACCAGTGTGCCTTCAGCTGTTGCAAAACTACAACTCTCAGCAGTCACCGACAGCCAACGGGCATGCTGGGAGTTGTAGTTATGCAACCAGCAGATGCACCACTACAACTCCCAGCATGCACTTTAGCTGTTTGTGCAAGCTGGGAGTTGTAGTTATACAACAGCTGAAGGTACACTTTTCCATAGAAAGAATGTGCCTCCAGCTGTTGCAAAACCATAAGTCCCAGCATGCCCATAAGGGAATGCTGGGAGTTGTGGTGGTCTGCCTCCTGCTGTTGCATAACTACAGCTCCCAGCATGCCCTTGTTGCATGCTGGGAGCTGTTGCTAAGCAACAGCAGGAGGCTGTCACTCACCTCCAACGATCCAGACGCTGCAGGTCAGTCCCGCCGCCGCCGCTGCTCCTGGGGCCCCGATCCCAACAGGGGCGCCGGGGATCGGGGTCCCCAGCACCCGGGGTCGTCTTCCCGCACCCGCTCATGTCCTCCAGAAGAGGGCCCGCAGCAGGCGCCCTGATTGGTCGGCCGGTAATCCGGCCGACGAATCAGGGCGATCGTGAGGTGGCTCCAGTGCCACCTCACCCCTGCAGGCTCTGGCTGTTCGGGGCCGTCAGAGACGGCCCCGAACAGCCAGTAATTCCGGGTCACTGGAGACCCGATTGACCCGGAATCGCCGCAGATCGCTGGACTGAATTGTCCAGCGATCTGCGGCGATCGCCGACATGGGGGGGCATAATGACCCCCCTGGGCGATATGCCGGGATGCCTGCTGAACGATTTCAGCAGGCATCCGGCTCTGGTCCCCAACCGGCTAGCGGTGGGGGCCGGAATTCCCACGGGCGTATGGATACGCCCTCGGTCCTTAAGGACTCGGGATTCAGGGCGTATCCATACGCCCTATGTCCTGAAGAGGTTAAAGCGCCTGCATTAAATCATTGAGCTGCAGCGGCTTCTGCGGGGCCAGAAATAGTTAATCAGGGTATACTCGCACACACGCACCCTCATTTTACCAAGGATATTTGGGGGGGGCAGGACTTAAAATGCACGGAGTATCGGTATAAGTTATCGGCTATCGGCCTGAAAGTTCACAGGTTATCGGTATCGGTATCGGCTCTAAAAAACCAATATTGGTCGATCCCTAATACCAAGTGGTGATTTCAGTTGCTGTCATGCAGTGGTCAGGAATTTATGATGTCGCAACTGCGCTAACTGAGGGGCAAATCTACACCAGCCCTGACTTGGCTTCCAAAACTGCCTATGGACAGCATTATTGAATGGATAAAAAGTCGCAGATGGATCCCCATTTCATAGTGGAGTTCTGAAGTAAGAAATGTGATCAGCACCAGATTTATCACATTTGATAAATTTGGTGCAGGTACACCGTTTCCACCACATGAATTAATGGGGTAAAAAGACGTTCACCTACATCACTCTGAATGAATTCCCCCCCCCATAGTCTTGTTAGAAGGTGATCCTTCCACCCGGTCTGAGGTCCACAGCACGCTGGATCAGGTTCTCATTAAAGGAGTACTCCACTGCTCGGCGTTTGGAACAAACTGTTCCGAACTCTGGTGCAGATGCCAGGAGCTTGTGACGTCATAACCCTGCCCCCTCAATGCAAGTCTATAGGAGGGGGCGTGATAGCCGTCACGCCCCCTCCCATAGACTTGCATTGAGGGTGTGGGACGTCATCAGGGGGCGGGGCTATGATGTAAAAAGCTCCCGGCTCCAGCGTTCGGAGGTTTGTTCTGAATGCTGAGCAGCTGCTGCTCCATTTAGCTTTCCCTCAACCCTGACCAGTCTCCCTGTCCCAGCCGCTGAAACACACTCCCACATTAAAATGCTTACTGCACCATACTTCGATGTAAGGATGTTCTTAGACAGGTAATATACAGTGCCTGGTTTCCGCCAGGCATGACGCTTAAAATTGAGGCCAAAAAGTTCAATGTTAGATCTTCATTAGAGCAGAGAATCTTGTTTTTCACAGTATTACACCTTTAGATGCTTTTTTGCAGACTCCAGACAGGCTTTCATGTGTCTTTTACTGAAGAGAGGGTTCTATCTGGTCACTCTGCCATAAAGGTCAGATAGGCCACAATATTACAAAGTAAAGAGAAGTGAAAGGGTCTGAAAACTTTCTGAATGTTAATAGCCATATGAATGGACAACCAAAGGATAAATTGGCCAGCACTATTGATCCAAACTATTGTAAAAACCTGGCTTGCAGGTGCAGGCTGCTGGGCTAAATATACAGCAACATGAGAATACAGCAGCACACTGCTAGCACAAAGATATAGATGAAACATGAGTATATAGATAGAACATGAAAAGCTATACAGCTGTAATGCAATAAATGAAGATATGAAACTATGAAAATATGAGGTACTTAGCTTGCAAATTTGGCGCCAAATAGCATGGACCGTCCCACCACGTGGACCTCCATGTTGGCTCCTGCATTTACGGCCAACATTTACGGCCATGACTGTATATCTTTGGGTCCAAAGCTTAATCCTTTACACAGAAAGAAAAGGAAAAGAAAAAAAAGTGGCTTTTCTCTTATAAAGTGTTTCTTATAAGTATCTGATCTTGAGTAAACTCCATACAAAATTATTAATAATACCAATATTAAGGATATTTATCCTAATAATGTTTATACTGAGTCCCCCTTAGCAAAATAGAAAACATGCAACAAAAACAATAAGAGAATCGCTAACGTGAATGAAGAACTGGGAATCGGTAACTTAGATAACAGACAGGGATTCTTTACTGTAAGAGCAGTGAGACTGGAACTTTTTGCCACATGAAGTTGCGATGGCTGACAATAAACAAATTCAAGGAGGACTAGTCGTTGTTCTAAAAAAAACGAAAATTCAGGGATTTATTCTGGAGTCAGGAATGATTTTCTCCTCTGTTGTAGGGCAATTGGCATCAGCCTCATGGGGTTCCTCTGCCTTCCTCTGGATCAAAACAGAAGGGTTTTAGATGAAATGTGAGACAGACACAGGCTGTAGCGACCTATATCCTGTCATTTTCTTTCAGGGTGTCCTTATACTGAAGTCTCTTCAGCACCTTCATTGTTAACACTGTACTGGGGAATTGCTATGGATGTAGTTTCATCTGGTATTATCTGCACTGGCTTGCAAATTTTAGCTATCTTTTTGGAGTATAAACAAGAAAAAGCCCATCCAAATCTCATAGTCTGCTCCGTTCTCAGTAGTTTCTGGCTCAGAATATGAGTAATGTCCCTCTAGTAGATAAGAAGCCATCCGCACACAGCTATGTTCTGGCTTCTTATCTATTGCTATTCTTGGACTGAGAAGAACCCTAAATAACCTGTCCACAGATGCATTTATCCACATGCCAGTAACCACTTCCTTATGGAATAATCCATTAAAATTATCATTGCGATTTACAGGAAAAAACAGTAACTTCAGCGGAATGTTCCAGCTAAACAATGTAGATAACTGCAATAGTGGTGTCTTATTGGGGATCAAGGAGCAATAGCCTGCGGGCGCTGGTTGTATTAATATCATTAATGACGCTCCTGTCCCAGAGATGGCAAATAAATACACAGATACTGTCTTAAAGGGGTCTCTTAATGCACATCCTGACGGCCTTCGCCACGCACTGTTATTTTTGCACAAAATGCTTGTATCGCTGCAGGGGAATAGAAGGATTACATTGAATCAGAGATTAGTACATTGCTTGTAATGGACATGCCGCGTCCTGTAGGGTGAAAGCCCATCTTTACCGTGACTCTGTGGTCATAATCTGGGCCGTAGACCCTTTAAAGTAATTGTTTTTCTTTATCCAGTAATAGAATCTCATTGTTGATTCGGGATCATCAGGCTTTATACTGAACTATTGGTTTCTTTCATGGTACCTTATGGCTTCTTATTTCTGACTGACAAGTCTCTTCTCCATTTCAGCCTCATTGCTTCGGCCGGCTCTCCGATGTATGAGCTCACAGAGGTCGTCTCTGCAGCTTAGGTATTTGTCATTTTTTTTTGTCTCTGAATATTTCAGTAATTTCCTTGGGATTAAAGGGGTACTCTGCCCCTAGACATCTTATACACTATCCAAAGGAGAGGGGATAAGACGTTTGATCGCGGGGGTCCCGCCGCTGAGGACTCCTGCGATCTCCATGCTGCACCCGGCGTTCGATTTAGAGTGTCGGGTGCAGCCCCAGAGACTCATGACGTCATGGCCACACACCCTCAATGCAACTCTATGGGAGGGGGCATGGCATTGCATTGAGGGGGCGTGGCCTGTATGTCACAAGCCTCCGCATTGCCAGTCATCCATCACGGAGCAAAATTTGCTCTGTGCATCGGATGTTTGGGGTGCCACAGCCGAGATCACGGGGGTCCCTAGCGGCAGGCCCTTCGCGATCTTATCCCCTATCCTTTAGATGTCTAGGGGCTGACTACCCCTTTAAGTGTATCTGCTGCTGGGAGGACAGTCTTCTTACTATGATAATAGCATTCGGAGAAGGTTTTCCAGCATTGCCGTGTATCATTGGTCATTGATGATGGGGTAGCTGCAGCCATTTATATCTACATACATAGCATTCATTCTACTCCAGAGAGCCCCCTCTGTGACAGCAATATGCTTCCCAAAGACCAGCACGGGTCAAAACTTTGCACCATTGTACTTCAATATAAATTAGGGCCTGTTTTCTACATTGGATGCTGTCAGCTATTTTGGTTAGAAATCAGTAAAACTAAGACTCCATCTAGGTGTTCCAGTACACATGTTGATAACGGGGCTGGACGGAGGGGGTAATGCCAGACACCCAAGAGATCCCAACAGGTACCATTCACTTTAAATGAGGTCCATCAGGTTCCTTTTATATGTCAGCTATTTTTAGTTTTTTTTCTTAGTATAAGAACCCCCTCATTATAACCGAATAAGCAAATGAAGCTCCTTATGCTGATGGGAACATAGCCTAAGTGTCATTGTCATTTAAAAAAAAGTTTTGATCATTCAGGGTGCTAGGACCCCCACCGATCGCAAGAAAAGCCAAGAGAAGCACTTAGCTAAGTGCTTCTCATTAGCTGCAGGAGTTGGATTCTGTGGAGCCTGTTTCTTGCAGCAACGAGGAGTGAAATGGGGAGAGAAGTGCTCAGCAGATGGCTTCTCCCAGCTCGTTCTTGCGATTGGTGAGGGTCTCAGACCTTGACTGATCAAAACTTCTGCATTGTCAAAAGTGTTTTTTTTTTTTTTTTTTTTTTTTAATCTCTGGCACCTTGTATGTGTATGAAGAGGGTTGGTTTTACTGCAGGTACCCTTTTTTATAATCACATATTTTGTTTTTATTCATGTTGCTTGTATACTGTATGTAGTAAGTATTCCTTGGTGTATACCTCAGTCATGTCTATAGGTCCCCATGCACCCAGCATATACTAAAAGCATCATTTTGGCATATGGTTAGTCAGTATGCATCCCCTTTTTCCATTGTAAAGATGACTGTAGTCTGCACTTTTCGATGCAGAGGGATAAAAAAAATATTCCGTACCTAAACAGTCCTGCCATCACCTGCTGTATATGATGCCATTTTTTTGCCATCCTTTTTGTACAACACAATGTAATATGGGTATGTTTCTACTTGTGAAACATTTGTGCTAATGTAACCTGATGATTTTTCAGCCATGTCGCAAAGACTTCTTTATCCGAACCACCTTGGCCTGAGATCCAACTTCCAGATCCTATTAAAGAAACAGAGGAACACAAAGGTGAGCCCTAGGAGCATGCACTCTACTATGTTTCAGTACATTGGAAGTTGTTGTATGACTGGGCTTGGTTTTTTGTGAAGTTCTTGACGCTAGAACCAGCGTCTGCATGCAGCACTATTCATGACAGAACTCTGTGAACCTCGGTGTAAGTCAATGGGGTCCACTGCAGCTTCTGTTGTACTGAAAACCATTATAGCGTTGTGAACAGAACCTCCCTATGTCTTCAATATAAAGGGTGCCAGTAAATTTGGAGCTCTATATCTCAGTTATCTGCTCTCATATTGTGAAAATGGGCACATAATTCTCATAACAAAATTGCTACAATTCACAGAGGGGTGTACACTGCTAACATTCTAATAAATGTGCAAAAAAAATGTATGTTAATGACGCACCAGATCCCTCAACATGAAGTACAACCCCTCACAATAGAGGGGAAACACGCCTGTACCCAACTGGTAATGCTATACATGCAAGGTTACAGATGATATACCATCAGATTGTACAGTGACAAAACGTGTTCTCACCCACTACTGATGGTCCTACTGTTGTTCCCAGATGTGAAGGGTGGGTTTCAGCGTTGACCAGGGGTCTCTATTCAAAGAAAGCGGAAGGATCTTGACATACAGTCACTCCTACAATAAATCCTAGAAAATTCTATGGCCGGGTTCACATGGGGGAATTTGTGCATAATGTCCGCACAGAAAACCAGTGTCAAACTTCCGCACATTTGACTAGTAAGGCGGGCGCTAAGCCCATTCGAAAATGTTCCATCTCAGACAGCAATGCATTTAGTTGCAGAATCCACAGAAAGAATAGACATGTCTAGTCTTTCTGCAGATGCTGGAATTGGGATTGGGATGCTGGAATTGATATCAATGACATTCTGCATAAATTCCACCCTGTGAACATATACTAAGGGTTAGTGTAGTGAAACTAGTCCTTCTAGGTCAAGGACCATCGGGGCACTTTCTCAGCAGCCTCATTGTTAAAGGGGTACTCCGGTGGAAAACAAATTTTTTTTTTAATCAGCTGGTGCCAGAAAGTTAAACTGATAAATTACTTCTATTTAAAAATCTTAACCCTTCCTTCTATTATTTTTGAATTTCTTTTGTTGTCTGACCACAGTGCTCTCTGCTGACACCTCTGTCCAGAGCAGCAGATGTTTTCTGTGGGGATTTCTCCTACTCTGGACAGTTCCTGACACAGACAGAGGTGTCAGCAGAGAGAAATTCAAAAAGAAAAGCACTTCCTCTGTATTATACAGCAGCTGATAAGTACTGGAGTTAAAGGGGTAGTCCTGTGGTGAAAAACGTATCCCCTATCCGCTGGGGCCCCCTGCGATCTCTCTGTACGGGGGCCAGGCTCTCCGGCCAGGTAGCGGGTGTTGACCACCGCACGAAGCGGCGGCCAACACGCCCCCTCAATACATCTCTATGGCAAAGCCGGAGATTGCCGAAGGCAGCTCTCCGGCTCTGCCATAGAGTTGTATTGTCGGGGCTCCATACAGGAGATCGCGGGGGGCCCCAGCGGTCGGACCCCCGCGATCTGCAACTTATCCCCTATCCTTTGGATAGGGGATAAGTTGTTCACCACTGTATATCTCTTTTAATTTACAAATCTGTTTTTCTGGCACCAGTTGATTTAAAAAAAAAAAAAAAAAAAAAAAAAACACACAACAGAGTACCCCTTAATCATTACAGGCAGGATTATAGTAAAGGTAACTCCTGTATAAATAAAATAGAATCAGGCCATTCACAATAGATAAGTCACATCTCTCCTCCCTACATTGTGACCTCTGCACAGATCACGGAGCATACTTTAGAAAACACACCTATAAATGCTGATAATAGCTGCTCAGGTATTATGGCTGCAATCATGTATGAAAAATAATTGAAAAAGAAACAAAAATAAGAGCTGATAATAAATAAATAAATAAATAAAGAAGTATAATAAAAAATAAATTTAATAAAAAAATGTATAAAGAAATATATATATATATATACCAATGAGTAATCTTCAACCTCCATGATCTATAGCTGCTCAGGTATTATGGCTTCCACTACAATCATGTACAGAAAAAATACACTGCTCAAAAAAAATAAAGGAAACTCTAAGATAACACATCCTAGATCTGAATGAATGAACCAATCATATGAAATACTTTCGTCTTTACATAGTTGAATGTGCTGACAACAATATCACACAAAAATTATCAATGGAAATCAAATTTATCAACCCATGGAGATCTGGATATGGAGTCACACTCAAAATCAAAGTGGAAAACCGCACTACAGGCTGATCCAACTTTGATGTAATGTCACAAGTCACAAGTCACAATGAGGCTCAGTAGTGTGTGTGGCCTCCACGTGCCCGGATGACCTCCCTACAATGCCTGGGCATGCTCCTGATGAGGTGGCGGATGGTCTCCTGAGTGATGTCCTCCCAGACCTGGCCTAAAGCATCTGCCAAATCCTGGTCAGTCTGTGGTGCAACGTGGCGTTGGTAGATTGAGCGAGACATGATGTCCCAGATGTGCTCAAACGGATTCAGGTCTGGGGAGCGGGCGGGCCAGTCCATAGCATCAATGCCTTCCTCTTACTGGAACTGCTGACACACTCCAGCCACATGAGGTCTAGCATTGTCTTGCATTAGGAGAAACCCAGGGCCACCCGCACCCACATATGGTCTCACAAGGGATCTGATGATCTCATCTCGGTACCTAATGGCAGTCAGGCTACCTCTGGCAAGCACATGGAGGTCTGTGCGGCAACCCAAAGAAATGCCTCCCCACACCATTACCGGCCCACCACCAAACCGGTCATGCTGGAGGATGTTGCAGGTAGCAGAACGTTCTCCACGGCGTCTCCAGACTCTGTCACATGCTCAGTGTGAACCTGCTTTCATCTGTGAAGAGCACAGGGCGCCAGTGGGGAATCTTGGTGTTCTCTGGCAAATGCCACATGCCCTGCATGGTGTTGGCCTGTAAGCACAACCCCCACCTGTGGATGTTGGGCCCTCATAACACCCTCAAGTCTGTTTCTGACCCTTTGAGTGGCTACATGCACGTTTGTGGCCTGCTGGAGGTCATTTTGCAGGGCTCTGGCAGTGCTCTTCCTGCTCCTCCTTTGAGGACTATAACTTAGTTCTCTTCAAGGACAATGTCCGTCCTTTTTACCAGACATAAGGCGGGACTTAATAAATTATTTATTATGAAGGAAAAATATTCGCAGTACATATAAAACAGATATTAACAAAACAAAGTTTCATCACACGGAAAATAAAAATAAATGGGGAAAAAACTAGAATACTCACTTACAAAAAGTTCTATTTCATGGGGTCTGGTAGGAAATGACGTCTGGCATCCAAAATTAGATCTTGTCCCCCATACAAGCGCACCCCAGGTCTGTAGTTTTATACCCTGTTATGGATAGGTGACACCTCTATGGGCGGGACAAGGAGGAGAGATAGATGTTGCCCACTTCCTTATGATACCTTTATGCCCAAAGAATAGGAATTGTCCTCCATCTTCTATCATGGGCCAGGTACCCACATCATTTTCTTATATTTGGGTTCTACATCAAATCCTCTTTCTAGGGGTACCTGACATGACCCCTTTTATTGTGTACGATTTACCCAGTGCGGGCAGATCGGGCAGGGATTAATTCACAAGGGTCTTGTAAAGATTTAAAAGGTAGTATGACGGAGAATCCGACCGTATAAGATAGGGGCTGCAGACATACTTCCCTGACCCCCATATTTAATATTGGAAAATACGGCATTTTTTAAGTGGGCCACCTCCATACATACATACATACTCTTTCATCTATTGACACGCAAGCTGGTGCCTGATTGGCTGAAAGCAGTGTTAAATTTCCTGTCACAGATCAGCTGTGTTAATACCCCCTTAGCATGACTAGTCCCCTCTATACCCAATCCTGATAGACATACAGGCTCCATGAATGATTCTCTTTAGAAAGCTAAACCAACACAGATAAGGGTAATTGAATTTACAAGTTGTACATACAAATGGACATTTTATACAAGTAATAAATGATAAACAATCACAATGCAACATGGATAAATATTGTAGCCTCTGTATATGAAACATGGAAGCTGTTCCGGCCGCCGCAGCTGCCGGCCTGGAGATGTACCCCTTTAAACTATTTTTTTCATATCTACTGGCTCCAGAAAGTTAAACAGATTTGTAAATTACTTCTATTAAAAAAACAACTTAATCCTTCCAGTACTTAGCTGCTGGATACTACAGAGGAAGTTGAGTTGTTCTTTTTTGTCTGACCACAGTGCTCTCTGCTGACACCTCTGTCCATGTCAGGAACTGTCCAGAGCAGGAGCAAATCCCCATAGCAAACCTATCCTGCTCTGGACAGTTCTTCTAGAAGTACTTCTATAAAAAAAAAAAAACTTAATCCTTCCAGTACTGATCGGCTGCTGTATACTAAAGAGGAAGTTGAGTTGTTCTTTTCAGTCTTACCACAGTGCTCTGTCTGTATCATGAACTGTCCAGAGTAGGAGCAAATCCTCATAGCAAACCTCTCAGTTCCTGACACGGACAGAGGTGTCAGGAGAGAACTCTACTTTCTCTGGAGCATACAGCAGCTTATAAGTACTGGAAGGATTAAGATCTTTTAATAGAAGTAATTTACAAATCTTTTTTACCTTTCTGTCATCAGTTGATTTAAAAAAAAATATATATATATTTGTTTTCCACCGAAGTACCCCTTGAAATCAGACAGCCCTTTTTAGTTCTGTAATAGCAACGTCATGGCTCTAACAACTTGCCAATGGATTTGTATACAGCTGCACTGAGTCACCAAGACAATAACAGTGGAAATGACCGCAGGCCATGATATTCTAGTCCTGGTCACCTTCACCTCAGGTCTTCCATATTGCCTGGTTTATTTGTAATGCGATGTGTCTGCTGGAGTTAGAAACACTGTGACAGTGTTGTTCCCCACCATGGTAATATTTATACAGTGCGGAAACATGCTTATTTTATGAGCGGCACTGTAAGAGTACAAATAGCCGCCTGGACGTCATTCTGCTGTTCTGCAAGCCTCGCCAGTGTTTATGCTGCCTGAAAGGTCAATGACAGCTCCAAAGCTCGCTGTTTTTAGCCAATAGTTCTGCTGATAACTAATATTTGTTATTTCTGTCCTTTTTTTTCATTCCATTCTTGTCATTCTTCTAGAGCTTGTTAAAAAAGTAAACAACCTTATTGCCACGGGACAGTACGGCCGGCTCTTTGCTGTCGTCCACTTTGCAAGTAAACAATGGAAAGTCACCAACGAAGACCTTGTTTTAATTAGCGGCATTGTAGACGCGGAGTGCGGAGATAGAATCAGGCTAGAAAAGGTACGTTTTACCATAGATGTGTATGGAAGTAGATACAGAGCAGTGGTCTGCAGACTGTGGACCTCCAGCTATTGGAAAACTTCGACGCCCAGCATGCCCGGACAGCCAACATGCTGGGAGTTGTAGTTTTACAACAGCTGGAGGTCCACAGAGTGCAGACCACTGACATGGAGTAGGCATATAGGAAAATTTAGCAAGCTCATACAGAAGTTGAGAATTTTTACACGGGGGGGGGGGGGGGGGGGACGGGAGCATTCGGCAACAGCTGGAGGCACAATATGGGTCTGTTATGTGTGACCCTACAGAGTGCCTGACAGTAAAGAAGGCCCAAATATATGTGTATATATATATATATATATATATATATATATATATATATATATATATATATATATATATATATAATTTTTTTTATTTTTTTTTACATTTTTTTACATTTTTTTGCTTCTTACACCTCTGTAGTTATACTTTAGACTGCTGTAAAGCACGGGGAAAAAAAGTTACGCCAAGTACTCGTTTTACTGTCAGTAAATTTTTCCAACATCTACATTCCCTAAGGCCCCACTCGCATGCCGGAAACCATTGCAATCTCAAATCTTAAAATGCGTCCCTCTATCGTTAAAGAGAAACTGACAGCTGGTTCACCCGTACCAAACCCAATATACTGGGTTATAGTGCGGGTGAATATCTGTAAAAAGAGGGGTTACTCACATATTTAGCTGTAGTATTTTTGGAGTTCTGCCCGTTCCTAATTCTATCACCATTGCGCATAATCATCAGAGGGGTGGCCCGTACAGTGAATCTGAAGAACGCGGGAGCTTGGCAAGCCGGCCCCTTGCCTGTTATTGCCTAAACCTGCGCCGTGTCAACAGAATTGGTAACGGGCAGAACCCAGGATTGCCACACCTCTGTATTTCCTATCTCTCGACACTCGGGGCATGCAGTTCCATTAACTGCTTCCATATTAAAAGTTTAAATCGCCCTTCTTTTCCCATTTTTTATATATAAAATAAAAAAATAAACACGTTTGGTTTGCCACGTGCGTAATTGTCCTAACTATTAAATTATCCTGCACTGTAAACGGCATAAACGCAAAAAATTCCAAATGCAAAATTGCTTATTTTGGTCACATCACATTCCACCAAAAACGTAATAAAACATAACAAAAACTATATTTAAAAAAAGGGGCGGAGCAATGCATTTTGTGTTTTCAGTTTTCAGCCAAGCACAGTATAAATTTTTGGTTTCAGCCCAAAATTCCCCATTTGGTGCATCCCTACTATATAGGGTTTTTTTTTTTCTGGCAGCCCTACCTTTCTACCACCTGCCAGCCTACCTGAAGGGGGGTCTACCTACTTAATTAAGGGGACGTACTCAGGGTCCCTATCCACCTAATAAGGTGACATGTTGGTCTGCCTATTAAAGGGGAACTCCGGTGGGAAAAAAATTCAAATCAACTGGTGCCATAAAGTTACAGATTTGTAAATTACTTCAATAAAAAAAAATCTTAATCCTTCTAGTACTTATCAGCTGCTGTATACTACAGATATACAATCATGGCCATAAATGTGCACCCATGAAATTTTTCAAGAAAATTAAGTATTTCTCACAGAAAAGGGTTTCCGTAACAAATGTTTTGCTATACACATGTTTATTTCCTTTGTGTGGATTGGAACTAAACCAAAAAAGGAGGAAGAAAAGCAATTTGGACATAATGTCACACCAAACTCCAAAAATGGTCTGGACAAAATTATTGGCACCCTTTCAGAATTGTGGAAAAATAAGATTTTCAAGCATGTGATACTCCTTTAAACTCACCTGGGGCAAGTAACAGGTGTGGGCAATATAAAAATCACACCTGAAAGCAGATAAAAAGGAGAGAAGTTCACTTAGTCTTTGCATCGTGTGTCTGTGAAAATATCAACAATCTCAAGGTTACAAGTCCATCTCCAGAGATCTAGATTTGCCTTTGTCCACAGTGCGCAACATTATCAAGAACTTTGCAACCCATGGCACTGTAGCTAATCTCCCTGGGCGTGGACGGAAGAGAAAAATGTATGAAAGGTGTCAATGCAGGATAGTCCGGATGGTGGATAAGCAGCCCCAAACAAGTTCCAAAGATATTCAAGCTGTCCTGCAGGCTCAGGGAGAATCAGTGTCAGCGCGAACTATCCGTCGACATTTAAGTGAAATGAAACACTATGGCAGGAGACCCAGGAGGACCCCACTGCTGACACAGAGACATAAAAAAGCAAGACTACATTTTGCCAAAATGAACTTGAGTAAGCCAAAATCCTTCTGGGAAAACGTCTTGTGGACAGATGAGACAAAGATAGAGCTTTTTGGTAAAGCAGATCACTCTACTGTTTACCGAAAATGGAATGAGGCCTACAAAGAAAAGAACACAGTACCTACAGTGAAATATGGTGGAGGGTCAATGATGATTTGGGGTTGTTTTGCTGCCTATGGCACTGGGTGCCTTCAATGTGTGCAATATCAAAAACGAAAGACCAGGGAGTCAGGAGTTTGTCTGGCGCAGAGAGGAACCATCAGGCAGCCGAGTAAAATCAATGGATTTATTAGATGCAACGCGTTTCGCTGCGCATGCGCAGCGAAACGCGTTGCATCTAATAAATCGATTGATTTTACTCGGCTGCCTGATGGTTCCTCTCTGCGCCAGACAAACTCCTGACTCCCTGGTCTTTCGTTTTTGATTTTACTCTTACCCAGGAGGGCTGCAGTGGACCTTCTTCTTTACTCCTTCTGCACTTTACCTTGTTGTGTGTGGGCGCACAACCAACTTTGGTAAGCGGTTTGGGAATTACCGTCCCCTATCCCCACCAACAAGATCTACTGATCCCGCACATGAGGCGCCTTCCTCCCTCTCTCTAGATTTCAATGTGTGCAAGACATCATGAAATCTGAGGATTACCAATGGATTTTTGGCCGCACTGTACAGACCAGTGTCAGAAAGCTGGGTTTGCGTACGAGATCTTGGGTCTTCCAGCAGGACAATGACCCCAAACATATGTCAAAAAGAACCCAGAAATGGATGGCAACAAAGCACTGGAGAGTTCTGAAGTGGCCGCAATGAGTCCAGATCTAAATCCAATTGAATACCTGTGGAGAGATCTTAAAATTGCTGTTGGGTAAAGGCGCCCTTCCAATAAGAGAGACCTGGAGCAGTTTACAAAGTAAGAGTAGGCCAACATTCCGACTGAGAGGTGTAAGAAGCTTATTGATGGTTATAGGAAGCCACTGATTTCAGTAATTTTTTTCCAAAGGGTGTGCAACCAAATATTAAGTTAAGGGTGTCAATAATATTGTCCAGCCCATTTTTTGAGATTGGTGACATTATGTCCAATTTGCTTTTTTTCCTCCCTTTTTGGTTTAGTTTCAATGCACACAAAGGGAATAAACATGTGTATAGCAAAACATGTGTTACTGCAATCCTTTTCTGTGAGAAATACTTCATTTTCTTTTCCAGGGGTGCCAACATTTACAGCCATGACTGTACTACAGAGAAATTTGTGAAGTTCTGACACTGACAGAGGTGTCAATAGAGAGCACTGTGGTCAGACTAGAAAGAACTTCACACATTTCTCTATATCATACAGCAGCAGCTAAGTATTGAAAGGCTTTAGATTTTGAAGTAGAAATGATTTACAAATCTGTTTAACTTTCTGGCACCAGTTGATTTGAAAACATTTGTTTTCCCCTAGTTTCCACCGGAGTTCCCCTTTATGTCTATTAATAAAGACCTTATTTCCATACTATTTTGGTTGAAATTATTTTATGTACCAGGAAATGTGGATTGTCATGAGGGACAAGTAGATTGTGCTCCGTTTTAGTACCTTGGACAAGTATTTTTTATTTATTTTTTTATTCTACACCCCTTAAATGCTACACCTAAATATGTGAGTAACCACTCTTTGTGCAGCTATTCCGCCACACTATAACACGAGACTATTTGTCTGCTGAACCTGGGCTTAGTCATGGCCACCTACCTTATGATTCATTTGAACGTCATTGATGTGCTGCTTGTCCATGTAGGTGTTATTTAGCAGCCCTTATACTATACAAGATGCTAGGACAATAGCTTACACCTATTTTATGCATTTTACAGATCAGTCTTAAAGGGGTACTCTGCTGCTCAGTGTTTGGAACAAACTGTTCCGAACGCTGGAGCCGGGAGCTCGTGACCTCATAGCCCTGCCCCCTCATGATGTCACGCCCCACCCACTCAATGCAAGTCTATGGGAGGGGGCGTGACGCCCCTCCCATAAACTTGCATTGAGGGGGCGGGGCTGTGACGTCACAAGCTTCCGACACCGGCTCCAGCATTTTGGAACAGTTTGTTCCAAACGCAGAGCAGCAGAGTACCCCTTTAATGCTTGCAGTGCCCAATTTATTCCTGGAAACTGTTACATCTCCTAATCATGCAGAAGCTGGACTGGCACTGATAGAGAAGAGGGACAGCAGCTTGGCAGCAGTCAATTCATACCATTCCCAATCGCCGTCTGTGCTATAAATCCAATTTGTTGAAGTGATTATTAGCATAATGTCTGCTGAATCTACAGCTGCAATCTACGGGGCCTCCTGTAATAGCGCCTTAAGTGCTAAACTAATAGTCTCATTACTATTCATGGACTTACTCGCTTTCCCAGTAAATTTGGTCTATTATCTCATTAGATTTATTTCAATCTTTATTGAAGTGTCCTTTTATTTCACTGTTCAGATCTGAGTCTATTTCTGCCTTTTTTTTAATTAATTTTTTATAGGTTTTGCTAGTTGGCGGTGATAATTTTACGTTACTAGGAAAGCCTCTTCTTGGGTAAGTAGATCAATAGGACTCTTTGGGGGAGATTTGTCAGAACCTGTCCAGAGGAAAAGTTGCTGAGTTGCCCATAGCAACCAATCAGATCGCTGCTTTCATTTCTGAAAAGGCCTCTGCAAAATGAAACAGCGATCTGATTGGTTGTTATGAGCAACTCAGCAACTTTTCCTCTGGACGGGTTTTGATAAATTTCCCCCTTTGTATTTTAAAGAATATATAGATGCAATAAAAATGTCTGAATATAAAAACAATGAGGTTTAGATTAAAATAAAGTTCCATTTGTGTTCTAGATTTCCCATTGGACCTATAGTTTTATGTGTTGTGATTAGGGTTGCCACCTTTCTTGCAATAAAATACCGGCCATGCTAATTTGCATAATTATCTATGCGTGACATCACAGGATACACATATGCGGGAGAATTTTTTTCTGTTCTGACCCCTATAACTTTTTTTTCTCCCTATACGGTCCTGTATGAGGGCTCATTTTTTTGCGCCCCGATCTGTAGTTTTTACCAGTACCTTTTTTTTTTTTTTTTTTTTTTTTAATTAAATTTGGGAGTTGCAGTTAGTTACTAACTACAACTCCCAGCATGCCCTGATACAGCCTGTGGCTCAACAGCTTCCCCAAATGAAAACTACAACTCCCAGCATGTTGGACTATATTGTAGTATATAGTATAGGTCAGTGGTTTCCAAGCAGGGGTGCCTCCAGCTGATGCAAAACTACAACTCCCAGCATGCCCAGACAGCCGTTGGCTGTCTGGGCATGCTGGGAGTTGTAGTTTTGCAACAGCTGGAGGCGCTCTGGTTGGAAAACATTGGTATAGGTTATGGTGCAACATTCCCGGAGTTGGGGGATTGGTCGGATAAATACTGGCCATTGCATTGCTGGTATTTTTAATATAAAAACACCGGCTGTGGTGGTAAAATACCGGCCAGGTGGCAACCCTAGTTGTGATATTTTATATAGAGGATCTGTCCACGCTCCTGAACTGTCTGTTTTAGTAAACCTATTCATTCTCTGTGAATAGCATTTCTAGAACATCTTTTCTTAGAACTCTCTGTTATTCCTTCAGAATTATTTACAACATAGCGTTACTCTACTTTTTGCTAGTTGTGTACGTGCTCCAGTCTAACGGTGTCAAGCAAGGACACATCCAATTGAAATGACTAATGGCAACACATAGTTTCAGTTTGTGCTTAGATTTCCAGGAGGGATAACAGAGGAAATGCACAATAGGGGAGATAAAAATAAAAAACTGAATAAGACTGCCCCGCATTTTTAAGAGTAGCTCATGCTTTTTAAAACTCTGCCTCAACTTACTGTCTGCCCTAATCCTCAGTACCTGGCTCTGTTTAGGCAAAAAATTTGCCCCTAACGCGTACACATTTTTTTGGTACATTTTAAGCCTTATTCCTTTTTTAACCAAGACCATGCCCCTTTTTTTTTTTTTTTTTTTTTTTTAATTTTTTTTTTACAGAAACAGCCGAGCATGGTGTAAAAATAAATAAATAAATAAATAAATTATTTTTTTTGCCTTATTCATTTAAAGGAAAACGGTCAGCCAGTTCCCCCACACTAAACTCAATACACTGGGTTATAGTGTGGGTAAACAGGAGTCCCTACATGGTCCCTTACTTTTTTAGGTTTTCTTGCCGCCCGCTAAAGTTCCGTAAGTTTGGCCTTCATTTGCGCTGTGAAGGAGGGTCCCCCACCGGCAGCCTGGCTTTGGGTTCCAGAGGAAGGGATCTTAGCTCGCCCCCCTTGTTCGCATATTCATTTTCCCCCTGAGCACAGCGCTCTGTCTGCAGAGCCCATGCGCTGAGGGTCCGGATCAAATGCGTACGGAAATGTGAACCTAGCCTAAAAGAAAAACTGATATCAGTGATCATACTGACCCAGAGACAGAAATAGGATACAGCACTTAAAATGCAACAAAAAATTCTATATATCTCTGACATAAAAGCCTACAGAAGGCTGGTAACAAATGGGTTAGTGAATGGTGACAGCTCTGTTCTGAGATTAATCCTATTAATTAATCCTGTATATCTGCTATAGGAAAGACTTGGTACGAGTTGAGGCCACAGTGATTGAGAAAACTGAGTCCTACCCAAAGATTAATATGAAATTCTGGAAAAGACACAGATATCAGAAGAAGAAAAGTAAGTTGTTTTTAATATGCCCAGAGTAATGTGCTCCAAGATTAGACTCTGCACTTCCTACTTTGTCCTAATTTTTTCTTTATAATGTGAACGGTGTCAATTGTGAGGTTATTACAGTGTCCAGGAAGTGATAAGGTATGGCAGGGGGCATGAAGCAGGTGGATGCATACATAGCCTTATTTGTGTGTTTAATGCTGCTATCCTACATTTCCTAGTTCTCTAGCAGTACAGTGGTGCTGTCACAAAAGCCTTACTATCACCTAAAGAAAAGAAGAAGAAAAAAAAACCTTTTTGACATGTTGCCCAGTTGTGAATAAAATATGGCACTCTCTTTGAATTATGGTGCTCAAGTAGGATCCCAATCCTTAATTCATAATAGAAATAAACTCGGCACTCATTTGCAATTAAGTATGTGTAGGTTTATTCCGCAAATTTAGCAATCCAACAGATTATTTACATATGACGTTTCGATCTGTAATTGGATCTTTATCCGATATCTGTAAATTGGTAAACATACAGAGTCATGAGAAAATAGACCAACGAAAAGAGCAAAAAATTTAATATTAGTACACATGCACCAGGGCGAGACTAGGATCAAGGTATCAAGAGGAACGGTACGTTATAGAAACATAGAATGTGTCGGCAGTTAAGAACCATTTGGCCCATCTAGTTTGCCCAATAATCTGAATCCTATCAATAGTCCCTGGCCCTATCTTATATGAAGGATAGCCTTATCCTTATCCCATGCAAATTTCAGTTGCCAGAGTTCTGACCATTCTTCTAGGTTTCCTAAATCCTTTTCCATTTGGTGTATCCCTGCAGGAACATCAACCCTGTTACATATCTTTGTGTCATCAGCAAAAAGACATACCTTACCATCGAGACCTTTTGCGATATCACTAATGAAGATATTAAACAATATTGGTCCCAGTACAGATCCCTGTGGTACCCCACTGGTAACAAGACCTTGCTCTGAATATTCTCCATTGACTACAACCTTCTGTTGTCTGTCACTCAGCCACTGCCTAATCCACTCAACAATATGGGAGTCCAAGCTCATTGACTGCAGTTTATTGATAAGTCTTCTATGTGAGACAGTGTCAAAAGCCTTACTAAAATCTAGATATGCGATGTCTACTACCCCTCCGCCATTTATTATTTGAGTCACCCAATCAAAAAAATCTATAAGATTTGTTTGACATGATCTCCCTGAAGTAAACCCATGTTGTTTTTCATCTTGCAATCCATGGGATTTTAGATGTTCCACAATCCTATCCTTTAGTAGGGTTTCCATTAATTTCCCCACTATTGATGTCAGACTTACTGGCCTATAGTTGCTTGATTCCTCCCTACTACCTTTCTTGTGAATGGGCACGACATTCGCTAATTTCCAATCTTCCGGGACGACTCCTGTTACCAGTGATTGGTTAAATAAATCTGTTAACGGTTTTGCTAGCTCACCACTAAGCTCATTTAATAATTTTGGGTGTATCCCATCAGGCCCCTGTGATTTATTTGTCTTCACTTTAGACAGCAAACGTAGAACCTCTTCCTCTGTAAAGACGCATGCATCAAACGATTCCTTAGTTTTCCTCTCTAATGGAGGTCCTTTTCCTTCTGTAAAAACTCAACAGAAGTATTCATTAAGGCAGTCGGCTATCCCCTTATTCTCCTCAACATACCTTCCTTCCTTTGTTTTTAATTTTGTTATTCCTTCCTTTTTTCATTTATATATCTGAAGAATGTCTTATCCCCTTTTTTCACAGACTGAGCTAGTTTTTCTTTTGCCTGCGTTTTAGAAGTTCTTATAACTTGTTTGGCCTCTTTCTGCCTAGTCTTGTAGATTTCCCTATCTTCATTGCTCTGGGTTGTTTTATAATTACTAAATGCTAGTTTTTTGTTTTTTGATGATTTTGGCCACTTCTGCTGAGTACCACAGTGGTCTCTTTTATTGACAAGTCTAATGCAATTTTCTGTTGCCTTCAATAATGTGTCTTTTAAGTAGTCCCATTTCTCCTGAACTCCATGTAATTTGTTCCAGTCTGATAGGGACTCATTTATGACTAATCTAATTTTTGAATAGTCTATTTTTCTAAAATGTAAAACTTTTGTTTTCGTGTGGTGTGACTCCTTCACTGTTTTTTATATTAAACCACACTGATTGGTGATCACTAGATCCCAAGCTTTCGCCAACAATAACCTCATATACCAAATCCCCATTTGTGAATACCAAATCTAAAATGGCCTCCCTCCGGGTTGGCTCCTCAACCACTTGTTGTAGAGATAATCCCAGTAGGGAATTTAGAATATCTGTACTCCTGGCAGAACTAGCTATTTTGGTTTTCCAGTTTATATCTGGAAGATTGAAGTCTTCCATAATGATAACTTCTCCTTTCATCGTCATTTTAGATATATCTTCAACTAGTAGATCATCTACTCCTTTAACTTGGCCAGGTGGTCTATATATCACACCTACATAAGTTACTGAAGCAAGTATGTATCAGCTCACCCTCTGCAAATAGCGCACGGACTGGCGCGGACTTCGCCAGGCAATAGTGGAAAGAGAGAATGTCCAGCGCTCGACTCGGGAACAATACTTTATTTAGGGTCCACAGGAGAACATACAGGAACACGGAGACGTGTGACGCGTTTCAGCTTGTGTCACCAAGCCTTAGTCATACACTAAGAACATCACAAAAGAGTCACCTATGTAGGGGGCGGCCAGGTAAGAGCACACTTGAATCCGGTTGTCCAACATTGGCCACACCCCCACACAATCACAGTGCAACAAATATATAAGAAAGCTATTTAAAACCTTATGCCTGTGTTCAGACACAATATAAAACACAAAATGAATACATTTTACCTTAGAAAAATTTAAAAGGGGGGGGGGGGGGGAGAGTTTCTTAAAGAGTTTATATACACGGTACATTCAATCTCATACTGCTGTAAAACAATAATAATTATGACCCGGTGGGGATATGTCATATACATTATTTTTAATATACGGGGAAATTATGTCCTCCCTACAGGTCAAGCAGGAGAAAGAACTTTATGAAATACTGGAGGATGGGTAAAGAACCAAAGAGGTATATTGACACTAGAAAGTGACAGTGAATTCAGGAACAGACTAGTAGTGTAAAATCGTGTCAAGGCGTCTGTTCAGACCTGAGGGGGCTCTCTTATTTAGTTTTAAAATCCAGAAGACCTCACGGTCCAGGATTTTTTGTTTTAGATTGCCACCTCTGGAAGACAACCGGACCCTTTCTATATCCTGTAATGACATGCATGATGGATCCCCTCCATGTCTCTCTGCCACATGTTTAGATACCAAAGATACATGGCACGATTGGAAATGGTTAACATCAGAAAGATGTTTCCTCATTCTAACTTTAAGTGGGTTAGTAGTACACCCTACATATTGCATGTTGAAATCACTGCATGTAAATAAGTAAATTACTCCAGAGGTATTGCAGTTGATGTACTGCTTTATGCTGTGGGTACTGTTGTTACTGGATGATGTAAAAGTTTTAGAATTATGCATGTACCCACAGCATATACACCTAGTAGCTCCGCACTTATAGGATCCCACATAGTTTAACCAGGTGGGTTTTGTCACTGGTTGTTCTATAAATAGGCTCGGTGACAGCATTTGGCCCAAGGTGGGAGCCCTTCTCGAGACACACATATAGCCCGGTCCTAGAGCTTCCCTAAAATTGGGATCAGTATGTAAGATGGGTATGTACCTATCGATTATTTTCTTAACTGCTCCAAAATCTGCGCTTTATTGTGTCGAGAAGACGATAGGAATATTGCCCTCCTCTTTATTGCAGCTCACCTCTTTTGGCCGCACTAGGTCCTCTCGTTTCTTTCCCTTAGCGATGTGTACCGCCCTGGAGATAGTCCAATCAGGATACCCCCGTTGTCGCATGCGGTTGCCAATGGCAACCGCCTCCTTGGCGAAGTCATCCTCCAGGGTGCAATTGCGACGGGCTCGGATCATTTCTCCTACAGGGAGGTTTTCGACTACATGCGAGGGGTGGCAGGACGTGGCATGAATGATCGAATTCACAGCGGTCTTTTTCCTAAATGTGGCAGAGATGATCCGGCCACTCTCCATGTCACCCCGCAGATGTAAGTCGAGAAAGTCAACCTCCTGCAATTTGAAACATACTGTAAAGGTGAGGTTCAGATCATTCAAATTCAGGAATTCTCCGAACCCCTGTATGGCCATTACATCGGACCCCCAAATGAAAAGGAGGTCATCGATGCAACGGTCATACCACAGCAGATGTTCGCCGTGTGGGTTAGTGGGGGCGAAAAGAATCTCACTCTCCCACCAACACATGTAGATGTTGGCGAGAGAGGGGGAGAATTTTGCCCCCATTGACGCCCCCGTTACCTGCAGAAAGAAGGAACCATTGAACATGGCCGTGAGTGGAGGTGATAATTTGGACATATTAAACGGGATGACTCATGAGGAACGCATAGCTAAGCTATTGAATGCCACTGATGTTGAGACCCAGGACACGCTGGATTTGAAAATCGCTATGAAAGCCCTGGAGGAGGCTCTGATGAAAGAAACGAGAATTTGGTGGGACATGTCCACACTCAAAAAGTATGTGACTCAGAATATGGTCCCCAGAGGCCTCCGAATAAGGAAGTTTCCAACAACCATCTTCTCTGACAAGTTTAAAGCCGATTGGAACAACCTACTGGCCAATACTTCTCTCCGATTTGTCCGTCTAATTGTGGAACATGAGGAAAAGGCGTTGCAAGAAATTAACAACAAGATTAAAGATCTCAGAGCAACCCTCTCACAATTCGAACAGGACAGTACATATAAAGAGCAGGATGCAAAAATGAGAGAGAATATCAATAAACTTGAGATCTCTATTACAGATATTAAACAGAGAAAATGTATTCGAGATCTCGAGGACTATCGGACTGATATGGTCTTTCCATGGCCCACCAGAGAGGGCCAGGTACACACACCTAAGTCCCTCCTCAAGAAACGCAGAAAGAACTTCAGGAAGAAAACACCCACAGACAAAAAAGACCTACGTGTTAGCTTCTCCTCCCTGGACTCTATTGATGTGGATTCCGGAGACTCAGATGCTCAGCCGGATCCAACCCTTCTGAATGCCATGTCTTCACCGCTCCAGACGCCAAACTAAACCACAAAGCAAGCCGTCAAAAACGATGCGCGGGACGGAAACATCGTACCCACAAGAAGGTTCACCTGGACCAGCAATTCGAACAGGTAAGGACTGTACCCATTTTCAATTTATCGGCTGTTATTTTGTCGGAAGCTGAGCTTTCTGTGCTTGCACGTGGACTGTCCTTCGCGCCAACCAATAAGATGGACCTTTTCAGGACAATGCTAGATGTAAACCGATTCGTTCGGAACATTACCTTACGTAAGCATTTTTTAAATGTTAGTAATGAGAATTGCATTGAACCTGAAAATGTGTCTGAACCTGTTAATGTTAATATAAATGTTATGCAGCAAACTGCATCATCTGAATTTACTGGTATTGAACCTGGACATGCCGGGTTCGGTTTTGCTGAACTCTGTGCACCTGCAGGAGTTATGTGACCAGGGTCCTAGTATTGATATACCTGAGTTTGCTACATCTAATCAATCTTTTTATCCTACTATGTCCCGCTCCTCTGTACTTGTTTCAGGAGGCAGTAGAGAGGGACATATATGAGCTTTCAACAAAAAAAGTTAACAGGTATCAGAATCTTACTATCAAAGAAAAAAACGCACTAAAGGAATTAAATGAGATGCATCATGTAGTGTTCAGGCAGGCTGACAAGGGTGGAGCCGTGGTGGTCCTGGACAGGGGCCTGCATTGTAAAGCCAACATGGAGATGTTGGAGGACCCATTTACCTACAGGCCCCTGCCCAGTGACCCCACGGACATCTTTAGGTCCCGTCTGTCTTCCATTGTGCAACTTGGACTAGAGGGATTTTCAGCCAAAAGGTGGCTAAATATCTGATTATTGAAAACCCAGTCATTCCCATATTTCACTCTCTTCCGAAAGTGCACAAGGAAGTCTTTCCCCCACCACTCAGGCCCATAGTTGCGGGAATATCTTCGTTAAACGCACACCTATGTGCCTGGGTGGATTCCCTCCTGCAACCCCTCATTCCGCATATACCAGGCCACATTAAAGACACAAAACATCTGCTAGGAATGCTAGAGCAGGTTACCTGGAAGGAGTCAAATTGTTGGGTGACTGCGGATGTAACATCTTTGTATTCCGTCATCCCCCACAATCTTGCACTCCAAGCTTTATCATGGTTTTTGAGGGTTTACTCCCGCTACTCTGCAGAACTAAGTGAATTTATTTTAACGGCGGTAGAGTATCTATTGAGCCACAACTATTTTATGTTCAATGGTTCCTTCTTTCTGCAGGTAACGGGGGTGTCAATGGGGGCGAAATTCTCCCCCTCTCTCGCCAACATCTACATGTGTTTGTGGGAGAGGGAGATTATTTTCGCCCCCACTAACCCGCACAGCGAACATGTGCTGTGGTATGGCCGTTAAATCGATGACCTCCTTTTCATTTGGGGGTCCGATGTAACGGCCATACAGGGGTTCGGAGAATTCCTGAATTTGAATGATCTGAACCTCACCTTTACTGTATGTTTCAAATTGCAGGAGGTTGACTTTCTCGACTTACATCTGCGGGGTGACATGGAGAGTGGCCGGATCATCTCTACCACATTTAGGAAAAAGACCGCTGTGAATTCGATCCTTCATGCCACGTCCTGCCACCCCTCGCATGTAGTCGAAAACTCCCTGTAGGAGAAATGATCCGAGCCCGTCGCAATTGCACCCTGGAGGATGACTTCTCCAAGGAGGTGGGTACCGTCGGCAACCGCCTGCGACAAGGGGGGGTATCCTGATTGGGCTATCTCCAGGGCGGTACACATCGCTAAGGGAAAGAAATGAGAGGACCTAGTGCGGCCAAAAGAGGTGAGCTGTAATAAAGAGGAGGGCAATATGCCTATCGTCTTCTCGACACAATATAGCACGGATTTTGGAGCAGTTAAGAAAATAATCGATAGGTACATACCCATCTTACATACTGATCCCAATTTTAGGGAAGCTCTAGGACCGGGCTATATGTGTGTCTCGAGAAGGGCTCCCACCTTGGGCCAAATGCTGTCACCGAGCCTATTTATAGAACAACCAGTGACAAAACCCACCTGGTTAAACTATGTGGGATCCTATAAGTGCGGAGCTACTAGGTGTATATGCTGTGGGTACATGCATAATTCTAAAACTTTTACATCATCCAGTAACAGCAGTACCCACAGTATAAAGCAGTACATCAACTGCAATACCTCTGGAGTAATTTACTTATTTACATGCCGCGATTGCAACATGCAATATGTAGGGTGTACTACTAACCCACTTAAAGTTAGAATGAGGAAACATCTTTCTGATGTTAACCATTTCCAATTGTGCCATGTATCTTTGGTATCTAAACATGTGGCAGAGAGACATGGAGGGGATCCATCATGCATGTCATTATTACAGGGTATAGAAAGGGTCCGGTTGTCTTCCAGAGGTGGCAATCTAAAACAAAAAATCCTGGACCGTGAGGTCTTCTGGATTTTAAAACTACGAGAGCCCCCTCAGGTCTGAACAGACGCCTTGACACGATTTTACACAACTAGTCTGTTCCTGAATTCACTGTCACTTTCTAGTGTCAATATACCTCTTTGGTTCTTTACCCATCCTCCAGTATTTCATAAAGTTCTTTCTCCTGCTTGACCTGTAGGGAGGACATAATTTCCCCGTATATTAAAAATAAAAATAATGTATATGACATATCCCCACCGGGTCATAATTATTATTGTTTTACAGCAGTATGAGATTGAATGTACCGTGTATATAAACTCTTTAAGAAACTCTCCCCCCCCCCCCCCCCCCTTTTAGTTTTTCTAAGGTAAAATGTATTCATTATATGTTTTATATTGTGTCTGAAAACAGGCATAAGGTTTTAAATAGCTTTCTTATATATTTGTTGGACTGTGATTGTGTGGGGGTGTGGCCAATGTTGGGCAACCGGATTCAGGTGTGCTCTTACCTGGCCGCCCCCTACATAGGTGACTCTTTTGTGATGTTCTTAGTGTATGACTAAGGCTTGGTGACACAAGCTGAAACGCGTCACACTTCTCCGTGTTCCTGTATGTTCTCCTGTGGATCCTAAATAAAGTATTGTTCCTGAGTCGAGCGCTGGACGTTCTCTCTTTCCACTACACAAGTTACTGCAACGTAACTGACTCTATGTTGGCCTCACTAACTTGTATTAGGTTAGATTTTATGCTATCTTTCACATATAGGGCCACTCCTCCTCCTTTCTTGCCTTCTCTGTCTCTTCTGTATAAAGAGTACCCTGGTATGGATATGTCCCAGTCATTCCTTTCATTAAACCATGTCTCAGTAACAGCCACTAAATCTACATTCTTAGATGCCATTATTGACCCAAGTTCATTGATTTTATTACCTAAACTGCGGGCATTTGTAGACAGGACTCTGAGCTTGTCATTTCTTAACCTCTGGGCCACTGACATGTTCTGGCATTGTTTCAGGGGGCAATTGGACTCATGGATTTTCACTCTTTTGCCCCCCCCCCCCTTCCTAGTTTAAATACTCCTTAGCAAATTCTTGGAATTGTTCACTGAGTACATTTGTTCCTTTGAGAGAAAGATGCAAACCATCTTTTTTGTACAGTTCCTTTCTATTCAAAGTAGAGCTATCAAGAGACACAAAGCCAAATCCTTGCTCCTGACACCATTTACTAAGCCATAGGTTGAACTCCTTAATACGCCTCTGCCTATCATTCTGCAAAATGAGTACTGGGCATAATATAGAAGTAATATTCATAGTGCCTAATACTGCCAGTGGTCACCGGATTTCTTCTGATGAGAATATCTTGTCAATAGTGAGATATCGGAGGCAATGCATGAGTAAAAGGAGGATATGTGCAACACCGGACCTCACATGGGTATAAGAGAATAATGGTAGTATCGTAAAGGAAGCAATGGAGGAAATAGATAAAATCAGAGATGTAGGCAAAAGGGGATTCAATGAAGTGTGAGAGAACTCCGTATATTATTAAGTAGAAGCTAAGAAGGAGTCAATGGAGGAAAGGTATACAGTGGGGATCAAAAGTTTGGGCACCCCAGGTAAAAATTTGTATTAATGTGCATAAAGAAGCCAAGGAAAGATGGAAAAATCTCCAAAAGGCATCAAATTACAGATTAGACATTTTTATACTATGTCAACAAAAGTTAGATTTTATTTCCATCATTTACACTTTCAAAATAACAGAAAACAAAAAAATGGCATCTGCAAAAGTTTGGTCACCCTGCAGAGTTAACCCCTTAAGGACCAGGGGTTTTTCCACTTTCATTTTTTTCCTCCTCACCTTTAAAAAATCATAACTCTTTCAATTTTGCACCTAAAAATCCATATGATGGCTTATTTTTTGCGCCACAAATTCTACTTTGTAATGACATCAGTCATTTTACCCAAAAATCTACAGCGAAACGGGGAAAAAAATCATTGTGAGACAAAATTGAAAAAAAAAAACACCATTTCGTAACTTTTGGGGGCTTCTGTTTCTACGCTGTAAATTTTTCGGTAAAAATGACACCTTCTCTTTATTCTGTAGGTCCATACGATTAAAATGATACCCTACTTATATAGGTTTGATTTTGTCATACTTCTGAAAAAAATCATAACTACATGCAGGAAAATTTATATGTTTAAAATTGTCATCTACTGACTTCTGTTTTTTTTTATGGGAAAAGGGGGGTGATTCAAACTTTTTTTTTTTTTCACTTTTTCACTTTTATTTTTTATTTTTTGCAGTGGGGCTATAACACTGCACACACTGATCTTTTACATTGATCACTGGTTTCTCATAGGAAACCAGTGATCAGTGATTCTGCCGCTTGGCTGCTCATGTCTGGATCTCGGGCACTGAGCAGTCATTCGCCGTTCGGACACGAGGAGGCAAGGTAGGAGACCCTCTTCGTGTCCCAGAGATATTCGGGATGCCGCTATTTCACCGTGGACATCCTGAACAGCCCCCTGAGCTAGCCGGCAGTGATTTACTTTCACTTTAGACGCGGTCTATTAGCCATGGGTCCCAGTCATTGCCCCGTGCTATTAGCCACGGGTCCCAGCCGTTGTTAGAGGCTGGGCCCGACCCGCTATGACGCGGGGCCACGACTTGGCCCCGCGTTATAGAAAGGGAAAGGACTCAGGATGTAACGGTACATCCTTGGTCCTTAAGAGGTTAAAGGGGTATTCAAGGAAGAAACTTTTTTTTATATATCAACTGGCTCCAGAAAGTTAAACAGATTTGTAAATTTCTTCTATTAAAAAATCTTACTCCTTCCAATAATTATCAGCTGCTGAAGTTGAGTTGTTCTTTTCTGTCTGGCAACAGTGCTCTCTGTTGACATCTCTGCTTGTCTCGGGAACTGCACAGAGTAGAATAGGTTTGCTATGGGGATTTGCTTTTTCTCTGGACAGTTCCCGAGACACGTGTCATCAGAGAGCAGTTAGACAGAAAAGAACAACTCAACTTCAGCAGCTCATAAGTACTGAAAGGATTAAGATTTTTTAAATAGAAGTCATTTACAAATCTGTTTAACTCTCTGGAGCCAGTTGATATATAATAAAAAGTTTTTTTTTCCTGGATAACCCCTTTAATATCTTGTACTGCCCCCTGTGGCAAGTATCACAGCTTGTAAACGCTTTTTGTAGCCAGCCAAAAGTCTTTCAATTCTTGTTTGAGGTATCTTTGCCCATTCTTCCTTACAAAAGTCTTCCAGTTCTTTGAGATTTCTGGGCTGTCTGTCACGCACTGCTCTTTTAAAGGGGTATTCCAGGCAAAACCTTTTTTTATATATATCAACTGGCTCCGGAAAGTTAAACAGATTTGTAAATTACTTCTATTAAAAAATCTTAATCCTTCCAATAGTTATTAGCTTCTGAAGTTTTCTGTCTAACTGCTCAATAATGATGTCACGTCCCGGGAGCTGTGCATGATGGGAGAATATCCCCATAGGAACTGCACAGCTCCCGGGACGTGAGTCATCAGAGAGCAGTTAGACAGAAAACAACAACTCAACTTCAGAAGCTAATAACTATTGGAAGGATTAAGATTTTTTAATAGAAGTAATTTACAAATCTGTTTAACTTTCCGGAGCCAGTTGATATAAAAAAAAAGTTTTGGCCTGGATTACCCCTTTAAGGTCTATCCATAGACTTTCAATTATGTTGAGGTCAGGAGATTGTGGAGGCCATGGCAAAACCTTCAGTTTATGCCTTTTGATGTAATGCCCCGTGGATTTCGAGGTGTGTTTAGGATCATTATCCATTTGTAGAAGCCATCTTCTCTTTAACTTCAGCTTTTTCACAGATGGCATCAAGTTAGCATCCAAAATTTGCTGAGATTTTATTGAATCCATTTTTCCTTCTACTCTAGAGATGTTCCCTGTGCCACTGGCTGCAATACAACCCCAAAGCATGATTGATCCACCCCCATGCTTAACAGTTGGACAGAGGTTCTTTTCATTAAATTCTGTTCCCCTTCTTCTCCAAACGTACCTTTGCTCATTCTTGCCTAAAGGTTCAATTTTAACCTTATCGGTCCACAGAACTTGTTTCCAAAATGCATCAGGCTTGTCTATATGTTCATTTGCAAAGTTCAAACCCTGATTTTTGTGGTGAGGACGTAGAAGAGGTTTTCTTCGAATGACTCTTCCATGAAGACCATATTTGTACAAGTATCTCTTTATAGTGGAATAGTGTACCACAACTCCAATGTCTGCCAGATCTTTCTTGAGGAATTGTGCAGTCAAACGTGGGTTTTGAATAGTTTTTCTCACAATCCTGCAAGCTGTTCTGTCTGATATTTTTCTTGGTCTTCCAGATCTTGCTTTAACTTCCACTGTTCCTGATGACTGCAATTTCTTAATTACATTCCAAACAGGATATTGACATCTGAAAACATTTTTCTATCTTCTTTATAGCCTTCTCCAGCTTTGTGAGCATCAACTATTTTCAGTTTCAGATTTCTAGACAACTGCTTAGAAGAACCCATGGTGCTGATTGTTGGGGCAAGGTCAGATGAGTCTGGGCATTTAAAACCTTTGAGATTGACATCACCTGGTCTTCCCAGAAGATAATTGAGAACAATCTATGACACTGGCAGGTCTCAGCTTTGCAAAGGGGGCAGTGCATGCTATAAATTCTGCAGGGTGCCCAAACTTTTGCAGACGCCATTTTTTTGTTTTCTGTTATTTTGAAAGTGTAAATGATGGAAATAAAATCTAACTTTTGTTGACATATTATAAGAATGTCTAATCTGTCATTTTATGCCTTTTGGAGATTTTTCCATCTTTCCTTGGCTTCTTTATGCACATTAATACAAATTTTTACCTGGAGTGCTCAAACTTTTGATCCCCACTATATACATTTCCTCCATTGCCTCCTTCTTAGCTTCTACTTTATAATATACAGAGTTCTCTCACACTCCATTGAATCCCCTTTTGCCTACATCTCTGATTTTATCTATTTCCTCCATTGCTTCCTTCTTTACATTCACTTTACGATACTACCTTTATGCTTTTATACCAACGTGAGGTCCGGTGGAGCGCATATCCTCCTTTTACTCATGCATTGCCTCAGATATTCTCATCAGAAGAAATCCGGTGATTGTGTTTAGCACACAGGACCACTGGCAGTATTGGGCACTATGAATATTACTTCTATATTATGCCCAGTACTCATTTTGCTACTACTCTCCAATACGGCCTACAGTTGTATACTGCATTGTTTGTGTATATAAATTATTGTACATATTGTATATACCTTGTGGCACAATTGTCTTATTTTCATGTACTAGTATGCCACCAGTGGGATGGTTTCTAGACAGGATCATATATTTCTATTATTATATTACTCCATATACATTTCACCATATTATTCTATAATGTACCGTTCCTCTTGATATCTTGATCCTAGTCTCTCCCTGGCGCATTTGTACTTATATTTTATGTTTTCCTTTTGTCGTTGGTCTATTTTCTCATGACTCTGTATGTTGACCAGTTTACAGATATCTGATGAAGATCCACTTACGGATCGAAACGTCATATGGAAATAATCATTTGGACTGCTAAATTTTCAGAATAAACCTGCACATACTTAATTGCAAATGAGTGCCGAGTTTATTTCTACTACGTTGCCCAGTTGTGTCAAAAGTTTTGATCGCACAGGGTCTCATAACTCGATTGCAATGGGTCTCAGAATTATTTAGGGGAAGTGTCCAGCATTGCACTTGACTCCCCAGCCAGTGCCGAGATGTGACCTTTTCGCTACATGTACTTATATAGTAAAAAAGGTCAGATTTGATTTACAGCTGGGGAGAGAGCCATGCGCTGCTACGAACTTTCATAGCTAATAACTAGTGACAGCAGTGGATCTTTAGAGTGCGACCCGGTGTGATCACAACTTTTGATATGTCTGGGCAACATGTCAAAGGTTGTAACCCTTTAAAGCTGGCCATATACATAAGATTAGTATTGGCTGATCAATAAATCATCTGATAGCTTATACCAATGATCTGACAATTGGTACACCAGACTAAATTAGCTCATGAGGATGATTATTTAACCAACAACTGAATTGCCAAAAAATGGATCTACTGTAATTGGCCAACAATATCCTACATGTATAGCGGATAGGGGTTTTCCAAGCTAAATTAACTTAAATTAATGTCATCAACATCAGATTAGTTAGGGTCCGACACCTGTCGTCCTCACCGATCAGATGTTTGCCAGAGCCACTGCATTGTTATATACAGAGAACAGTGCCTGAAGCAGACAGGTCCATACATTGTGTTGTGGCCAGTGGTTGACCAAAATAGCCAAAGTTGTCCACTCGGCTTACTACTGTCTTATATGTATGGCAAGCTTTTCTCACCCACCTTCTTTTGACAATGAGGTGATGTTCCTCATCTTGTGCTTGTACACACAGCAAAACGGACACGTGAGCTATAGAGAACAGGAGATCCTCTGCACAGGTCACAGAGCATGCCCACAACACTCTATCCTGTAAAAGTCAGCCATTCATCTCCACACTGCAGGCTCCTATGATACAGGTGGCTTTATGTAAAATCTCTCCAAATGCTGTTAACAGCAGATTACCTGGCGGACCCCATAATCATATTGGGGCATCACCTCAAGATGCTTTTTGAGAAAATGAATGTACATTACATTAAGGGGGTCCACTTAAAATCAAGCCTATGTTTGGAAACCCCGTGGTCTGAGAGGGGTATTTCAAATCAGACAATCTTATAATAGTTTTGTAAACTTGCACAATTGTACATTTGTATTGGCTTAATGATAGTTTTACATGTCCTAGGTTTGAGATGCTGGCACTATGGTTTCTATATCCTAATGATTGTTATTTTTGTTTTTCAGTAACCATTGCACCACAGACAATCCTGAGGATCAACACCATTGACATTGCTCCTGCTTTATCTTGATTTTACATATTTTTCTACTATAACTTCACTTATTAAACAAAACTATGAAGAATACAGTACATGTGTTTCTAGCTTTATATTTATTTATTATTCTGAACAGTAATGTAGTCTGCCACCAGCTATGGCGCCTCTGTTTCCATTATATTTTTTGCCATTTTATATATTTTTAGGCCTTAGTGACTCTTTATACACCTTTTTTTCCTCTCTGTTAGAAATTTTTCACACTAGAAAAGGCATAGGGCAAAACATGAATCCCTGTGCATGTCTATGAGTGTCCTGAATAAAACAAAGCGTAATATGCCCATGTAAAGTGGTGTAGCTATAGGTGGGGGTACAGTAGAAATGGATGTTGTACATTTTGGAGTCTTGGAGCTTCTGGCCATGTACATGAGGCCTTATTCTATTAATCCAAGTAGAACTGGCACCTTTTTTTGTGTTGCTGTAAAGTTCTTAGAATTTAAAGGGGTTATCAAGCAATAATTTTTTTTTTTAAAGAGCAAATTTCTTCTAAAAACAGCACCACTCCTGTATGCAGGTTGTGTGTGGTATTACAAATTGTCTTAATTACCTTCAATAAAACTGATCTGCAAAACTACACCTAACCTGCAGTCAAATGCAGTGAAGTTTTTTATTTTTATTTTTTTAAATTAGCTCTTTTTGTTTGTTTTTTGAATGGTGGATAACCCCTTAAACTAGAATTAATTGACTTTCACTAATAGAAGTTTTAGAAGCACACGTAGCGATCAAATTTACCATGTTTCCAAACCACAAAAGAACAAACTAAGGCTGGGTTCACATCACGTTTTTCCCCATACGGGAGCGCATACGGCAGGGGGGGGGAGCTAAAAACTTGCGCTCCCGTATCCCTGCCGTATGTGGCCCGTATGTAATCCATTTCAATGAGCCGACCGGCGTGAACCGGTCGGCTCATTTTTCCCCGCATGCGGTTTTCTAAAATCATAGTCAACCACTGTTTTAGGTCTGGTAGGAAACCGCATACGGGGAAAAATGAGCCGACCGGTTCACTCCAATCGGCTCATTGAAATGAATTGCATACAGGCCGCATACGGCAGGGATACAGAAGTGCAAGCTTTTAGCTCCCCATGCCGTATGCGCTCCCGTATGGGGAAAAAATGTGATGTGAACCCAGCCTAATACTGAATACAAGTGCACACCACTGATAATTAGCAATCATGAAAAATACTTTTACATTACATGGACATAGCAAAATATCACACCTAAAATATGCAAAATGACAGACACATCCAAGTAAAACCGTTCACTGGAAGCGCCAGCACAACCCTGGGGAGAGGCCATGAACCCTCTTCCCTGGAATGCGACCCTGTCCTAAAGAAAATGTACACCATAATGCATCCTGCCAGAGTATGTTATACAGTTGAATAATATGCCCCTCCTAAGTATATAATATAAAAAATAAATATCCAAATATGGCAATTCTAATTAATGAATAAGTTGTTAATAATGAAGGAAAAAAAAAGCATAAATGGCAAACCAGACTGGCAGGGAAAAACCGTGCGGTAGTGATGTGATCGACGGGGCCACACAAGAATCCCATGTGTTCTGTCGTCAAGCGACTTCCTCAAGCAAACACCCCTGAGGAAGTAGCTTGGCGACAGAATGCGTGGGGTTCTTGTGTATTAACAACTTATTCATTTATTAGAATTGCCATATTTGTATATTTATTATTTATATTATATACTTAGGAGGGGCATATTGTTCAACTGTATAACATACTCTGGCAGGATGCATTATGGTGTACATTTTCTTTAGGACGGGGTCGCATTCCAGGGAAGAGGGTCCATGGCCTCTCCCCAGGGTTGTGCTGGTGCTCCTAGTGAGCCTTTTTACTTGGTTTTAGATGTCTTTTTGCATATTTTATATGTGATCTTTTGCTATGTCCATGTAATGTAAAATAAAGTATTTTTCATGATTGATAATTATCAGTGGTGTGCACTTGTATACAGTATTAGTTTGTTCTTTTGTGGTTTGTCTAGATATCCACGCTGTAAGTAGCACCCCATCAGTACATTGGTTTAGCCCCCCTTTTCTATTATATACAAGTATTTACCTTGTTGCATCATATACAGCATATACTTCAGAAATTTCTATCAGTAGTATGGCAGTAATCCCAGAAAACCCCTATAGGAGATAATCACACATAGCAGATTTGTGATTTAAGAAAAAAAAAAAATTTACCACTGAAAATTGATGCCATTCGTTTGAAAAAATGCATTGTTTTGGCATCAGACACACAGATTTCTGAAAATTGCATTCAAATGAATGGAACAATTTTAGAACATTTTACAATTATCCTGCCACATGTAAATGTTCAATCTGACTTGGCAATGTTAGAACACTATAGGCCTTGTTCACATCTATATTATGCATTACAATGCTTGGATATATTACAATACAAAAGAAAAAGTATTTCAGCGTATACCTCAGCATACCCATTGGGTTGAACAGACCTACATTTAGTCTGCTCCACTGAGGTATACCTTTTTATTTAAATATTTATTGACAATATCTTGGTAGACTAAGGTATTTGTTTCCACATATAAAATGCTTACCACAGGAAAGCGAACCGTAACAGAAAAAAAGGCTACATTCAGTCTATTCAGCCCTATCGGTAGGCTGAGTATTGTGGGAAATTTGCAGTCAATTAGCAGTCAAAGACAGGAACCTGAGGTGTGTGCTGCCTCAGCCAATCAGACACTGAACTTCTTTCTGATGCTCAGAGCAAGAGGCTGGGGGCTGGCAGAGCAGAGCTGCAATGATTGCTGGGAGATGTAGGCAAGGAAAAAGAAGGATGGCAAAGAATATCAAGCAGCCAGAGAAGACAACAGAGGCCACAGGAGCCATGTATATCAGGCAGGATAGTTTACAGGGAACATATCCAGGAAGTGTTGGGGCTTTGGATCTTTTTTACACTGCTCAAAAAAATAAAGGGAACACTAAGATAGCACATCCTAGATCTGAATGAATTAACTAATCGTATTGAATACTTTCGTCTTTACATAGTTGAATGTGCTGATAACAAAATCACACAAAAATTATAAATGGAAAACAAATTTATCAACCCATGGAGATCTGGATATGGAGTCACACTCAAAATCAAAGTGGAAAACCACACTACAGGCTGATCCAACTTTGATGTAATTTCCTTAAAACAAGTCAAAATGAGGCTCAGTAGTGACTGTGGCCTCCACATCCCCGTATGACCTCCCTACAAGGCCTGGGCATGCTCCTGATGAGGTGGCGGATGGTCTCCTGAGGTATGTCCTCCCAGACCTGGACTAAAGGATCCACCAACTCCTGGAAGTCTTTGGTGCAAGGCGTTGGTGGATTGACCAAGACATTATTAACCAGAGGTGCTCAATCGGATTCAGGTCTGGGGTATGGGTGGGCCCGTCCATAGCATCAATGCCTTCCTCTTGCAGGAACTGCTGACACACTCCAGTCACATGAGGTCTAGCATTGTCTTGCATTAGGAGGAACCCAGGGCCAACCACACCAGCTTATGGTCTCACAAGGGGTCTGAGGATGTCTTCTCGGTATCTAATGACAGTCAGGCTACCTCTGGCAAGCACATGGAGGGCTGTGCGGCCCCCCAAAGAAATTCCACCCCGCACCATTACTGACTCACCGCCAAGCAGGTGAAGCTGGAGGATGTTGCAGACAGCAGAACGTTCTCCACAGCATCTCCAGACTCGATCACGTCTGTCATGTGCTCAGTGTGAACCTGCTTTCATCTGTGAAGAGCACAGGGCACCAGTGGAAAATGTGCCAATCCTGGTGTTCTCTGGCAAATGGCAAACTTCTTGCATGGTGTTGGGCTGCAAGCACAACCCCCACCTGTGGACGTCGGGCCCTCATACCACCCTCATGGAGTCTGTTTCTGACCGTTAGAGTGGACACGTGCACATTTGTGGCGTGCTGGAGGTCATTTTGCAGGGCTCTGGCAGTGCACCTCCTTGCACAAAGGCGGAGGTAGCGGTCCTGCTGCTGGGTTGTTGGCCTCCTCCACATCTCCTGATGTACTGACCTGTCTCGTGGTAGCACCTCCATGCTCTGCACACTACGCTGACAGACACTGCAAACCTTCTTGCCAACGCTCGCATTGATGTGCCATCCTGGATGAGCTGCACTACCTGAGCCACTTGTGTGATTTGTAGACTCTGTCTCATGCTACCACTAGAGTGAAAGCACTGCCAGCATTCAAAAGTGACCAAAACATCAGCTAGAAAGCATAGGAACTGAGAAGTGGTCTGTGGTCACCACCTTCAGAACCACTACTTTATTGGGGTGTCTTGCTAATGGCCTATAATTTCCACCTGTTGTATGTTCCATTTTCACAACAGCATGCGAAATTGATTGTCAATCAGTGTTGATTTGATTTCAACAGTGTGATTTCACATAAGTATGATTGACGTGGAGTTATATTGTGTTGTTTAACCTCTTCAGGACGCCGGGCGTATGCATACGGCCTGCATCCCGAGTCCTTAAGGACGTGGGGCGTATACATATGCCCGTGGGAAATCATTCAGCAGGCATTCCGGCAGGCATCCCGGCCAAAGGCTGTCTGGGCATGCTGGGAGTTGTAGTTTTGCAACATCTGGAGGGTCACAGTTTGGAGACCACTGTTAAAGTGGTGCCCAAACGGTAGCCCTCCAGATGTTGCCAAACTACAACTCTCAGCATGCCTAGACTGCCCAGGCATGCTGGGAGTTGTAGTTCTGTAACATCTGTCCCTTCAGATTTTGCAATTTTCATGACATTTTTTAAAATTGCTGCTCTACTTTGAAGCCCTTATGCACCACTGAAGAAGGGGTTACATAACCTTATACTAATACCCCGAAACGCGTTTGATCAAATATACAGATACCGGAGCATATTGACGCCTGTTCACATTGTGAGAAATATGTGGACTTTGTTCCTTAGGATTCTCCAAGGATGACTGTACCATTCGAATACCTGCATTAGCTGATAACAGCCTACTTTGGACATTGCAACAGAGTACTGCATTGTACCTCCACAGAGAACTCTTTATTTGAATTGATTGTGGCGAAGAAAAAGCCGTTTGAAAGTGAGCGCTCCTTACCTGATCAGCTGACCCGTGCTCCATATCTGATCAGCTGACCTGCCATCAGCTGATCGCTGACGTCAGACGCCGCCGAAAGCACACGCTGAGGATAACGCCTGCCGCCGCTCACCTACACCGGAGCTCGCTGGTGAGCACGGTATACCAACACCACCCCAGCTTGAGCTGAAAAAACCCGTAGATCGGTATCGCAGGAGTGGTGAGTGGCACCAACGTGCCGACAACTTTCACATTTCAGGCACTAACGTACTTATACACCACGGAGTACAATACGGAGCGCCACTTAAAGCTGCATGAACTGTGTTATCACTTAACAGGTGGAGGACCTATTAGGATCTTGCAGAAATCTGTTGCAGGACTTTTTCCTTTTTCTTTTTGCAGGATTTGTTATATGTAGGACTTTTTCATACACAGGATTTTCCATACACAGGACTTTTTCACATACAGGATTTTTCTTTGCAGGACATTTTCTTTTATGAGAATCAAATTTTACAGGATTAATGAATTTCGTTTGGTAATCAGATTGACTTCATAGGAGGTTGCTACGGACAACCACAAAGATAATATCCATTTATTAGGAGATTTTTTTCAGGATTTAATGTTTCCAGAAGTCATTCTAGCAATATTGGAATAATAACAACCACTATCCACGTTATTCCTTGCATTTTTATATTATTTTATGTATTTTATAATTTTTTACTTGGGAATATATATATGTATACACGTTATCTAATATTGTAAGAATTTTCACAAAGCACTTCCGCAGGGCCCTGCGGTAAGTGCATGAAAATATCTATCCTATTTAATCTTAACATTTTTTAATAAAGAACTGTTGTTTAATATATAACTATATCCTTTTCCTTTTCTCTGAGACAACAAACATCCGTCCATGACTATTTTTTACATAGGAGTGTGCTGAGGACTGAAACCCTGTCCCTTATAAAACATTTGTTATATTTATTCTCTGTGGGTGAGAATATTCAGTTAACCTCGCACGCCCGACACTGTGAGCTGCACAGATCGTATTTTTTCTCAAGATTTGTAAATTACTTCTATTAAAAAATCTTAATCCTTTCAGTACTTATGAGCTTCTGAAGTTAAGGTTGTTCTTTTCTTTCTAAGTGCTCTCTGATGACACGTGTCTCGGGAACCACCCAGTTTAGAAGCAAATCCCCATAGCAAACCTCTTCTAAACTGGGCGGTTCCCAAGACACGTGTCATCAGAGAGCACTTAAAAAAGAACAACCTTAACTTCAGAAGCTCATAAGTACTGAAAGGAGTAAGATTTTTTTTAATAGAAGTAATTTACAAATCTGTTTTACTTTCTGGAGCCAGTTGATATATATATATATATATATATATAAAAAAAAGTTTTTTCCTGGATAACCCCTTTAAGTGTTCAAACTAGAAGAAAGGTAGATGGCACTCACCAGGAAAGTAGCTTCAACTTCTTTATTTTTCTTTTGCAATCGTGTCAGATGAAGGGAGCGGTGTCAGGCAGGTATCATGGCGGAGATGCCGGGGACCCAGCGTGGAGGTAACAGCTGTGTCGTACTTCCGTACTTCTTCAGACCATAGATTTGCACTGAGGGGGTGGGGCTATGACGTCACGAGCTCCCGGCGCCGGCTCCAGAGTTGGAAACTGTTTTTTCCAAACGCTGAGCAGTACCCCTTTAATGGAAAATGAAGGCCTCTTGTAGGCCCATATTGTACAATAATTGGGAAAATAGATGTAGTATTTATCCCTATCAACATTTACAGATGCTATGAGGAGAATTTTATGAAGCTCATAAACCTGCTTTCTGATATATAAAGGTTGCAGGTTTTTTATGCAAGTTGCAATTTGCCCAAATATTACTACCCCCACCTACTGATTGACAGATTTTACCCTATACACAGTGATTACCATTTGGTAGGTGGCACCTGATGAATACTGGAGACTCTTTTGTGGCAGTGACTGCCAGGGGCTGCATCTTATTGTATGTAAGTACAGTAGAATCTCCCTTAGCGGACACCTCCCAATAGGGGACACCTCCCAAAAGTGGACAGTTTTTAATTTTCCGGCAGAGTCCCATAAGGCACCCTTCGAATAAGGGATGTTTCCAATAGCGGACGCGGACTCACTTAATAGGGGACAAAACACTTCCAATTGGGGACAAAACACTCCCAATAGGGCACAACCAGGCTTATGTGCCGGCCCTACCTTGTACACAGGGCCGTCATCAGGGAGTACAGCCAATACCCCAGTAAGGGGCCCAGGCCCCCGCTGCACCCCCTGCAGAAGCCCCAGCACAGAAGCAGAAGACCGATGTTTAAACAGTGGTCTCCTGCTTCTGTACGTCCGCCAACCACATCATACACTCCCTCCCTGATTTCCCCCACCCCCCCCCCCCCACCCCCCGGTCCACTTTATTCCCCTGTGCCAAATCATCCCTCCTTTATTACTCCCTGTTCCAGAGGGTAATGAAGGGGGAATGAAATGATGTGGCACAGGGGGTAAGGGGGGGATAATTTGGCACAATGCACGGGGGAATAAGATGGGACAGGGTATAAAAAGGGGGATGAAATGATAAGGGAGATAATGGGGGACAAGACATTGGGAGATTCTACTGTAATATTGCTTTTATTGTGTTGTATAGGTAATTACACTCTGGGGTGAGTACAGAACAGTATTCCATAATTTAGAAAGGCTTTTTAGCCTTTTTTTCCCCCAATAAGGGACATCTCTCAATAGCGGACACTTTTTTTATTCCCCATGAGAGTCCGCTATTGGGAGATTCTACTGTACTTATAACCGACTGCTCATTATAAGTGACAAACCACTGTTTGCCAATATATTATGCTGCTAACAGGTTTCCTTTAACAACATTTACACCAGCTCGTAGCTAATGTATATTTCTAAATCTGGTACATAGACAGTAAGAAAAAAAGAGCCAAATTTTTTGGAGACTTGTGCATCTTTCACTGTTTAGTTCTTAAAGGAATACTGTAGTGTAATATAACTTATCTCCAATTCGAAGGATAGGGAAAAGTTATAGATCGCAGGGGGTCCGACCGCGATCTCCCATACGGGGTGGCAGCAGTCCGAAGGACATGACACAGCGGCCAACCCCCCCCATGTATCGGCTTCCTGCTGAGGACGGCACAGTGCTTCCTGCGGACTGCCGCTGCCCCGTTCATAAGATCATGGGGGGTCCCAGTGGTTGGACCCCCGCAATCTATAACTTATCCCCTATCCGAAGTTATATTACACTACAGTATCCTTTAAACATATGAAATCCACAATACATGGTTGTCCATAGTTAATCATTTTGATGGAAAACATAATTTTCCCCCTCAATTTGTTGTGTATTTAACATTTAGTCCTTCTGCGCGGAGACCAACGCATATCATGTTCCATGTCGTACTGTGACCCTCTCTAAGCAAGGTCATTTGGCAAAGTAAATGTGTAGGAAAGTTAAGAAGAAAATGTCTAGAAGATCTAAAATATTTCCCAGTGGTTTCTGAGCAATTAAAATGCCTGATGCTGATACAGAAGATACAGGATCTGAAGTTGTGGAAGAACATTGCAGAAAAATGTTAATTTCATCTAATGGAGCTTCAAATGGAATAAAGGAAGAACAAACTGCAGGGGTTTGAGAACAACATTACACATGATTGGAATGTGCACGTCTGCACCAGAAATGTGAAGACAACGTAAGGGAAAGTGAAATGAATGAATATCGGGTACAAGGGTTTGTGAACGTGAGGCAGGCTTGTTGCCGAAAATTCTGCTCCTGGAAATCCTCTGAATGGAATTGTTTATGCAGCATGTGCATGGATTTCTGGATATAATCTGCCATGTAGACTCTAATGCATCTTTCACACTGTTGTTGTGCTCCGTCGGCAAACATCCCTCAGGCGCTCAGCGTTTGGAAAAAATGTTCCTAACGCTTAGAGCCGGCTCTGGGAGCTCGTGATGTCCTAGCCCCACCCCCTCAATGCAAGTCTATCGGAGGAGGTGTGATGGCCACCATGCCCCATCCCATAGACATGCATTAAGGGGGCGTGGCCATGATGTCAAGAGCCTCCGCCCCGCCAGTCATCTGGCATGGAGCGAAGTTCGCACCATGCAGCGGATGTCGCGGGGGTCCCGCCGCTGTCCTTTTGGATAGGGGATAAGATGTCTAGGGGCGGGCTACCCCTTTAATGAATCGGATGCAGGGATATGACTAAGACTGGCATGTGAGACAGCAATCTCTGTAAATCACCCCCATAATGAGTACTTAGCCTCAGTCATGCTGGATATGTATTGGAAAGTCAGGTTAAATAATGGTTGCCTGAATAAACATTCAACTGACAGCTAACAGAGGTGTATGGCCCCATGGATAAATAGGCTTATTCTGGGCCTCTACAGTATCCCTTAATCAGATCACTGTAATGGAGTTGCATTTAAAGGGGTTATACAGGAAAAAACTTATATATCAACTGGCTCCAGAAGGTTAAACAGATTTGTAAATTACTTCTATTAAAAAAATCTTAATCCTTCCAATAATTATCAGCTGCTAAAGTTGAGTTGTTCTTTTCTGTCTGGCAACAGTGCTCTCTGCTGACATCTCTGCTTGTCTCGGGAACTGCACAGAGTAGAAGAGGTTTGCTATGGGGATTTGCTTCTAAACTGGGCGGTTCCAGAGACAGGTGTCATCAGAGAGCACTTAGACAGAAAAGAACAACTCAACTTCAGTAGCTCATAAGTACTGAAAGGATTAAGATGTTTTAATAGAAGTAATTTACAAATCTGTTTATCTGTCTGGAGCCAGTTGATATATATAAAAAACGTTTTTCCCTGGAATACCCCTTTAAGTATCTGTATTATGGCCACAAGCCCTGGCCTGACTGTAATCCATACTGTAAAATCTGAGAGAATAGCAAAGTCCCCTTAAAGAAGCATTACCAAAATAATGTCTTGATAATGTCTGTAAATAGTTCAGGATAAAGGATTGCAAGGTAAAAATGACTGCTTTTTTAATTGCTATATTTTCAGCCCCAATTTTACAACCTGACCCCCTGACCCAGGGGCATATGTAGATTATTTTTAGCATTCGAGGTAGATCCAATTATTAATTAAGTTGTCTGAAACATTCTCTGATCCCAGCATATAAGTGATTACAGTCCAGTTATATCCAGTGATGCCCCTGCATACTGCATAAATAAATAATACTGCCACACCATAAACCGCTATCACTAATACTAAAGACAATAAAAGTGGTCATGTCCCAGCCCGTGATTGGCTGAGCAGGCTGTCACTCCTGCGTTCAGGGGACTGGTAAGTTGAGCGTTGAGAGCCGGGCCCCATACAGGAGATCATGGGCAATCCCGGTACGATACAAATCTTATGTGTGCATGTATTAATGTTTAAACGGTACCTAAAGTTATAAAAAGTTGGGTACTATACGCTACTAATCTTATATTACACAGCAAAACCGCTACTAGATACTGTGCTTACTTATAGAGTTTTTAATGACAGTTGCGCTTTTAATATCTTCATGCATGTATAAGGAAGTGTTATTTGCATGCACAGTAAATCTATTAAATGGTTAATCCAGCGGGAGGGTTTTTTCGCAACTTTGCCCACTTGAAAGTCTATAAAAAATAAACTTTTACTTACCTCCCATGCTCCAATCTTGACTCCGGTGTCCTGCTCAGGTCCCCAACTGCGCTCCTCTTCCGCTCAGAAATTTCCTGGGCCCAGAGTGTCATGTGCCCCTTAGCCAATCAGTGGCCGTGGAAATGTCCCGCCTTAGCCAGTTATTGGCTATGGGGCAGTGTGACACTGTGGACCCTGACGTCACTTCTGAGCAGAAGAAGAGCGCAGCCAGGGACTGGAGTGGCACACCAGAGGCACCAATGAAGCACAGGAGGTGAGTAAAAGTTTTTTTTTTTCCTAGTAGGCAAAGTTGTGGGGGAAAAAAAACCTCCCGCCGGATAACCCCTTAAAATATTTATTATTATATTGCTAATTTTTATATCATATTAGAGATAATATTTATGCATATTTTTAATAATAACTTTATTATGTTGATTACCTGTAGCTATGTTGCCATTGCATCATTCTATCTTTTCCACCTTATCATGGTGACTTTTAGGCTATGTTCACACGACAGAATTCTGCATGACAATTCCGCAGTAAATGCCTCAGAAATGTATTGCCCATTCCCATCAATGGAATTCCTGCAGCGGAAAATCTGCTTTGTGAATGGGTCAGTGGAATCCCATTGAAGTGTATTGGCTATAAATTCATGCAGAACTTTCTTGCAGAATTACATGCAAAAATGATGGCGTGTGAACATACCCTTAGTAAAAAGCTTTTTATGTGATATACTGCACAGTCTATTGATAAATAAAAATGGTATTGTTTTTTGTTGTATGTACGGTATTTTATGGGGCTAAATGAAAAAAAAAATTTTTAGGTGCTATATGCTTGAGAGCATCTACCCCCATTTTGGTATTTTAACAAAGAGACTGCCAAAATTCTTGCCATCAACACGTAAACTGGACAGAACATCATGAAATGTTTTTTTTTTTTTTCTCTGTTAAAACAGGCAGATGGCAACCTACATCTACAGTACAAATAAATGTTTGTATTAGAGAAATACATCTGCTGCTCACAATGATATGCAGAATGAATGCCCTGGGTTGATGATTTACAAGCAGATACAATAGGTTGTGATTGGAAATAATACAATGGAATTCATATTCTAAGTAGATCAATAAAAATAAATAAATGAGAATGTTCAACAATTTCCAAGAAGCCCACAATGTTTGCAGAAGAAGAGAATGTCATCGCTTATCGTGCAGAAAATACCGAAAGAATTTCAAGTATAATGGAAGGCGTGCTTAACAATGGAATGATAAGGAGTCGTCTAGGACTGGGAAAACAAGGTGGGAGGAATAGTTTACAAAGCTTAAAGGAGAACTGTCACCCTGATCACCCACACTAAATCCAATGCTCAGGGTTTATAGTGTGGGTGACCAGGAGTGCAAAGTGGTGTCACTTCCAAAATTCCATCCAGTGACTCCTGTGATATAGCCCGACGAATGTCCCGTGCTCAATTTGGTTACCTGCGCGCAGGAGGCGGGGCCCCGATGGCTGTCCGCCCCCTGCTTCCTTCTGCCTCCCGAAATAATCTACCTCTATTAGCATATTCAAATTCTGCGCTGCGCTCTGAGGCAAGAGCGCAAGCGCAGTTAGTTTACAGACCATTCTCACGTCCTAGTGACGTGAGAGCTCTCCTTGCCGGAGCGCAGCGCTCACGTGACATGCGACTCAGGTCACTAGGACATGAGAACTGTTTGTAAATTAACTGCGCTTGCGCTCTTGGCTCAGAGCACAGCGCAGATTTTGAATATGCTAATAGAGGCAGATTGTTTCAGGAGGAAGAAAGAAGCAGGGGGCGGACAGCCATCAGAGCCCTGCCTCCTGCGCGCCGGTAACCGAAATGAGAAAGGGACTTTCATCGGGAAATATCACAGGAGCCACTGGATGGAATTTGGTAACTGACATCTCTTTGCACTCCTGGTCATCCACACTATAACCCTGTGTATTGGGTTTAGTGTGGGTTATCAGGGTGACAGTTTTCCTTTAAGAATGGATGAATATCCTGAAGTATCCAATTTAGATACGTCTTAGATTTTTGTAACTCTATAATATAACATATGTTCCAGCATAACTTTCATACGGCTGGAGATATTTTGATAATACTTGGTACACGTGCTTCTTATATGTCAAATTAAAATGATAGGATAGTTAAATTAACCCTAACCCTACCCCCTTATGTGAAGGTGTGGGTTTTTGCCCATTGGACTTTTGGTACCTTACTTACCTTGCTATGCATCTCCGGGTGAGTGTGTCAGTCCGGCTTGCAATCCACACCCGTCCTGCAAGCCACGTCCATCTCCCAAAGCTACATTCTCTGCCAGAAAGCCACACCCCTCTATTTTCAACCTATTTTGTGTGTCAGGCCGGCTTGTAAGTCACCCTCACTCCCACAAAGCCACGCCCACTTCTATTTTTGGCCTACAATCTCTTCATTGCAACTCACCCCCACCAGAGAACAAGATATGAGGTTGGGATATGATGACAGCATATGAGGTGGGTATATGAGGATGGGTAATGAGGACAGGATTCAAGGCTGGTGTGATGACTGGTTCTGCCAGAACTCGTAGGGTTAATTCATTCTAGCTCTGTCATTTATTCTGTTGCTGGGACTACGCCTCTGTGCTCTGGGTGTGGTTCAGTTTGCTGAGCCAATTAGAATCTTCCTGCTAGCAACACAGGGATATATAAGAAAGTCTTTCTCAGTCATGCCTTGCCTGTGAAAGTTCTTGTGACTGAAACTAGTTACCTCTGTACTTATATTGTCTTCTTCTTCTGTCACTTTTTGGCTTGGCTTTTGACTACCCTTTGGCTCGGCTTTTGACTACCCTTTGGCTCTCTGTTATTGTACTCCGTTCCCTCCTGTCTTTGACTCAGCTCGGTGACTTCGGTTCAGGGTGTGTGTGTGTGTGTGGGTTTAGGTTTATTTCGGTTATTTTTGTGTGCCTCCAGCTGCTCCTGACCTTTGTCAGTTTTTGTACTTTGTTGCTTTGGCCTGAGATTGTCCCTCACCTATTTAGGAAGGGACTGGCACCGTGATTGTGGAACCGCTGCCTAGGTCGGGTACGCAAGTAGACTGGGACAGAGGGAGTGGGCGAGATCAGGGCTGCACTCTATCTCTGCCCAACATGACGGCTGGGATATGAGGTCGGAATATGAGGTAAGGCTATGAGGTGGGGATATGAGTATGGCATATGAGGTCAGGCTATGAGGTGGGGATATGAGGATGGGTAATGAAGACAGGATACAAGCCTGGGATATGAGATCAGTATATGAGGGGGGATATGAGGATAGGATATGAGGAGGAGATATGAAAATTGGTAATGAGGACAGGATACAAGGCTGGGATATGAGGTGGGGATATGAGGTCAGGTTATGAGGTCAGGTTATGAGGTCAGGATATAAGGACGGGATATGAGGACAAGAGCTTCTTCTTATGTTGCTTTTCCTCTCTCACAAGAATTAGGTAGGTAAAACCGGGCAACGCCAGGTAATCTGCTAGTACTTTATAATAAACTCTACAATAAAATGCTATTGATCAGGCTGCAAATACTTACTAAATGTCCTGGAGCTCTGATAGGTTTTCATCATATCAATGAGTAAAAAGTTGGCATATTGTGTTAAAGGGGCAGTCTTGTAAAGACACTTTTTTTTATTGAAGCCAGGTCATTGACCGGATGATCAACATGGGTTCAGCTTCTGAAACCTCCAATGATCATATTATATCCATTAGTTAAAGTATTTTTGCCATTTAATAAATCTTTTGACCGGGGCCGGTTCTACCTATAAGCATAATAGAGTGCCCTTTTGATGAGGGCACCGCTCTGCCTGCTGCAAGAAAGTTAGAATCCAACCAGCATCCGAAACACCAGCTCAAGTTTACTTCAGGGAGATCATGTCAAACAAATCTTATTGATTTTTTTGATTGGGCGACTAAAATAATAGATGGCGGAGGGGCAGTAGACATCACTTATCTAGATTTTAGTAAGGCTTTTGACACTGTCCTACATAGAAAACTTATCAATAAACTGCAGTCATTGAGCTTGGACTCTCATGTTGTTGAGTGGATTAGGCAGTGGCTGAGTGACAGACAACAGAGGGTTGTAGTCAATGGAGAATATTCAGAGCAAGGTCTTATTACCAGTGGGGTACCTCAGGGATCTGTACTGGGACCAATTTTGTTTAATATCTTCATTAGTGATATTGCAAAAGGTCTCGGTGGTAAGGTATGTCTTTTGCTCATGACAAAAAAGATATGTAACAGGGTTGATGTTCCTGGAGGGATACGCCAAATGAAAAAGGATTTAGGCAAACTAGAAGAATGGTCAGAACTCTGGCAACTGGAATTTAATGTGGATGAATGCAAGATAATGCACCTGGGGCGTAAAAACTGAAGGGCATTGTATAGAATATTTGACACAGTCCTGACCTCAGTATCTGAGGAAAGGGATTTAGGGAATCAACACGGTAAAGGAGGAAAGCTTATTTAAAAGAAGAAAAACTACCACAAGAGGACATAGTTTTAAATTAGAGGGGCAAAGGTTTAAAAGTAATATCAGGAAGTATTGCTTTACTGAGAGAGTAGCGGATGCATGGAACAGCCTTTCTGCAGAGATGGTCACTGCAAATACAGTGAAGGAGTTTAAGCATGCATGGGATAGGCATAAGGCTATCCTTCATATAAGATAGGGCCAGGGACTATTGATTCAGATTATTGGGCAGACTAGATGGGCCAAATGGTTCTTATCTGCCGACACATTCTATGCTTCATCCGAGGCATCTGCCCAGCCAGCACCACCGTCGCAGGGAGGGAGGTGTTACAGTGTGTCACCCCAGTAGGAAGGTGGGGCATGTCAAAGACAGAGCCAATGGGCGGGGTTAAGGGGTGGCAAAATTAGCTTTCGTCTAGGGTGGCAAAAATCATTGCACCAAGCCGGCTTTTGACATGTGAAAAGTTTAGTTCACACTGGGTCTCACTCCTGAAACCCTTATAACTGGGTTAAGCATGCAGCAGCATGCTCCACTCAATGGCCGGCTGCCCGATCTAACTGGTGGGCTCCGTAGACTATTGTAGCTGGTCTCAGGAGTGGCACTCAATGTGATCTAACGTCCATGTCTGGACGACATGTCAGAAGTTTTACTAAATGACAGGTGGACGTGGTGCACCACAATTCTCCCCTTATGACATCCATATGCCCAGAGGGGTAACTTGTAGCTTCTGGGCCCCGATGCAAAATCTGCAACAAGGCCCATGTGCCAATCATAATACTGGTCTCTTAAGGCGCATATGTGCTTTGGGGCCCTCTTAGGCACCAGGGCTCCAATGCAACTGCTACCTCTGCATCCCCTATAGCTGTCCGAGCAGGCTTGGAGATGTAGTTTTGCAATAGCTAGAAGTCCACAGTTTGGGGATCACTGCTTAGGGATTATAGATAACCACTTTAAGGCTTTTTATATTCTATTCATCTATCATGGATTTATCGTGGCCCAAAGCTGTTCGTACACAAGATAGCTATCAAATGAATGCTTGTTTTCCCTAAACTTCCCAGTCTTTGATGTTCGATCATCCAGACATGCATATTTATTTAAAGAGATATAAATAAACTGCTGCCAGACATATCTGTCAGTGCTAATTTCTAAGGGGAACAAGGAATTGGACATGTTAAATAGAACCTGTCAGTTCCCAGGTGCCTCGCACATTGGCCCCAGGATCTAATGCTATTCTTCAATGCTCTATGTGATGCCGATACTACATAGAACAGACAGGTTACCACAGGTTCTCTTTAGGGTCACACAACACAGATCTGCAGTGAATTTTACGCTGTGGATCTGTCAGTGACCTGAACCTTAGTGTGCCTCCAGCTGTTCCCCCCCCTGCTCGCAGCAGTGATTCGTCGCTCCGAGCAGTCGCACAGGGGCCGGCGAGTCACGGCTGCGACTCGCGTACAGCCACGGTGTCTGCGTACACTGCACATGTGAGCGGTGACTCACACAGTGATTCGCCTTGTGTGACAGCTAGGAGGGACTGTGAGCAGGGGGGTACAGCTGGAGGGACACTAAGGGTCGGGTCACCAGCGGATCCGCAACGTAAAAAAATCTGTGTCGTCGTGTGACGCTACCCTTTTTTTTTTTTTTTTTTACTTTTTAAATCAATCTAGGAAGGGACTAAAAGGTGAAGGCTGGCCAGGCTGTGGCACTTGAGCAGTTGAGCCCCACCTCCTTGACACTTAAAAAAAAAGGCAATTTTGTAACTTTGGTAACCACCATCAGCTCTAGAAAAGGTACAGTCTGCTTTTAAAACCCTATCAGCTATTGAACAGTGTCTGCAGCTTTTAGCAGCAAATTGACCAGACAAATTCCCTCAACCCTTTAATGACGCGGCCTGTTTTGGCATTAATTACAAGGCCCATTTTTCAATTCTGACATGTGTCTCTTTAAAGGGGTATTCCAGAATTTTTTTTATTTGACTATGCTACAGGGGCTGTAAAGTTAGTGTAGTTCATAATATAGTGTCTGCACCTACGCTTCACGGCAGTCTCGCAATTCTTCTGTGATTTTTGCCCCAAGGTTTATTTTTAACAGCATACAAAATTACTCATGTCCTTGTTTTCATGTCTAGTTTACATGTCAGGTGTTCAGAGAGAGCCTGTGTTTGCTTCAATGGGTGGAGCTGGGTGGGAGGAAAATGATTCAGTTTTTGCAACAGCTGGAGGCATCCTGATCTGAAAACACTGGTCTAATGCATTGAAGAGATAACAGGTATGTTTCAATCGGTGGGGTGGCTGATGTATGGGAGAGAGAAAGGTGACCTCACACATACAAACAAGGAATGATGGGATTTGTAGTTTAAGGGAACAAACTCCAACAGAAAATAGCCAGTTTACAAAAAGATATCCACAGTGTTATGGTAATCTCACAACATTTAGCCCCAAGACAAGCACGGATCCTTCCTATGCATGACTATTACTGTGTGGCATTTTTTTAAATTATTTTTTAATGGCATTCACTGTGCAATAAAAATGACGTTATCTTTATTCTGCAAGTCTGTAAGATTGCGGCGATAACCAACTTATATACCAAAGCTTTTTGTGTGTTTTTTTTTCCTTTTCACAGCAAAATTCTTTTTTCACTTTTTTGTGCTGCTATGTTCTGACAGTCATGACTTTTTTTTTTTTTTCTATCACATTGTATAAGGTCTTGTGGCAGGACAAGCTCTACTTTTCATTGGTACCATTTTTACAAAACGTGCTACATTTTCAGAATTTTTATACCACTTTGTTTACTAAAATTAGCAATTCTTGTGCTTCTTTTGTTGTTTTTTTTTACAACGTTCTATGCTCAGGATAAATACCATTATCGCTTTATAGTGCAATTCATTATGAACGTGGCAATACTGATCATTACTTGAAAAGGTGCATTTATCGATATATATTTTTTTACACTTTTTGGATACTTTACAATTTTTCCCTATACTACACTGCAGTACATCTGCATACTGCCAGTTAACCTATGGCTGGATCTCACAGGATTCCATACTTAGTAGACAAGGAGACCATCATGTGGCCTTTCAGCTACCATGGCAACCATCTGGACCCCGCAATTGCATCATAGGGCTGCTGTTGGGGGACAGGGTGGGTGTGGGTATCGACGTATCAACCTAAAGATGCAGCCAGTCAGTAGTGCAGTGTATTATATAAGCAAAGATTACAGGTGAAAGACCCCTTGGGAAGATGTAATGAAATAAAATATGTAATATTGTAATGTAATAATAATTTTAAAAAATCACCCAAACTCCCAAAAGTACATGCACTGGAAATCTGGGATGCCGCAGCCAAGATCGTTGGGGTCCCCAGCGGCGGAACCCCTGCGATCAGACATCTTTTCCCCTATCCTTTGGATAGGGGATAAGATGTCTAGGGGTGGAGAACCTCTTTAACCCCCAATTGCTGCCTTGCTCTGCACCATAATAGCTTGAGAGCAGTGTCATGTGACTTGTAACTAGACGTCTGGCTCGTAGCTCAATGTTGTGGAAGTGTCTTCTGATGGCTTGTGTAGACACTGGACATCACATACCAAGCCTAGGGCATCTAACAATTTTAGCTGCAGACCAGAATGGATCACTTCTAATCTGATGATTGGTTTGTGCAGAGCTTCGCCCCTTTGCACCTCTTCCAACCACTGGGACATACAGTGCTAAGTAGTGCTGACATCTAGGCCTATATGCATAGTGATCTGCCGGAGAGGGTATATGGGAAAATATTTCACAGTAGAAATACTGCATTATCTTTTGTTTCTCAAATATCTTTAAATACAGTGGCAATATATATATATATATATATATATATATATATATATATATATATTTTTTTTACTAGCTTATGTGTTTTTTTCAATAGTTTACTATTTTTACTAAATAATTTATTCACAGACAGACTTCTGACACCTCATTATGTCTGTATTCACAACGTTATTGTATTGTAGTCAGCCTGATGGATGTATACTAAATAAAAATAGACTGGAAGGTGCACAGCACAATGTGTCCGAAAACTTTCCTTTGGGGTCGGTTCTCCTGGTTTCCTCTTTTATGATGCTTTTTATTTATTTATATATATATACAGTAATTTATACAGTGTCACAGTTACTGATCCTTATAAATATAGCCTAAGTGCTAGAAAAATGCATCTATGGCATAATATAAAGGTGTCACTGGGTTTAAATCTAGGTTCTACGGTGACTATTTTCTTTCTTTAACTGTATGAAACAATTCGGACTCTAAACCATGTCTGTATTATGACCACATTAAACAAGTCTAAGTTCTAGAAAAAGGATTTTTCAGTCCTCAGTACACCCCCTATTCCAAAATAGCTGTATGTTGGATGTCAGTTCTTTTCAGAAAAAAACAGCTTCGAACAATTAGCATATAGCTAAACAATTTAATTTAAAATATAAAACAATAATAAATGCACAAACTGCAGGGCTCTACGGTTGTTCATGCATTTAAAATGACTCAATTAATCACCAATGTCCCTTGATATCCCAATATACACCAAGGTATCTCCTGAATATATCTTGTAGTCACTAACAGGTATAGGAAGTAGTATTAAATCCAATAGGTAGCGATAACGTTGTTAATGTCACAATCTTATACTATTGAGCCTGAAAAATGCAAAATGAATGTCCTGTATGTCCTGTAATCAATAAAGTCCTGCAATGAAAGAGCAATTAAGGTCCTGCAATTAATAATTCAATGTATCGTGTAGTGATTGTGCAGATTATATACTGCCAGTCCTGTGGGGAAAAAACCTTGCAGCGGATTCTGACAAATTGTAGCAGAGGAGTTTTTCACTGTGGATCCTGTAAAGGAAAAGCATGTGGTGGGGACCTGCAAGGAAAACATCAACGTCCCGCTATATATTGGCACTGCCTTCCCAGCACAAGTAGATGGAGGTCTGTAAATAAATGATTAGAGCACAGCGTGCCACTCACCACTCCACGTCATTCCGGTGAAATAGTTCTCAGCTCTAGCTGGAGGCGGTGATGGATTTGCACGATGTGCGACCGCTCGCTCCAGCGAGTTCTCCGGTGGCGTGTGACTTGGGCAGTCAGCTGATTGCAGGTCAGCTGACCGGACTGGATGGAGCGCGCGCTCTGTAGTATTTTTTAAAGTTCTCTGGACTTTCCTCCTGTTTGCTTCAATGACAAGAAGTCATATCAATGTCGTTACCTTCAGCGTGAATAGGGTTCAAGTGCTGAAATGAGTAGCTATCATAAACAAACGCGTTTCGGGGTGTATAAGACAATCCTGTACCCCTTCTTCAGTGGTTTACCACTAAAAAGGGGTACAGAATTGTCTTATAAACCCGAGGAAAGTCCTACATCATATTGTGGAGGGGAGTGAAAACTGCAAAGGAGCCTGCACAAGCTTGCCAGCATAATTTACAACCTTTATTCAAACTTTTATCTAAGCCATAGAACTTTAAGGGTGCGTTCACACGGAGTAAATTCACGCCGAAAAATTTACGGGTGGAAAAAGGAATTTTATTTTCGCGGGAAATTCGCAGGAAATTGGCACGCAATTGCGCATGGAAATGGGGGAGAAAGAAGTTAAGGGTTTTTCAGCCATTTCCGTGCGAATTGCACGCAAATTCCACGCGAAAACGATGTCGGGCAGAATTGACTTAACCTCCTGAGCGGTATTCCCGAGCGTGACTCGGGGTTAACTTTCCCTGCTAGGATCGGTATCCCCGAGTCACGCTCGGGGTAGAATTGCAGAGTTCCCGGCCGGGCTGCATGATATATCGCAAAAGCAATGCGATATAGCGATGCGGCCCCCGGGAAAACATGCGATTATCTGCTCTGGTCGTCTCCCGTTGCGGGGGCCGGCCAGAGCAGGTAAAGAAAAATACTAAAAGTCAGTGTTTCCCTACCAGGGGGCCTCCAGCTGTTGCAAAACTACAACTCTCAGCATGCCCGAACAGCCAAAGGCTGTCCGGGCATGCTGGGAATAGTAGTTTCACAACAGCTGGAGGCCCCCTGTTAGTAAAACACTGAGCTAAGTGTAAAAGGAAGAAGTAGTAAAATAAAAAAAAACTTTTGCTCACCTAATCCCGGTCCCTGAAGATGCCGTTCCCCTCCGTGCGGTCCGGGGTGTCCTCTCTTCACTATTCATCTTCTAGGACCTTTCACTTTTCAGCCAATCACAGGCCGCAGTGGTGTAAAGCCTGTGATTGGCTGAAGGGGAAAGGACTTGTTCTGCAGGAAATACACTAGGTTTGAAATCTGCCCGGCAAACCTAGTGTATCCTGCTGCAGGACAAGGTGACAGAGGGGGGAATGTGACACAGGGGAGAATGTAACAAGGGGGGGGGGGGAATGTGACAGAGGGGGGAATGTGACAGGGGGGGGAATGTGACAGGGGGGGATGTGACAAGGGGGGGAATGTGACAGGGGGGGGAATGTGACAAGGGGGGAATGTGACAGGGGGGGAATGTGACAAGGGGGGGAATGTGACGGGGGGGGGGGGGGGGAATGTGACAAGGGGGGGGAATGTGACAGGGGGGGAATGTGACAAGGGGGGGAATGTGACAGGGGGAAGAATGTGACAAGGAGGGGGGAGAATGTGACAAAGTGGGGGGAGAATGTGACAAGGAGGGGGGAGAATGTGACAAGGAGGGGGGAGAATGTGACGGGGGATGTGATAAGGAGGGGGGAGAATGTGACGGGGGATGTGACAAGGGAGAGGGGGAATGTGACGGGAGATGTGAAATGGGCGGAGGGAGATGTGAAATTCAGTAAAAAAAAATTGTACCGCTTTTGGTACAAATTTCCAGACAGAATCATACCGCCAGGGAGGTTAAATTGATTTCTGCTCTTGGATTCTGCTTGAAGAATGAACATGTTCTTTCTTCAAGTGTAACGGAATTCAGCGTCGGAATTCTGCTAGCAGAATTTCCGCAGTGTGAACAGGACAGCAGAAATAACATTAACGTCAATGGGCAGAGGGGATGTGCATTAATATGGGGCGGAGAATTCAAGAGGAATTACTCGAGTAAATTCCTCTTGAATTACTCAGCGTGAACGCACCCTAAAAATGTACAGAGCGCGCGCTCCATCCAGTCCGGTCAGCTGACCTGCAATCAGTTGACTGCCCAAGTCACACGCCACCGGAGAACTCGCTGGAGCGAGCGGCCGCACACCGTGCGAATCCATCACCGCCTCCAGCTAGAGCTGAGAACTAACTTCACTGGAATGACGTGGAGTGGTGAGTGGCACGCTGTGCTCTAATCATTTATTTACAGACATCCATCTACTTGTGCTGGGAAGGCAGTGCCAATATATAGCGGGACGTTGATGTTTTCCTTGCAGGACCCCGCCACATGCTTTTCCTTTACAGGATCCACAGTGAAAAACCTCTCTGCTACAATTTGTCAGAATCCGCTGCAATGTTTTTTCCCCACAGGACTGGCAGTATATAATCTGCACAATCACTGCCAATACATTGCATTATTATTTGCAGGACCTCAATTGCTCTTTGATTGCAGGACTCTGTTATTATTTGCAGGACTTTATTGATTACAGGACATATGGAATATTCATTTTGCATTTTCCGTATCAATAGTATAAGATTGTGATATTAAAGGGGTATTCCAGCCAAAACCTTTTTATATATATATCAACTGGCTCCGGAAAGTTAAACAGATTTGTAAATTAGGTGCAAATTAGAAAAATGTGTGCAGCTCACAACCAGGTATTCGAGGTTATTGTGGTTAAAGGATTGATCCCCACCAATCCAAATGGGTAAAAACTAAAACAAAGATTAACCACACCTCAAGAATACTACCCTAGGGCACACAGTGAATAATTGTTTGAGACATAAAGTTTTGAAAAAAAGTGCAGATTTTATTAAAACAATAAAAACCTAAATGGATAAAAATATCAGAGCAATGTCAATGTTATCTTAAACTGTCATTGGGCCCTAATGACATATTTAGAAAATATGAATATATGTATAGCAACCACCTAATATAGAATAATCTATAGATGTAAAAAACAAATGCAATTTTTCAACGATATATAATGATCCGGAGTCGACTATTAGTCCGGCACCTATGATGAATAAAAAAGGGCTGATATCTAATCTGAACAGAGCACAATTTGCACGCACCACCTAGACTGAAGCCGGACCAGAACTTTGTGCACCACTTGCTGCATTCATCAAACATCCTCTCCCACTGAGCGCATTACCAACCTGCTGCCTGCACTACCAGAACCCAGCCACAATCTCTCCAGCGAAGGTCCGATACACATCCAGGTATTTGCCGATACCACGGACCGTTCCCGAGAGAGTCTCCTGCCGGAGCCCATATCCATCCAGGCTCTCACGCCAGGATTGCTGCAGCCAACACAAGAATTTCAACTATCGGCCCGTCGCAGTACGGGACCAGCAGCCAGGGTGAGGTTGAACTTTGCATTTGTCTAACAACTGTGGGCAGCTTTTTATACACCTATACATCAGTCCATCAAGTGACTTTGCCTTTTCCATTACAAGTGCCGGACTATCAGCACTTTTTTATTCATCATAGGTGCCGGACTAATAGTCGACTCCGGATCATTATATATCATTGAAAAATTGCATTTGTTTTTTACATCTATAGATTATTCCATATTAGGTGGTTGCTATACATATATTCATATTTTCTAAATCTGTCATTAGGGCCCAATGACAGTTTAAGATAACATTGACATTGCTCTGATATTTTTATCCATTTAGGTTGTTATTGTTTTAATAAAATCTGCACTTTTTTTCAAAACTTTATGTCTCAAACAATTATTCACTGTGTACCCTAGGGTAGTATTCTTGAGGTGTGGTTAATCTTTGTTTTAGATTTGTAAATTACTTCTATTAAAAAATCTTAATCCTTCCAATAGTTATTAGCTTCTGAAGTTTTCTGTCTAATTGCTCAATGATGATGTCACGTCCCAGGTGCTGTGCATGATGGGAGAATATCCCTATAGGGACTGTACAGCTCCCGGGACGTGAGTCACCAGAGAGCAGTTAGACAGAAAACAACAACTCAACTTCAGAAGCTTATAACAATTGGAAGGATTAAGATTTTTTTTATAGAAGTAATTTACAAATCTGTTTAACTTTCTGGAGCCAGTTGATATATAAAAAAAAGTTTTGGCCTGGAATACCCCTTTAACAACGTTATCGCTACCTATTGGATTTAATACTACTTCCTACACCTGGTAGTGACTACAAGATACCTTGGTGTAAATTGGGATATCAAGTGACATTTGTGATTAATTGAGTCATTTTAAATGCATGAACAACCGTAGAGCCCTGCAGTTTGTGCATTTATTACTGTTTTATATTTTAAATTAAAAATTGTTTAGATATTTGCTAATTGTTCTAAGTTGTTTTTTTCTGAAATGAACTGACATCCAACATACAGCTATTTTGGAATAGGTGGTGTACTGAGGACTGAAAAATTCTTCTTCAATATTTTAACCCTTTTATATCTCTCTTTGGGTGCGAGAGTTCTTCAGTTAGCTGCTCCGTGAGCTGCACAATCCAATCTTATATAGTCTAAGGGGGGGATTTATCAAAACCTGTGCAGAGGAAAAGTTGCTCATAGCAACCAATCAGATTTCTTCTTTCATTCTCCAGAGGCCTTGTTAAAAATGAAAGAAGAAATCTGATTGGTTGCCATCGGCAACTGGGCACCATTTCCTCTGCACAGGTTTTAATAAATCTCCCCCTAAGTTCTGACCTTTTAAGATGCATAAAAACAATACATATGTCATGACTATTACATCTGGTGTAATTACATCTTCTCCTACTGTAAATGTCCTCCCCTTTTCTTCTCATATGACAGAGGCTATACATCAGTGGTCTCCAACCTGCGCACCTCCGGATGTTGCAAAACTACAACTCCCAGCATGCCCGGACAGCCGTTGGCTGTCCGGGCATGCTGGAGTTGTAGTTTTGCAACATCTGGAGGTCCGCAGGTTGGAGACGACTGCTATACATAAAAACCTTTCTAAAAGACGACCTCTTTGAGAACATCAACCCCCTATCCAGATCTGATTTAGTGTGATGCATTTTCAGCCCACCTTACATTATGTATAGAAGACCACCTCCTATAGGTGAGAGATTATTGTGCGGGAGGACAACTATGAGGAAAGTGTGTGGAAGAAACAGTACTTTCAAAAGATTTTGAAATCTGTTTTGTTACATTATTAATACTGTTATTAAGCCCATTTATGGTGAACATCTATTTATCATTCTCTCAATTTTAGGGGGCAGGACCAGAGCTGGGTTGTGTACTCACACCTGGACTCATTTGTCTTACTTGTCTGGCCAATCACAGGACAGCACCTACTCCTCTTTGCTATGCTATGACAAAGTGCTGGAGTAAGTGCACTGGAAATAAACAGGTTAGCAATGTCCAAGGGGAGGATTTATAATACACTACTATAGATGGAATGTAGTGATGTACTGGCTTTGTAAGAAGCAGTGAATGCAGACAGGAAAACAGCAACAACATCATAGCCAGGCAGGGGTTACATCCCAAAAGCAGTTCTGGTCTAAGCAGTGAACTGATTATAATCATAATAATATACACAAGGGAAAGCTGTTAGCTACTCTGAACACTCCGTGGCTCTCTGTGGCCATTGGAGTATTACAATGTGGTAGGTCGGGGAACTAAAGCCAATTGTGGTGCAGGCTAACTGAGAGTTGTAGTCCTTAAGATGATATGTCATATATGGCAGGGTGGTATAGCTAATCTGATGTTACCTGTGATCCAAGCATAACCTTTTGCCAAGAAAGCTGTTCCCATATGCAAAGTGCAGGAATGAGACCTCTGGACACTAGGATTCAGGGAAACAACTTCAGCAACTTTACTTAAACTTCCTGTGCAATTCCAACACAATACAGTATGTGTGATATAGCAGATGTGAATGTTCAATTACTGATGTGAATCTTCACCGGTTGGCTTATTGTGGCACCATATGTAGATTTTTCTTTACTCACTCAACTTTGGTTCTCCAACTTTTTGTGTAAGGCGACAGTAAGGCAGCACTAACTGGACTGACTAGGCAGCACTAACTGGACTGATAGTTGGCTAACAAACATTATGTTGTAGGTGATCACCTGGAAATCTTTTTCACAAAAAAAAAAAATAATAATAATCTGATAAAGGAATGATTGGATGAGGATGGAATAGCTAAAAGGCACCTCTGCCATTTCCTCTACTGGTAAGCATGTTGTTGGCAGTTCCAGCATTGTGGGCTCCATCCATTTGGCTTAGGCCCAGTACAGGTAGCAGCAGCAGCTAGGTGCCTGGAGGGAGTAACAGGGGGATGTGTTGTTTCAAAATCATAACAGAGCCATTGTGGACTAACTAGTTACCGGTCATCTCAAAAGAAGGAAAAATCTAATGATATGACATAAGCCTGCTGGTATGATCAAGAGCAGATGATGGTGACACTGCTGCATTAGCAGGCTCAAGACCTTCCAGAGAAGGGGTACAGTTGTGTGGTGGTATGCCTCTTTATGGTATTCTGTCGTGTGGAAATTCTTTACTACCTTACCAAATAGGAAAAACCAGGCACAGAGCTGTATTTGCAAAAAGAAAGTAAGGCATGACAAGAGCCTGAGTATAAAAATGATGGCTTCATGTAAGCACATAGAGCAGAATCACAAGTCCTGGCTACAAGTATCATTAGTCTACCACTTTCTGCTGTATGCTGGCTACTACACCTACCATCAGTCCATCACTGTCTGCTGATACAGATACCACTAATCCACAGATGCGTGCTGTCATCTGGCTACATCTACTTCTAGTCTAACACTGCCTGCTGATACTGACAGGCATATTGTGCGAGAAAGGCAATAGATGAGTACTGAATAGCCACACTCTTAGACCCACTGTATAAAAGGCAGAAAGGTGGAATTTGTTTTCTCTGCCGAGAAGGAGGCTAAATTGGATTTTTATAAGGATAAGCTACGCAACCAACTTGCCACAGCGTTCCTACCGCAAACACCTGCTGAACGGGAGTCCACTCTCGGCTTCTGGTTCAGACAATGCTCTACTCTCTGCCAGCACTACCCCTGCTACTCCTTTGTTTGTTATAATAAATCAGGCATGGATCATTGAGGAATTTAAAACTTCTGTTCTAGGTGCCCAGTTTACCAGATGTATTGTTTAGACAGTATTACCACCACCACTGCTGTACACTCGCTACTTTCAATCCCAAGCATCTCAACCACCTGCTTTCTGCTGGTTACAGCAATCACTATTCCGCCAATGCCTGCTGGCTACTACAACTAACACCAGTCCACCATCCTTGCTGCTGCTACTACCAGCCAGGTCTACTCATACACAACCCATTGTCCCAAAAATGAGATTTTTTCAATCTCTTAATGTTTACAAAAGCTATTTCTTTTCCACTATTTTGGGACAGCAATCCTGTTGCAACTCCCAGAATGGAGAATTTTTGGATTGCTTGGAAAAGGTAATTGCGTCTTGTGATACCTCAGTGTGCTCTTTAACACTGACAGACATCTGCCAAGGTAAAGGGATACATAATGCACCTTTATGTTAATGTTAAAAAGCATTTAAAAATCCGCTAGCGCAGTGTGCTTTTAAACAAGCTGTTAGTTACCATGGCTTATCGCATGCTGCCATAACTTTGACAATAACTTAGGCTTACAACCTCTTTAAAACTACTTGAATACATTCCTAGGTGACCCTAGCATTGTTACACAGGGCTTTAGAGCTCATGTGCTTTGAGTGTTATTGCATTGTGAATTTGGTGTGAACTTATTCGCCGCGATCCTAATTTTTCTGAAAAGTTCTGCAAGCCCGGCGAACTAAAAACTTTTCAAAAGTTCGCTTAACTCTACCCTTAGACATCCATCAAACAGCTAGGTTTGCAGAAAAATATAAAGTTAGGGCGCTTGGTATGTATCAATGAAAAAAAAGCTTAGCCTTGTCATTAAGGGGTTACATTTGTGCATCATCCTGTTTTTGTTTTTTCAGTTAATGGTTAATAGGGGGTGATATATGCAAGATGAAAAAGTAAATTGTTCCATTAACTTTCTAAGAGCTGACTTTTGTACTCACGTTGATTCTACTGTCGGCTCTTACAGAACACACTGGGTTAAATATTTTGTGACGTCTAATCCAGCCGAGCACTCATCACCTCTGGTCTCTCTTGGTTTCTATCATATGTCACTTTGCTTCAGGCAGCATTGTATGGAGTTTGTTGATGCTTCACAAATGAACTTTAGATGCTGAACTACACTTTGTGAATGCAAGTCCCTAGAAAACAAGGAGTTAAAGTTGGCTTCATTTACTCAGTGTAACCTTTTGACACTCCATAATGATTTGTGCTTCCAAACAATACCAATCTATGCCAGTACATAGCATACAATTTTCTGCTTCAACAGCCAGAAGAATAGGAGGCGGGAATACACTGAGAAGTAGGCAGGAAATATTCGATTTAGAGAGGAGAGGTTGGCTGGAGAACAGAAATGTATTTATTTCTTGCCAAACCAAAAAGCACAGCACCAGAGCCTGAATTACATGGCACATCAGCCTTGTTCAGCATTTCGAATCTGCTGCCTGCTGAATCACATTGGCTACATTAAGGATCCATCCGAAACAAATTATACAATGACCTCTAACTTTCCACTTCCACGGCCTCTGAGAAGATCCTGGAGTTTGGCTCCTGCCCGGACTATGCGTATTGTGGTTCTGGGGCAAAGTGCAGTAGGGAAAACAGGTGAGTTGGGGTTATATATTTTTGGGGTGATTTTTAATCAATGTATAAAATGTGATACAGCTTTATGCTTTTATATTGTGTATTAGATTAGGTTCAATAGGTAAATATTTATTTATACATAAGTAACAGGTTAAAATGTGGTTCTTGTGGAGTGTGGGTGTGCCTATGTTCCCTCTTTCATGGACTTGGAATAAGTTTCTTAACCTCTGTCTATGTATCCTATAGGTAAGGACAAGTTTATGCAACAATCTTCTACCATTGTGGTGCTGGGAAAATTGGGAAGTGGGACCATTTTTAAACATATACATATACACACATATATATATATATATATATATATATATGTATATATATATATATATATATATTAGCTGAGTACCCGGCGTTAAATAACATGTGTGCCAAGTTTCAGGTTAATATCTTCAGCGGTTTGGACGTGATGCTGGAACATACATACAAACACACATACACACATTGGGGTCATTTATCAAAGACTAGCTGAGTACCCGGCGTTGCCCACTTTTTCCTTCCTAATCCTTGTTGGAGAGGAAAATCAACAAAGGAGGAAGCTTTTGATTTCATATCCCGTCCTCGTATATTGTTGTCATATTCCGTCCTCATATCTCAACCTCATATCCCGTCCTCATATCCTGACCTCATATCTCGACCTCATATCCTGACCTCCTATCCTGTCCTCATATATATATATATATATATATATATATATATATATATATATATATATATAATGAGTACTGCATGAAATCCCCTTTTCTGCATGCAAGCTGGATGCCTATGACCTACATAATAATGTTGGCGACCATTTGTTAAACCCTAAATGTAGATAACATTACAAAGTTTATTATTGTTAATGTTGAAATTTAAGAATTTAGTATTTCATATGTATAACTCTGTTTTTATGTACATAGTCAGGGGGGTATATCCAGAGGGGGCTCCTAAAGCAAAACCGGTATGATTTTTCAGTCCTAGATTACATTCTTGGTTACTAGCTGCAATGTCTATGTGATCTCCCAGTACGGGATACAGTGCCCTACGGTACTTGGGCCCTGTCTGGTTTAGTCCCTCTGTATCCTATGGGCCCTCCTGCAGTGTCTCCCCCATAGTAATATATATTATGTATAGTGTCATGTGTGTACAAAGGACCTTCTTTATAAGAGGGGCAGCCATTACAATCTCTCTCTCAGATCCTGAGATACAGTAAAGACCAGACGTCTCAGAGCTAGTGTCCAGCATATCTGGAGGCCTCAAGCCTAACCAACAGGCACATGCCAGTAAGTCAAGTCATCTATGTCTGCTGTCACTGCCTACAGTCAAGTCAAGTCTATTTATAGTCAGTGTGGCTGTCCTAAAGTCTGTCAAAGGCACTACAAGTCCCAGCAAGCTGCGAGGTCCTTCTGTGTTACTGGCCACCTCTCTGGGATCCTGGCCTAGCTGTAAAGACTATTACCATCTGTCTACCTCAGTAAAGCTACCGTTAACCCTAACCTGGTCTTGGACTATTATTACCCTGCCTAACCTAGGGATAGCGGTGCTAACGTTTGAATAGTTACCGGGAAAACCACGCCCTGGTGTCACGAACATTTAGGGGTTAATAACACCTGTCCCATACACCACACCTTCACACCCCATGGCACACAACATCTCCAAGTCCTAAGTAAAGTTCTATCAAATTCCAGTTGTGATACTGGTGCCCACCCCACCTCCACCCATCCTATATAGGAAAAGCCATGATCAATGGCATGATGAAAATTAAAAGATGTCATTTATATCTCAAATACCATACTTTAGAGGAGTCTAGTCCAATATCATTCAATACCACTCCTCCTTTACATCTTCAGTCCCATAACAATGGAAAAGTCTTCTATAGCAAGTATCCTGTGCGTGTAGTTATAAACCAGTGTTCCCCAAATTGTGGCTCTTCAGCTGTTGTAAAACTATAACGCTTAGAATTTCTAGAAAGTTGTAGTTTTGCAACAGCTGGAAAGCCGCAGAAAGCAGCAGGTGCAAATTGTTGAAGGGAAAATCTGACTTTACTGATGCTTTAAAGGGGTACTCCAATGGGAAAAAAAATATTTACAAATCAATTGGTGCCAGATATACAGATTCTAGTTATACAGATTTCAAAACTACCAGTCACTGTGCATAGGTTTGGCAATCTAGTGCTGCAGGTCAATCACTCAAGGCAGGAAGGGGTGGAGGGAGAAAATGTGGCTAACTACTGCCTTCTTGTCACATCATAAGATCACACAGGAAGATCTAAAGTTGACAGATTCTCTTTAAAGGGGTACTCCGCCCCTAGACATCTTATCCCCCTATCCAAAGTATAGGGGATAAGATGTTTGATCTCTGGGGTCCTGCTGCGGGGGACCCCCCATGGCCATCATGCCCCCTCCCATAGGCTTACATTGAGGGGGCGGGACATGATTTCACGAGGGGGCGGGGCCATGACATCACAATACCGCGTCCTCTGTATTGCCCGTCATTAGCCATGGAGCAAACATAGCTCCAGGCTGTTGATTTACAGGGGTGCAGCAGGAGAGATCGCAGGGGTCCACAGCAGCAGAACCTCGGCGATCAGACATCTTATCCCTTTTCCTTTGGATAGGGGATAAGATGTCTAGGGGTGGAGTACCCCTTTAAAGACATACTTGCATATGTAGGGTCAAATGTAGTTTGTGTGTAAGGGGATAGAATTCCCCTTTAAGAATGATTGCAGAAGCCTTCGCAACAGTAGTATAAATGCTTGATGGTTACAAACACATAAGTTACACAAAAAGATAGTGGTTGTAGGTTACTGTTGGTGATATAAAACACTTGAAAGTTGCAGACCATAAATTTCTATTGACTGTTGAGTAGTCCTCTACTGGGTCGGGGGACCATGTAATATTTGTCAGATTAGTATGTTAAATTATGCCTCATTGCGCCAATGAATAATGAGCATCAGGCATACAGTGTATTCATCACTGTTCAATCAGTATAGGAACAGGGACCCTTGTCTTTAACTGGAGTCCCTGCTTCTGTACAAATTTGCCCAAACAATTCTGAAGTTTTTGTTAAAGTTTAAACAAGTTTGATTAATTTCCAAATCAATACTATTATCTTTAGTTGCTGTAGATTAAAAATTATTTTGGTACGATGTAAATCACATTTGCAAAAAAAAAAGAGTACGGTATGTTTAAAATACATTTGCCAGCAGATAGCTGACACTGCCCATATTTTATCACACAAAACATGCTAATAGACTCCCTTTTAAATCAAATATTCCTCTGTATTTCTCCCATAATACTAAAGCAATTGTTGTTGAGATGACTAAGTAGCACAAGACGTGTTCTAAAAGGTGATTAATTTGGTTAAATTGTAGTTGATTGAGCATTATAAGAGGATGCTGGGTCTGAGGGGATTGGTGGTGTGTGGTCTGTTTCCTCTGTCTGGGGCACAATGTTCTATCCCAAGCACATTCATGCACTTAATGTCATTAGACAGTGTTCACTGAGGTAACTGGGAAAGGACATTTCTGTATAGGGTATGGTAAGCTGGAAACATCCCAGGAAAGTGGTTCTGTGTCCAGACTCTCTACTTAAAACACTTTGAATTAATATTCACAGACCTAATAAAGTTTACTATAAATATAAACTACAATGAGAAACACTGTACTAGGTAGGGAGATGTACATCTAGTGAATTAACTATCTAACTTGAAAACTTCTTGAGCTAAGGTAATGCAATACGGCAGTTCCATAGGATTTTCTCAAGAAAGGGGGGGGGGGGGGGGGTTGTAAGGGTTGTAAGTCTATCTTGCTTTCTTACCCGACTGCTTTTTCCCCCTGATATTTATTATTATGTCGCATCCTGTTTGTCGCACGTGGGTTTTGTTGGTTTTGGTTTCCAACTCCTCTGAGTTGTCAGGAAAAAATCCACAACAATTCAACAAATTCGGGTTGGAAACCTTTATAAATACGTGGGAAAGCTCAGAAATGTCGGGTTACGCCCCTTTTTCGGGTTTGGGAGAATCCACATCGGGTCCGTCGGGAAAAAATGTGGCATCGTGTCGCAGACTGGCGCACGATGTCTGCGACATGTCGCAGACAAAGATGCGCCAAAACAACCCGATAAAAGAAGTCGGGTTTAGAATAGTAAATGAGGGCCAATGTAGGGAAACTATGCTACCTAATGTGGGGAAACTATGCTACCTAATGTGGGGAAACTATGCTAACTAATGTGGGGAAACTATGCTACCTAATGTGGAGGAACTGCTGCCTACCTAATGCTGCATATTAATGTGAGTTGCAGTACAATTTTATGACACAGTACTTTTTTTTTTTTTGAGGGGGGGGGGGGGGAGTCACATTCTTTGCACAGGGGCCCTCTGCTGTCTGTGTCCACCCCTGGTAGCAGTCATTATCAGTCATTATGCTAATTATGCTAATGCTATATCTGCTTGGTAAGTACACAAAAGGAAGTAATTCTTACAGTAAATTATAAATAGTTTGTTGTGTTCTGCAACATGTTAATTAGTTTAATGTCTGCACCATTCTTTAATCCACAAACATCTGTAACCAATTGGATTTAAATAAATGTAATTTATATAATTTTAATATAAAACACAAAACAAGATTCATTTCATTTTTTTTTAAATGTACCGCAGCCTGCGCTGTGCAGTGTCAACAGTTTTGTACTGTTTTCTAGAATAAAGCTGGGGTGGAATCTCTAAGATAGTAAATTGTGTATAGACTTTGGGATGTCATCACACTTTGTGTAGTGCCAAATGATGACACAACTGGTACATTAGTCAGCACTGAATTATACAATTATGTCTTTTCATGTATCATAACTCAATGCCAACTAATGTACTAATGACGTCATAGTTTGGCATTGAACAAATGCTGTGTGATGGCATCCCAAAGTCTATAAATAGTGGTACCCACCGTGAGATGCTGCCATTACAGGCGTCCCACCCCCCCTATGACATGTTTCACTCTCTTTTCATTTTTCGATACAGCAATTAAAAAGCGGTCTTCTTGGTTCCGAATTAGCGGATTAAGACACTTCCTTTTTAAAATCTAACAATTATAATAATAATCCTTTAATAACATCCAGTAAATAGAGTGCATTATCTAGCTAGAGGTGGTCAAGTATATATATATATATATGTATGGGGAAAAAAAGAGTGACTGAGCTATTACGCAGGGAGGAATCACCACATATTATATAGCAAAGTATATACTACCTGTGGTATTTACTGGACAAAGATTAAAATGAAATAGTGAATAATAATAAATGGTTGTCAATCCATATGTATAAGTTTATACATTTTACCTAGACACGAGCGAGCTGTAGAACCCCGCTTTGGCTAAAATGAGGTTCGGCAAACATTAGAACTTTGCCTGGCTAACTTTGCATGAGCCTTGCAGCAGCACTATTGTAGGAAAAGGGATAAGTAACACATTGGGGGAGATTCATCAAAACCTGTCCAGAGGAAAAGTTGCCGAGTTGCCCATAACAACCAATCAGATCGCTTCTTTCATTTTGCAGAAGCCTTGTTAAAAATAAAAGAAGCAATCTGATTGGTTGCTATGAGCAACTGGGCAACTTTTCCTCTGGACAGGTAGGAGGAAGTAGGAACACTAAGATGACAACAGGGTAGCCTAGAACACTTTGCAGCTTGCAGTAAGATCACTTGACCGCAGGTTAGCCAATCATTGCTTGCATACAGCTCCCAGGCCCATCAGGAGACAGCATAGGGATGGGTCTAAGAGACTGCGTGGCCACCAACTTGAAGAGAAAGCTGAGCAGTAAATAGTGCACAGAAATACTTATCCCAGTAAAGCTTTCCCACTACAATTTAAAGGAGAACTGTGGCCAAAAACTTTTACCTTCCTCTGTTCCCAGCCGGGACCCTTGGCTAAACGGCTGGGACCCCTGGCTAAAAGCGCATAGCACTGATCGCGGTGTCGGGCGCTATTAACCCTTTAGACTCGGCGTTCAAAGTTGAACGCAGCGTCTAAAATGAAAGTAGACTGCTCCCGGCTAGCTCAGCGAAATTGCGGCATCCCGAACAGCTGTAGGACAGCAGGAGGGTCCCTACCTTCCTCCTCACTGTCCAATCGCTGAATGACTGCTCAGCGCCCGAGATCCAGGCATGAGCAGTCAAGCGACAGAATCATTGATCAATGGTTTCCTATGAGAAACCATTGATCAATGTAAAAGATCAGTGCATGCAGTGTTATAGCCCCCTATGGGAGCTATAATATTGCAAAAAAAAGTTTAAGAAAAAGTGAATAAAGATCATTTAACCCTTTCCCTAATAAAGTTTTGAATCAGCCCCGTTTCCCATAAAAAAAAAACTGTGTAAATAAAAATAAACATATGTCATATCGCCACGTGCGGAAATTTCCGAATTATAAAAATATAACATTAATTAAACCGCATGGTCAATGGCGTGCGCATAAAAAAATTCCAAAGTCCAAAATAGCGTATTTTTGGTCACTTTTATATCATGAAAAGATGAATAAAAAGCGATCAAAAAGTCCGATCAATAGAAAAATGGTACCAGTAAAAACTTCAGATCACGGCGCAAAAAAATGAGCCCTCATACCGCCACAGCAATGTCCTGCTTCAGCCAGTGATAGGCTGGGCGCACTGTCATGTAAGGAGCCTGGGCTGCAGGGAGAAGGCGGGGCCCGAGCTCCTTACATGACAGTGCGCTCAGCCTATCACCGGCCGAGGCGTGACATCACCAGAGGAACGGGACGCCGACATCGCCACAACAGGGAACGTAGGAAGGGAAGTTAAAGTTTGTTTTTTTAGTTTTTGCAGCCCGGACACAGAGAACGGTAAAAGTTTTTGGCCGCATTTCTCCTTCAAAGCAATTTGAGCAAAGTATTGTGCAGTGGGCTGACCACAGTGATTTGCATTACTGTGTCCAGTTGCTACCTGTAGAACAAGCCCATAGAAAAAGCTACTATATTACAATACAAAGGAATTTTAGCAACACATTGTGAAGTGGGCTCACCTGCGTTACTGTGTCTAATTGCTGAACTTCATATCCCAGCCATATGACTGCAGAACGAGCCTATAGAACGCTATAACACTACATTAAAAGGAAAGTTGAGCAAAGCATTGTGCAGTGGGCTGAACTCAGTGACCTGCACTACTGTGTCCAGTTGCTGCACTACAAATCCCAGCAGCGTGACTGCAGAACGAGCCAATAGATAGCGGTCACACTACAACAAAAAGCAATTTGAGTAAAGCATTTTGCAGTAGGCTGACCTGTATTTTATCTGTATTTTCTAAGTTTAACCAAATATAGATAATTTCTAGCTGAGTTTAACAAAAAGAAACACATTTCTAGCTGTAAAAAGTTCACTGGGCCTATTATACTACATTACTTGAATTTTCTGGGTTTAAATAAATATAGAGCATTTCTAGCTGGGTCTTAAAAAATGCATTTGTAGTGGTGAGAGTAAAAGTTCATTGGGCCTGTTATGCCACATGGTATTTAAACTGTAATACCCCAATGGATGCGGACCAGTTGTACCACTTACCAGTTATCCCATTACAGGATGTGTAAGCTTGACTTCAGTTGCAGGGAAGAGACCAGGTCACTACCACAAGAGTAGTCTGGTTAAGTGGCAGCTGGCCAGGCAGGCTGGAATGCCCCAGTACCAAGCACTGGGGATACAGGTAGGTGGGGCGAGCTAATACTTCAGATGGTATAGGGCAGCAACAGAGTTTGATGAAGCAGAGCTGACTTGATGTTATAGCTGTTAGAACACCAAAGCTAAGGAGCTAAGATGCAGCCAAGTGGAGCAGGCTTGATCAGCAGACAAAGGCGTGGTCATCAATGCAGGTCATACACAGGAGAATCAAGACGGTACAAGGGATGAGGCAGAAGCAGGGTTAGGTCAGACACAGATATGCAAATCAGGAACAAGGGAACAGACAAGAATTTAGAATTTTGGATACTGTCCTTTAGTTCCCAGGATTGCTCTGGGGCCATAGTTTTTCCAATCCACCAGGAAGTACCTCTTGTCACCAACCCACTTGAAATCAAGGATGTTTTTTTTTTTCTGCAGGAACAGATTTGACAGAAGACTTGGAGTAGGAATTGAGAACCAGTGGTTTAAAGGGGTACTCTGCTGCTCAGCATTTGAAACAAACTGCTCTAAACGCTGGCGCCGGCAGCCGGGAGCTCATGACATCATAGCCCCACCCACTCATGCTGTCACGCCCCACCCCCTCAATGCAAGTCTATGGGAGGGGGCATGATGGCTGTCACACCCCCTCCCATAGACTTGCATAGAGGGGGCGGGGCTATGATGTCACGAGCTCCCGAAGCCAGCTCCAGCGGTCAGAACAGTTTGTTCCAAACGCTGAGCAGTGGAGTACCCCTTTAAGGAGAGACACATAAAAGGAGTTGGAAATGAGACAGATTGATTTGTTCCAGAATCACGAATGGCCTGAGGAGCAAGGGAACAAATTTATAGCAGGGTACTTTCATATAGATATTCTGGGAGGAGAGCCAGACGGAGGCCTCTGCTTGTATCCACATTCCTCTTCATCCGACACTGCCAGAAAAAGAGACTCCTTGGTCTGCTTCCAGAAGTGCAGGAAATCCCCAAAGTAGAAATTTGCAGCAGAAATCTCAAGAGATGCTAGGATAGACAACGAAGCACGAGAATGAAGATGATAGATGTGGAATGGAGAAGGGCCAGTAGAGTCTCCAGAGGGATTATTGTAGGAGAACGCTGCCCATGGTAGAAGAAGTACCCAGTTGTTGTGTTGAGCAGAAACAAAGTGCCACAGGGAAACCCTGAAAGAAAGTATTTCATTTCCCTGAAGCACCAACTCAGGAAAAATGAAGTATTACACATTGACCATTCAAATCAGTGTGTTTTATGTATAACTAGCTGAGTAGCCGGGGTTGCCTGGTTTTTCCTTCCGAATCCTTTTTGGGGAGGAAAATAAACAAAGGAGGAAGTTTTTGACTTTATATGCAGTCCTCACATATTGTTGTCATATCCCAACCCCACATCCCGACCTCCTATCCCGTCCTCCTATCTCGACCTCCTGTCCCGACCTCCTATCCTGACCTCCTATCCCGACTTCCTATCCAGACCTCCTATCCCGTCCTCCTATCCCGTCCTCCTATCCCGTCCTCCTATCCCGACCTCCTATCTCGTCCTCCTATCTAGTCCTCCTATCTCGACCTCCTATCCTGTCCTCCTTTCCCGTCCTCCTTTCCCGTCCTCCTATCTCGACCTCCTAACCCCTCCTCTTATCCAGTCCTCCTATCTCGACCTCCTATCCCGACCCACTATCCTGACCTCCTATCCCATCCTCCAATCTCGAACTCCTATCCCGACCTCCTATCCTGACCTCCTATCCCGACCTCCTATCTCTAACTCCTATCCCGTCCTCCTATCATGTCCTCCTATCCCGTCCTCCTATCCCGACCTCCTATCCTGACATCCTTTCCCATCCTCATATCTCGACCTCCTATCTCGACCTCCTATCCCATCCTCCTATCTCGACCTCCTATCCTGACCTCTTATCCAGACCTCTTATCCCGTCCTCGTATCCCGACCTCCTTTCCCGTCCTCATATCTCGACCTTCTATCTTGACCTCCTCTCCCGTCCTCCTATCCCGACCTCCTATCCCGACCTCATATCTCGTCCTCCTATCCCGACCTCCTATCTCAACCTCCTATGCCGACCTCCTATCCCGACCTCCCATCCCATACTCATATCCCGACTATGTGTACCAGGTAATGAAATAGCTCCAGCCGTACGGAAATTATATGGGAACATACATTTCCCATTGATTTGCATGGGACTTTAAAAAAAAAAAAAAAACCTGACCCTCACAAATGGGGTTAGTTAAGGGTTAAATTAACTATCCTATATTTTAAGTGGACATATAAGTAACATGTGACCAAGTATTATCGAAATATCTCCAGCCATTTGGAAGTTGTGCAGTAACATATATTTCCCATTGACTTGCATGGGACTTTAAACATAAGCCCCGCCCCTGGCAAATGGGGGTGAGTGAGGGTTAAATCACCTATCCTATGTTTATTGTTGACATATAAGTAACATGTGTGCCAAGTTTCATGTTAATATCTTTGGCCGTTTGAAAGTTTTTGTGGAACAAACATTCATACATACACACACACACACACACACACATTGAGTTTTATATATATATATATATATATAGATAAAGGCCAGTTCGGGTCCCCAGAATGAGAGAAGCTCTTTGTAAATAGGGGCCACTGCTGCCATTCCAATGCACACCAGGGCTTTGTTGAACATGACTTCCTGGTCGCTATTTCATGTAAGAAAATGCCTGCTCAGCCAATCACAGGCTGACCTGGATCACTTCTGCAATAGTGAATGGCTGAGCAAGGATTTTCTGTGTGTGGAACCACTGATCAACAGGGAGAGCATCGGGGTGGCAGCAACAGTAGGGGAAGGGGCAGGTGAGTAATTCCTCTTTTTTTTTTTTTAGCTCAATTCCCCCCCCCCTATAGTAACAAGTAAAATTCAGAGAACCCCTATAAATGCTTTTGGTATACGTGTAACACTGGTTAAAGGGGTATTCCAGGACAAAACTTTTTTTTATATATATCAACTGGTTCCAGAAAGTTAAACATCTTAATTCTTCCAATAGTTATCAGCTGCTGAAGTTGAGTTGTTCTTTTCTGTCTGGCAACAGTGCTCTCTGCTGACATCTCTGCTTGTCTCGGGAACTGCACAAAGTAGAAGAGGTTTCCTATGGGGATTTGCTTCTACTCTGGACAGTTCCCGAGACAAGTATCATCAGAGATTTACAATTGACCACATCAGTAGTCACTAGTACCCTAAATTTACCATCCATTAAATTAACTTTAAAGGTAAAACATAACTTTTAATACTGTGCCTATTGTTAAAAACCCAACAGATGGTCTCTCTATATTGTGCTCAATATTGTAAAGCATGTAACTACATGCCACTGATATATGTGAATTGCGGCTGCAGTCCACAAGTTACTTATTGAGAGACCTAACTGTTGTTATTTTAAAACGCTATACACATCGCCCCCCCCCCCCAACGTTTCACCACCACCCGGTGGCTTTTTCAAGGGTTTATGGGCAAATGGCGTGTGCAGGAGCCGAGCGTGGGGCTTTATAACCTCCCCTATATGATATCACCACTCCGGATATCATCATGATGTTTTGTTTCAACTTTACATTGGTCGATACGAGACTGATACTCGCATCAGCCAATCCTCTGTAATCAATATAGTGACGTGAGAGGTATCCCAGGATACTTTCTCATTCCGTTATTCAGATTGACAGGTTGTCAACCTCTCCTGTCAGTTATTGAAATGGCCACTCAATTTGATTTGTTGCGCAGGACTTCCGCTTCTGCACCTAACATCCTGCGCAAACTAATAGAGAATTTCCTTGCGCCGTATTAGCGCTAACAGCGCCTGCGCACGTGTTTACATATGCACTCATTGGTCGACTTATTCAATGACGCAATCACTTTCTATTCGCTGGCATTTCCTCTCCTCCTATTGGTCCAGGAATCCCGTCCGCGCAGATCAAGCTGCGCGGACTAGTAGATGGATTTCCACTCCTGCGCAGTCTAACCTGCACGAACTGATAGAATCTTCTGTGCGGATAAATTCACGCTAGATAGACAACCTCTTTGTATATTATTATGGGATACCCGATCACACACAAAATTATAAGTATGGTTGGATCATTATGTTTACATTATACACAGGTAAGTATTAAATCTTCTAATGGGTGTTACCCTATTTATACAAAAGTTATATAAATATTTTCATATCCATATGTATCCTGTGTGGTGACTGTTATTTACATTAGCTCCAAAAATTAGGCTACCTAATAATTTTATTTGTTAATCATCCTGCAGGTTATATATAATTATTCTATTAAAGAAATGCTGAGAAGGTAAACCATTTGGGCTTTTCATTTTTAAGCGTTGAATCCACCGTGCTTCCTCTTTGAGGAGCTTTTGGTTCAGGTTTCCGCGTCTTGGGCCTAACTTGCAGTGCGTAATACCCCAAAATTGCAAACTTAAAGGATCCTTGGAATGTATTTCTCTCACATGTCTGGATATAGGTGTATCTACCGCAGTGTACTAGTTTAGGGTACTAGTGACCACTGATGTGGTCAATTGTAAATAAAGTGTATAACAAATTACCCTCATTCCATAGGTCCTTTTGTGAATAATAAGTGTCCTCAGAGAGAACTTAGACAGAAAAGAACAACTCAACTTCAGCAGCTCATAAGTACTGAAAGGATTAAGATTTTTTTAATAGAAGTAATTTACAAATCTGTTTAACTTTAGGGAGCCAGTTGATATATATAAAAAAAAATGTTTTTCCTGGATAACCCCTTTAACTAAAATGGACTGATGGAAACAAGACAAAAATAGGACAAAGAGGAACTTGCTTTTAAGATAAATAATATGACCAAAGCCTCTAAACAGTGTAAACAATGCAACAAATAGTTTTCTCTGTGACCTTGTAGTACAATAGGTGGCAGATGATTCCCGGCTTGATAAATAGCAGATTGTGTTGGCACACTGTGAGATGTACAAGCTTCATCCATCCAGCCACAGGAAGAAATGCGCAAGCCGTCAACTTTCTATAACATTTGTTATATTAACTGATTGGCAGGAACACTGAAACCATGGAAGTAATCCTGCGTCCTTCGTTTTCCTGCAAAGTCTGTGCACATTCAATACAGGGACAGCAAACTGCGCATATCTCCCAATGGCATATAAGGAATATGTCAAGGAATGGAGAATTCCTTTCCATAAGCTATGATGTCCTAGTATGATATGGTAATGATACATTTATTAAGGTTATTTATTGGATGGATGAGCTTGTATTAAGATCATAAGGAGTTAATCTGGATACATAAAAACACACATTACCACATTTAAATATAGATACAGTGACATATATTCAATATATTCATTTTACCAGCATGTATGAGACGTAAAAAGGTCCTTTCTAATTCAGTAAAAGGGGTAGATGAATTGATAAAGACCTGTGAAGATCTGATACATTTTGAGTTTTCTTTCTTCGTTATGTTTTTTTCCTCCTCCCCAGAATAAAAGAAATATTTATGGAGTGAAATTGTAAAATGAAATGCTGCAATTGCACAATTTTGTAGGGAAATCCTTTTTTCCCCTGAGATTACAGTTCGATGACAATATGTTAACTTTAATTTAGGTGTCAGTGCAATTTTTGGGTATTGTTTTACAATAAAAAAAACTTTATACTCACCCCTGTACAGCTTGCCTGTGGGCAGACTGTAACAGGACAGTGTACATGGCAGCCACACAGGCCTTTAGAAGGCCTCCTGCTGCAGCGACAGTGTTTCGCAATCAGTGTGCTACCAGCTGTTAAAAAAACTACAACTCCCAGCATGTTGGGAGTTGTAGTTTAACAAAAGCTGGAGGCACTGGTTGGAAAACAGCTGGTACCATACTAAAGGATTATTAACCTCTTGGGGACGCAGGGCGTATGCATACGCCCTGCATCCCGATCCTGGTTCAGTATAACGGGTTTAAACCGTTCTCACCGGCTGAGAATGGGTTAAACCCCCTCGGGCAGCCAGGACCCACGTCTAATACCGTGCACGGCCGATCGGGTCGATGCCCAGCATTAACCCTTTACACGCCGCAATTAAAGTTGATCGCGGCATCTAAAGCGAAAGTAAAAGAATCCCGGCAGCTCAGCGGAGTTGATCGGGACTATTGTGACAAAATCGCGATGTCTTGATCAGTTTACAGGACGACGGGAGGGTCCTCACCTGCCTCTTCGTCATCCGATCGGCAAGCTATTGCTCCATGCAATAGCATAGCATTGAACAGTGTAAGCAATCAGAAGAATGCATGTTGTAGCCCCTATAGGGGCAAAAAAAAAAAAAAAAAGTGTAAAAATGTTTTACCCCTTCCCTGTTAAAAGTTAAAATCACCCCCCTTTTCCCATTTTTTAAAAATAAAATAATGTAATAAAGAATAAAAATAATCATATGTAGTACCGCCGCGTGCATAAATGTCCGAACTAATAAAATACAGTGTTAGCTAAACAGCACGGTCGATGGCGAACACATAAAAAAATACCAAAGTCCACAATTGTGCATTTTTGGTCACTTCATATACCATAAAAATATTAATAAAAAGGGATCAAAAAGTCCCATCAAAACAAAAATGGTACATATAAAAACTATAGATGACGGCGCAAAAAATGAGCCCTTATACCGCCCCGTACACGGAAAAATAAAAAAGTTATAGGGGTCAGAAAATGGCAATTTTAAACATACTAATTTTGGAGCATGTAGTTTAAAACATTTTTAAGTATTAAAATAAAATAAAACCTAAATAAATTGGGTATCATTGTAACCACATGGATCTATAGAATAAAGATAACGGGGGAGATTTATCAAAACCTGTGCAAGGGAAATTTGCCCAGTTGCCCATAGCAACCAATCAGATCCCTTCTTTCAGTTTGTAGAGGCCTTGTTAAAACTGAAAGAAGCAAGCGGATTGGTTGCTATGGGCAACTGGGCAACTTTGCCTCTGCACAGGTTTTGATAAATCTACCCCTCTGTGTTATTTTTACCAAATATTGCACTGCGTAGAAACGGCAGCCCTCAATATTTACAAAATGGTGTTTCTTTTTTTAGTTTCACCGCATATATAAGTTTTTTTTTTTTTGTTTCGCCGCAGGTTATATTATAAAATAAGTGATGTCATTACAAAGTACAATCGGTGAAGCAAAAAACAAGCCCTTATATGGGTCTGTAGGTGTAAAATTGAAAGTGTTATGATTTTTAGAAGGGAAGGAGGAAAAAAACTAAAATGCAGTCCTTAAGGTGAAAATAGGCTGAGTCCCTAAGAGGTTAAACATCTGAAATCACATGGATCACAAGATGAAAAACAACATGGGTTTACTTCAGGGAGTTCCTTTCAAACTAATCTTATAGATTTTTTTGATTGGGCGGCTAAAGTAAAGGTTAACGTAGATAAGTTAACCTGATTAGTGGGAGGAGTATGGTCTGATCCACACAGGTGCTGTCAGCAGCGTGCAAGACGTCCCCACCCTCCCTTCTCCTTTCTTCTACACCCCAGGCCTAATCATTCACCTAAGTGGTACACTCCACTCACGGTTCATGCAATTTGACCACAAATTATAGATAGTGGAGGTGCAGTAGACATCACTTATATAGATTTGAGTAAGGCTATGTTCACACGGGAGTTCCACCAACAGCAGAGCAGAACATGCCGGCACTAGGACCGCCAAGAAATGCACCATCTCATAGAAAAAATAGGCATGACTATTCTTTCTGCAGACACCAGAATCTGATGTTCAGCGCCAGATGTTTCTTTGGCCATGTGAAAAGTACAGTAGAATCCAATTGAAATCAATGGGATTCTACTGTACTACTGCTGCGGAATGTTGTAGTGGAATTCTTCTGGGGAATTCTGCATGGAAATTCCATCGTGTGAACATAGCCTCAGGCTTTTGACACACTGTCCCAAATAGAAGACTTATCAATGCATTGTCATATATGGAGCTGCTGTATTCCTAGCAAGGACATGTTTTGCCGGCACCTGCTTTCTGCAGAATGCAGCTGTTTTAACATAGCCTTAAAGGAGAGCTTTGCAATGCTGAACATATTGACACAGTTTCAACCATTATTTTGGAGTCCACCAATTTAAACTACACAAAGTTTATAAGGGGTTATAGGTTAAATTTGAAGAATACTTATATATATATCACTCAGTTCCTATTCCTGATCATGTACATATAACTATTATTTATGTTTCTAGCACCTATATTTGTTTCACAAATACCTATTTTCTGTTGATCACTTGGTTTTTAATTCTGTGCTCTGGAGGGGTGTTTCCATCTCTTCCTTTACTCTGCATGGCTCATCTTCCTTCTTGAGTCTGCTGTGCTGTGCTGGTTCTCTTCGTCCAATCAATGCAGGCTGCTCTGTAACCGCCTCCCCTCTGTTTTCATTCTGCAGTCTGATAGGAGAGGAGTGAGCACAGAGGAGTGTTAGTCCTGCCCTTACTTACTGGACTTTGTCCAAGCCTGTGCTTCAGCTTGGACAAAAATGATGCTTCAGTTGGAAAGGATTATGATCTGGATGGTATGGGGACCTGTAGTGGTTTTTTTTTTTAACCCTTTGCTTCTATAAGAAGGTGATAAAAAATTTTATCAAGTACATTAGAAAGGTTAATGTTTTGCCAAGATGTACAACATATATATAGAGTTTTTGAATCACATTTAAACACACACCAAATTTCCCCCATCAACATAGCCATAGAAAGGCTTGGTTTTCTCTGAAATCAATAGAAAAATAATATTTAATGAAAGCATTTTTCATAGAAATAAATGGTATTTTGACATAGCTTGACAATTTACATGTGTCTGTTGTACAATAGTACACATTACACAGTAATGAAAAGAATAGATAATTAATACATTTTTTATGTTGCCCCCTTTGCAACATTAACACATTTAACATGTATTATTTGGGTCATTCCAAGTGGGACAAGAAAAAATAATATATATATATATACATACAGTAGAATCTACCAATAGAGGACACTCACGGGGAATAAAAAAGTGTTTGCTATTGAGAGATGTCCCCTATCAGGAAAAAAGGCTCAAAAATCTAAGATATTACAGTAGGATCTCCCAGTGCCATTTAATTACCCCTTATCACCCTCTGTACCATTTCATCCCTGCTTGATACCCTGTGCCACTTTATTCCCACTGTGACTTGTGCCAAATCATCCCCTCCTTACCCCCTGTGCCATATCATTTACCCTTGATCCTCTGTGCCATTTCATTTCCCCTTTATTGCATGTGTGAAAATTTATAATCCCCCTCTCTACCAAATCCTACGCAATTTCTCTACCACCCCATGCCCTGTGCCAAATCATCTTCCCTCACCCCTTGTGCTACATCACTTTTCCTCTTTCCTCCTTTCCCTGTTGTTTTTCTTACCTTGCCAGCAGGCTCAGGTGCAGGGGCTCTCAGTGAGTTTGATGTCCTGAAGTCCTCTACATGGCACTGACTGATAGCAGCAGCAGTGGCTACGGGTACTGACACTCTTCAGTGTCCGCAGCCGTCACTGCTCACAGTCTCTCAGTGAGTGCAGCGCAGAAGACATCAGGAGAACGTCAAACCTGCTGAGAGGCCATGCACCTTAGCCTGCTGGCCAGGTAAGAAGAACAGCAGGGGAAGGAGGGAAGGAAAAAAAGTGATGTGGCAAAAGGGGTGAGGGGGGATGATTTGGCACAGGGGCAATCAAGTGGCACAGGGGGATAAAGGGGGAATGAAAAGACACAGGGGAGATAAAGGGGGGGGGAAAGAAATGGCACAGGTGGGATGAAATGGCACAGGGGGTGGAAAAGAGGGGGTGATAGTTAAGGGAATAAAATAGCACAGGGGGGGCAGTTAGGGGGAAGTTATGTGGCACAGGGGGTAATGAAGGGATCGGGGGGGTTGTTAATGATGTGGCCAGTGCACATACAAAAGCAGGAGACCACTGTTAAATAGCGGTCTTCTGCTTTTGTGCTGGGGTTGCACTGCTTGCCAGGGCTCCCTGGGAGCCTGGGCCCCTTACTGAGGTATTGGCTGCACCCCCCCTGACTGCGGCCCTATGTACAAGGCAGGGCCAGCACATAAGCATGGTTTTCCCCTATTGGGAGTGTTTTGTCCCCTATTGGGTGTGTTTTGTCCCCTATTGGGTGTGTTTTATCCCCTATTGGGTGTGTCCGCATCTGCTTTTGGGAGTGTCCCCTGCAAATACATTACGTTCCAAGGGACTCTGCTGGGGAATTGAAAACTGTCCGCTATCGGGAGGTGTCTGGTAAGGGCAATTTTACTTTATGTGTATATATATATATATATATATATATATATATATATATATATATATGTAATTTTCCATAATAAATAAGTTGTTTCTTTAAAATATTTTTTTTACCTTTTTTTTTTCCATAGTCTCACTAGAATCAACAAAACCTTTGATATCCACTATAATACACTTTTAATAGTGCTGTTATTGCAGTGTATTATTGCCTGTGCATGTTGGCACTGCTAAAGGGGTACTCCACTAGGAAACATTTTTTTTCTATATCAACTGGTGCCAAAAAGTTAAACAGATTTGTAAAATACTTCTATTTAAAAATTATAATCCTTCCAGTACTTATGAGCTGTTATTGTATATGCTCCACAGGACGTTTTTTCTTTTTGAATTTCTTTTCTTTCTGACCACAGTGCTCTCTGCTGACACCTCTGTCCATTTTAGGAACTGTCCAGAGTATAAGCAAATCCCCATAGCAAACCTATACTGCTCTGGACAGTTCCTGATATGGACAGAGGTGTCAGCAGAGAGCACTGTGGTCAGACAGAAAGGAAATGCAAAAAGAAAAGAACCTCCTGTGGAACATACAGCAGCTGAAAAGTACTGGACGGATTAAGATTTTTTGATAGAAGTAATTTACAAATCTGTATAACTTTCTGGCACCAGTACCCCTTTAAGCCCCAGCTGCAATGACAACCGATATCAGTACCTGAGATCCCAGACATTAGAGCTTTATTGGCTTACAATGCACTCATACCACACCTATGCTGCACTGTAATACTACAATATACTGTTTTGGTGCAAGGTGGGAAGAGGTAGAGAAAAATCCCTTCCTATGGAGGACACCCCTTGACCTTTTACATGGTTTCTCACCTAAACAATGAGGTGCGGTAAGTCTCCTGGCAGATCTGCTGATCTTATAAAATCAGTTTTAGTTCTTTCTTTCTAATCAGTCACATAGCAGATTTACTTGTCAGGGCTTATTTTTTCTGCTTTTGATCAGATTTTGGTAACCTACATTTTAAATAAAAGCTCAGAAATGCGTTGACCTATTTTGACTTTTTCATAACTCACCTTTTCTTTGCATAATTCATTCTTACACAATTCTCTGATCTTCAGCACAAAGGGAATTTCTTCATTTTGACTTCCATTAACTTGACCCATCACTGGGAGATGGCAATGTGTTTTTAACTATACCGGCATTTAGGGAAGCTCCTGCTCACTTGGTATACAGCATGATCGTTACTGCAGTTAGTCTGTCACCAATTGTTTTTGCAACAAATTTGTTTGCCTATGCCATTCCCAACCTCTGATCAGATAAGAATGGGGAATTCTCCTTAAGGGTCTATTCACACGTACAGTATACTGCGCAGATGTGATGCGCAGGATTTGAAGCTGTGTTCAGTCATGCAGTTTACATTGAAATCTGCAGCAGAAAATCCTGCACATCAATATATTTTTTTATATCAATATATATTAATATATCAATATATTTTTTTTAGCTATGTCTGTCGCCATTTGTTCACACTGAGGAATTCAAGAGTAATTCACGAGGAATAATTTCAGTCAGGAAATTGTTGCCTTCTGTCTTTTTATCCATTGTGCAGAATTCATGCGGAAATTGAGCGGAATTCAGCTGGAATTTCCACACGAAAATGAAGAGGAAAGAAGGAGGAGGCAATTTAATTCTACTTTTCTGGATTCCGCTTGAATTCCGCATGTAATGGATTTCGTCAGGAAAAAAAAATGCCATTGACTTCAATGGGCTTTTTCTCAGGGATTCAGCCTGAAAAATAATCATGTTCAATCTTCAGGCAGAACAGAACTGCAATTGATAAAGGGTAGGATATTTCCCGAAACGCGTCTTGCCTTGGATGTACATGTAAACTGTTTTCTATAATAAAGTATGGTTTGCCTATCAAGAGAGCCATCTATGCTATTTATCCGGGAAAGCGCCATCTTTGGAGTTCTTTTTTCTAATTTCTCTTCATTAAAGTAAATGGATGGTTTGCCTATTTGCCTATTTCAAGTAAATTCCTCAGTGTGAACATACCCTTATAGAGGAAACAGCATAAGTGAGAGATGTGGTCTGGTCTTAGAGCAGTTTTCATGGTCTGTTTCTGGTGACAAGGTGATCATTGACATCTGTTCTTATTGCTGGGAGAAGGTACAAGCTTATTTTCCTATAGGTAAACATTATAATATGAATGAACATTTGTTGTGTATAATGTACCAATCTGATATTGTCAAGTGAACTTATCAGACTTTTATAATGAGACTTTTGCTTTCTTACCAGCTCTTACTGTCAGATTCATCACCAAGCGATTTATTGGAGATTACGATCCAACTCTTGGTAAGTCTATCTATCAATCTCATATTTATCTATCTATCTATCTATCTATCTATCTATCTATCTATCTATCTCATATCTACAGTGGGGAAAAAAGTATTTAGTCAGCCATGAATTGTGCAAGTTCTCCCACTTAAAAAGATGAGAGAGGCCTGTAATTTTCATCATAGGTTTACGTCAACTACGAGAGACAGAATGAGAAAAAAAATGCATAAAATCACATTGTCTGATTTTTTAAGAATTTATTTGCAAATTATGGTGGAAAAAAAGTATTTGGTCAATAAAAAAATAATTCATCTCAATACTTTGTTATATACCAGAGGACAGAGGTTTTCTGTAAGTCTTCACAAGGTTTTCACACACTGTGGCTGGTATTTTGGCCCATTCCTCCATGCAGATCTCCTCCAGAGCAGTGATGTTTTGGGGCTGTCGCTGGGCAACACAGACTTTTAACTCCCTCCAAAGGTTTTCTATGGGGTTGAGATTTGGAGACTGGCTAGGCCACTCCAGGACCTTGAAATGCTTCTTACAAAGCCACTCCTTTGTTGTCCGAGCGGTGTGTTTGGGATCATTGTCATGCTGAAAGACCCAGCCAACTTTCGTTTTCATTCAAAATCTCACAATACATGGCCCCATTCATTCTTTCCTTTACACGGATCAGTCGTCCTGATCCCTTTGCTGAAAAACAGCCCCAAAGCATGATTTTTCCACCCTCATGCTTCACTGTAGGTATGGTGTTCTTTGGATGCAACTCAGCATTCTTTCTCCTCCAAACAAGATGAGTTGAGTTTTTACCAAAAAGTTCTACTTTGGTTTCATCTGACCATATGACATTCTCCCAATACTCTTCTGGATCATTGAAATGCTCTCTAGCAAACGTCAAACTTCAGGCCCGGACATGTACTAACTTAAGCAGCGGGACACGTCTGGCACTGCATGATTTGAGTCCCTGGCGGCGTAGTGTGTTATTGATGGTAGCCTTTGTTACTTTGGTCCCAGTTCTCTGCAGGTCATTCACTAGGTCCCCCCGTGTGGTTCTGGGATTTTTGCTCACCGTTCTTGTGATAATTTTTACACTCCAGGGTGAGATCTTGCATGGAGCACCAGATTGAGGGAGATAATCAGTGGTCTTGCATGTCTTCTATTTTTTAATAATTGCTCCCACAGTTGATTTCGTCACACCATGCTGCTTGCCTATTGCAGATTCAGTCATTCCAGCCTGGTGCAGGTCTACAATTTTGTTTTTGGTGACCTTTGACAGTTCTTTGGTCTTGGCCATAGTGGAGTTTGGAGTGTGACTGTTTGAGGTTGTGGACAGGTGTCTTTTATACTGATAACAAGTTCACACAGGTGCCATTAATACAGGTAACGAGGGGAGGACAGAGGAGACTTTTAAAGAAGAATTTACAGGTCTATGAGAGCAAGAAATCTTGCTTGTTTGTAGGTGACCAAATACTTATTTTCCATCACAATTTGCAAATAAATTATTTAACCTCTTCAGGATGTGGGGCGTATGCATACGCCCTGCATCCTGAGTCCTTAAGGACGTAGGGCGTATTCATACACCCGTGGGAATTCCTGTCCCTGCCGCTAGCCGGTTGGGGACCGGACCGGGATGCCTGCTGGAATCATTCAGCAGGCATCCCGGCACATCGCCGAGGGGGATCCTGAGAACCCCCCCCCCCCCCCCATGTCGGCGATCGCAGAAAATCACAGGTCAATTCAGACATGCGATTTTCTGCTATTCCGGGCTGATCAGGTCTCTGGTGACCCCATCACCCAGAAAATAGGGATGATCGGAGTTGTCAGTGACAGCCCCGATCATCCTGAGGGATAGGAGTGAGGTCGCAGTACTGCGATCTCCTCCTATCCACTGCCATTGGTCAGAACTGAATTCTGACCAATGGCAGCGCAGGACAGTGGGTTGCCATGACAACCCCCCGTTCTGCCCCCCACTGGATGTCGGGCAGAACGGGGGGAGAAGATGGAGGCCTTTACCTGAGGACCAGATGCGATGGGGCCCGGCGATCATCAGAGATATCAGCGGAGATCACGGCGCAGGTAGGGAAACGATGGTGGGGGGAGGGGGTTAAGGAAGGGGGCAGTAAGCGATGTTTATTGCTGCCCTTCCTAGTGGGTGCCAAACTGCAACTCCCAGCATGCCCAGACAGCCAAAGGCATTTGCAACATCTGGAGGGTCACAGTTTGGTGACCACTGTTACAGTAGTGCCTAAACGGTAGCCCTCCAGATGTTGCAACAACTACAACTCTTAGCATGCCTAGACCGCCCAGGCATGCTGGGAGTTGTAGTTCTGTAACATCTGTCCCTTCAGATTTTGCAATTTTCATGAAATTTTTGAAAATTGCTGCACTACTTTGAAGCCCTCTAATTTTTTCAAAAAGTAAAAATATGTCCATTTTATGATGCCAACATAAAGTGGACATATTGCATTTGTGAAAAAACTATCTCCGAATCAGAATATTTGGTAAAAGCGTTTTAGAGTTATTAATGCGTAAAGTGACGGTGGTCAGAATTGCGAAAAAGGGCTCAGTCCTTAAGGTGAAAAAGGGCTCAGTCCTTAAGGGGTTAAAAAACATACAATGTGATTTTATGGATTTGTTTCTCATTATGTCTCTCATAGTTGAGGTATACCTATGATGAAAATTACAGACCTCTCATCTTTGTAAGTGGGAGAACTTGCACAATTGGCCCAATTTTGCCCCACTGTATGTCGTATCTATCTATCTATCTCATATCTATATATCTATCTCATATCTATCTATCTATCTATCTCATATCTATCTATCTATCTATCTCATATCTATCTATCTATCTATCTCATATCTATCTATCTCATATCTATCTATCTATCTATCTCATATCTATCTATCTATCTATCTCATATCTGTCTATCTATCTATCTATCTCATATCTATCTATCTATCTATCTCATATCTATCTATCTATCTCATATCTATCTATCTCATATCTATCTATCTATCTATCTATCTCATATCTATGTATCTCATATCTATCTATCTCATATCTATATATCTCATATCTATCTATCTCATATCTATCTATCTCATACCTATCTCATATCTATCTATCTTTCTGTCTGTCTATCTATCTCATATCTATCTATCTCATATCTATCTCATATCTATATATCTCATATCTATCTATCTCATACCTATCTCATATATATCTATCTTTCTGTCTGTCTATCTATCTCATATCTATCTATCTCATATCTATCTCATATCTATCTTTCTGTCTGTCTATCTATCTCATATCTATCTATCTCATATCTATATATCTCATATCTATCTATCTCATATCTATCTATCTATCTATCTATCTATCTTTCTGTCTGTCTATCTATCTCATATCTATATATCTCATATCTATCCGTCTATCTATCTATCTATCTATCTATCTATCTCATATCTATCTATTTATCTCATATCTACCTATCCATCCATTTACTGAAGAAAAAGCAGCACTGCCAGCAAAGCAAAGAAGGAGTGCCCGCAGGTGGAGAACCCAGGTCAGGGTCTCAAAATTGCAGTCCAAAGAAGATCACATGCAGCGCTCCATAAAGTTAACCAAGTGAGTAGCTTTATTCCATCAATACTTGGTTCACTTTATGGAGTGCTGCATGCATCTATCTATTCATCCAGTACCTGTCCATGTGTCTCCTATCTATTTATCCAACTACCCATAACTTTGTATTTACTCCACTGTTTCCTCCATCCTTCCCTTCACTCTTGTATTTTTGTCATATAATATAGAATTTGAAAAGATATTGAACAAGTAATGTCTATCACTCTATACAGTGTCATAACAATTTTATGAGTGGTCATTGACTAGGGCTAGGGACTAGGGATCGACCTATTATCGGATTGGCCATTTTTATCGGCCGATATTCACGATTTTTTAAGTTATCGGTATCGGCATCTAACCTTGCCGATAATGTGTCCAGTGCGTGCTCCCCCGATACCTGCTGCTGTGCGGCCACGCTCCGCTGTCCCGTTCTCCCGATCGCATCATGGCGTCCTATGGAGGAGCATGTGACACACACGTCACTCCTCCACCCCTGCACCCAGCGTAACGCTACGGAGGAAGCAGAGTGACGTGTATGTCACATGCTCCTCCATAGGACGCCATGATGCGATCGGGAGAACGGGACAGCGGAGCAGCAACACCCGAGGACAGCCGCAGGTGAGCTGTCTACAAGAGGAGGAGGGGGGGGGGCTGCTGTCTATAAGGGAAGGGGGGCCTGCTGTCTATCAGGGAAGAGGGGGGGCCCGCTGTCTACAAGAGGATGGGGCCTGCTGTCTACAAGGGGGAATATCGGTATACGTCTTAAATTTACTTTGGCTACATTATAGATTTGGATTAATCTTTTTCCTGTTTTTATATACTACTGGGGATAGTAGATTATATTTGGGAATTGTAGCATATCCAGATTGGATTGATAGCTTCCTGTCGGCTTGAGATTGACAGGTGGTGGCAGCGATTTAATGGGGTGGTGTAAGAGGGATTTTTTTTATCATTATTTTCGGTCTAGTGTAGACAAATAGTGATTTTAGAGATAACCCTTCCACCCGCACGTCTCGGTTCGTGACACCCTATCCAAAGGATAGGGGATAAGATGTCTGATCGCGGGGGTCCCGCCGCTGGGACCCAGTGATCTCCGTGCAGCACCCGCATTCTATGCCGGGCTGCTGCTCCAGGCCCCCTCGTGATGTCACGCCACCCTCTCTCGTGATGTCATGCCATGCCCCCAGCGGTGTGACGTCACGTCTCCAGTCCCGAAAACACAGAGGTTTCCGAGGCTGGAGCAGCAGCAGATATTTAAAAGTAATTTGCCTTTTTTTTGTTTAAAAACTAGGGATCGACCGATTATCGGTTTGGCCGATATTATCGGCCGATATTCACGATTTTGGACATTATCAGTATCGGCAATTTCCTTGCCGATATGCCGTTAATGCCCCGACCCACCGATAATTTATACCAGAATATCGGTATAAGTTATCAGCTATCGGCCTGAAAGTTCACAGGTTATAGGTATCGGCTCTAAAAAATCAATATCGGTCGATCCCTACTAGGGACCTCGCAATATTCCATCTGGTCCACCAGAGTTGGATTGTGCCCTAAAGCGTTTGATGACTTTTGCCTGTCCAGTGCCACTATGGGTCTCGAGAAGGTAACTCCCTGCCTCTGTGGGGTTTTGTGGCAGCTGCACCAATACCCTGGCAGACTGCTCACAGCTGTGAACAAGAATGCCCTGGAAGGGAAAGCATTGGACTGTAGGGGCACATGACAGGGGGATTAGGCAGCGAGGAAAGGGTTAATGGGTTAGAGCGGGAGTTTTAAGGAGGAAAGGGAGGAGCTAGGTACAGGGGTCATAAGTAGGTAGGCAGGAAGTTAGGGCCAGTCGGGACACGAGGAGGAACGTGAGAAGAGCTCCCTACCTGATGGAGGACATGGACGCGATCTTGAGGCGAGTGAGGGAGGAGGCACTGCTCCGTGGGCCCCAGTGGTTCGCGGAGCAGTTTCCGGGATTTGCGGCGCGGTCGGTGGGGGAGTCCGGGCCCCGGTCCAGCGGCCGGCGCTCTCGCCCTCCGGAGCGCCTTTCACCTGCAGCCTCTCCCTCTGCTAGACGCCGGCGGGTGAGCCTTTCGGCCGTTGCCGCTGGCGGGAGGCCCGTGGCGGCCAGCGGTGTGCGGTCGGGGGGACCGCCTGCCGGTTCGGATGCTGCGCTGGTGGGGAACGCGAGGCGTGCGGGCGGCACGTCTCGCTCACGGCAATGGGAGCGTGGTGCTGCGGCCTGCTCCCGGGGAGTGTCGGTGCTGGGGGAGCAGGCCAAGGGGAGGAGGACGACACGTGCCCCGGCTGACCCTGCGGGCCTGGCAGTCACCCAGGCCACGATTCATGCTGCGCCTGCGGCCTCCTCCACTGGGGGGGGCGGGCGGCATACTGGATTGTTGCGGGCTGCTGCTGCTGCAGGGGGAGCTGCAGTGTACGGGGGGGATGACATTAGCCCCGCCCCTAGCGATGCCAGCGGTGACGAGCTGCTGCTTGCTGATGGTCCTGCTGTTGCCCTGGACCCGTTGGCCTATCCCCTGCTTCCCCTCGGGGTCGCAGGCACGGAGGTTAGCGGGGGCCGGAATTCTTCCTGTGACGATGCCGCTGTTGGGGGTGATTTGACCGGTGTTGCTGCAATACGCACGGAGGGGGTTCTTCGGGTCCAGCCTCCCGTCGTCATTGTGAGCCGAGTCTGTGATGTCCGGAGTATTCCTGCAGCTGGAGTTACGGCCGCTGGTCCAGAGCCGGTGAGGTCGGGTGAGTACACCACTGTCTCCACTGCTGCGGGTTCAGGGGGGGGGGGGTTGGGGGGTTTGCAAGGTTTTGTAGATGGGTTGCAAGCGTTGCTGCGCAGTAGCGGGTTGTCTGCGGGTGGGTCGCCGGTACCTGTGTGGGGTGCAGCGTCCGTGTCCAAGGGGCTGGGGGATCAAAGGGGTGCCGGGGGGGTGGATATAGTCGGGGGTCCTGGGGTTGCTTGGGCGAGCTCACCCCCGGTGTTGGGGGCGTTGGGATCAGGTGGGGGGGTTCGTTTGGCTGATTCTGCTCGGGGGAGATGTATGTGTGTTTCGAGGGCCCCCTGGGCGCGCACCTTAAGGCGGAGGTGCGGGGAAAAGATTTGGAAGCGGGAGTATGTGGATATTTTTTCGCTTCTCCCGCTTGAAAAATTTAATCTGGACAGGGTTAGGCCGGATGAGTCGAAGCGTCTGGAGAAGGTTGAGGAGGAGGAGCGCCGGCGGTATCGGCTGATACCGAGGACCTTCTCTAACTGGATCCAGGCGTTCGCTATTTTGGCCAGTGTAGTGGGGGAGAAGTCGCCGGAGCATTGCTCTGGTCTCTTTTGTTATTTGGACGCTGTGGGAGAGGCGTATCGGGTGTATGGGGGTTCGGCGTGGCTTCGGTACGACGAACAGTTTCGGCAGCGGATGGCGGTGCGCCCTGATTTGAGGTGGGACCATTAGGACATAGGGCTGTGGATGCGGCTTATGGCGGCTCCACGCAGTGGAGGTGGCCTGAAGTCCTTTCGGGACAGCGCCGGAGGTGCAGGGCCGGTGTCAGGGCGGTCCGGGGGCCTGGTAAGGGTGTTTGCTGCCAATTCAATGAAGGCAATTGCAAGTTCGGAGCAGAGTGCCGTTTTAAGCACGAATGCTCCGGGTGCGGAGTGGGAGGCCATGGGCTGTCGCGCTGTTTCCGGCGGGGTAAAGGCAAATTGGGGGAGGTTGATGCGAAGAGGGGTGACCTCGGTGCAGGTGGCAAGGATGGAGCCTTTCCTCGCCAAGTACCCAAATAGGGCGGCGGCGGAATTTTTGAGGGCGGGGTTTACGGACGGATTCCGTATCCCCTTTGAGGGGGTTCTGGAGGGGAATGGGGAGGTTAGGAATTTGGTCTCGGCGCTTGCCCGGCCGGATTTGGTGGAGGAGAAACTGATGAAAGAGGTGTCTTTGGGTCGGATGGCTGGTCCTTTTGACTCACCTCCGTTGGTGGGCTTGAGGGTTTCCCCATTGGGTCTGGTTCGTAAAAAGGAGCCTAATAAATTCCGCCTGATTCACCACCTTTCACATCCTTCTGGAGGGTCGGTGAATGACGGCATTGACCCAGCTATTTGTGCTGTATCTTATACTTCTTTTGATGCGGCATTGGCGTGGGTCCGGAGGTACGGCCAGGGGGCCTTGTTGGCCAAGACGGACATTGAGGCCGCTTTTCGTCTGTTGCCGGTACACCCGGACAGTTTTGCGTTATTGGGGTGCTGTTTGGGTGGGCGGTTTTTTGTAGACATGTGTTTGCCCATGGGCATTGCCTTTTTGGAGTGGGTGGTGCGAGTGGAGTCGGGTTTGGATTCGGTTTTGCACTACCTTGATGACTTCCTGTTTTTGGGCCCGGCGGGGTCTAGGGTGTGTGCTATTTTGCTTCAGTAAATGGAGAGGGTGTCGGGCTGGTTTGGCGTTCCGTTGGCGCCTTACAAAACTGAGGGCCCGTCTACGTCGGTGAAGTTTTTGGGCATAGTGATTGACACTGTGGCCATGGAGTGCCGGCTGCCTGAGGATAAGCTGGGCGAGCTGAGGGAGGAGGTGGAGAGGGCGTGTCGGGTTCGGAAGCTGAAGCTGCGGGAGGTCCAGTCTTTGCTGGGGCGTCTCAATTTTGCGTGCCGGATCATGCCTATGGGGAGGGTTTTTTGCAGACGTCTCGCGGCGGTCACGGTGGGTGTTTCTCGGCCTAATCACTATGTGCGGTTGCCGGTGGGGTTGCGTGAGGACCTGAGGGTGTGGCAGGATTTTTTGGGTCGGTATAATGGGCGCTCTGTGGTGATGAGGAGGCCGGTATCGAGAGTTGACCTGGATCTGTATACCGACGCGGCTGGGGCCTGCGGGTTTGGGGCTTACCTTCGGGGTCAGTGGTGTGTGGGGCAATGGCCGGAGGTGTGGCGTGAGTCGGGGCTGACTAGGAACCTTGCGCTCCTGGAATTGTTCCCGATAGTGGTTGCGGTGTTTGTATGGGGGGAGCTGTTTCGCAATAGGAAGGTGTGCTTCCATTGTGACAACCTGGGGGTGGTTTTGGCTATTAACAACCAGACGGCGAGTTCTCCGCCGGTGGTCACATTGCTGAGGCGATTAGTGTTGCAGGTGCTAGAGCTTAATTCTCAGGTGGTGGCGTTGCATGTGCCGGGGGTGGACAATTCGGTGGCTGACGCTCTCTCTCGCTTACAGTGGGACCGTTTCCGGGACTTGGCGCCGGAGGCCGAGGTGACCGGCCTTCCGTGTCCGGAATGGCTGTGGCGTCTGGTTTAGAGGTGGCGCTCGCTTTAGTCTGTCGGTCAGTAAGCCAGGCTACTTGGGCTTCTTATCGACGCTGGTGGTCGGACTGGGAGACGCTACTGGGACAGTTGTCGTTTACGGGCGCCCCTGCTGATTGGGAGGCGGCCCTATTGTATTATGTGGGTAGGGCGTTTTGTGAGGGCGTGTCTCCGGGGGGGATTAGCCGTCGGATGTCGGCTTTTGCATTCTGGTTCAAAGTTCGTGGTTTGCCGGACGTCTCCAAGTCGTTTTTGGTGCGTCAGGCACTGCGGGGGTTTCGGAGGGGGGCGGTGGCCAGGGATTCGAGGCGTCCGGTGACTTTTCCGCTTTTGTGTCGGTTGGGGACGGCGTTGGTAGGGATTTGTTTTTCGGATTACGAGCGTTGTTTGTTTCGATTGGCGTTTGTTTTGGGGTTTTTTGGGGCTTTTCGGATTTCGGAGTTGGTGGCCCCCAGTAGGCAGCGTGCTGGGGGCTTGCTTTTTTCGGATGTTGCTTTGGAAGGCGGGGTTTTGCGTTGTTTGCTGCGCCGTTCCAAAACGGATCAGGAGGGTCGTGGGGTTACTGTGCGTTTGGCGGCCTTACGGGGTTCGGATATGTGTCCGGTTTTTTGCTATACGGCTTTTTTGGAGGTGAGGGTGGGGGTTGTGGGTCCTTTATTGGTACACGCAGACGGGAGTTTTTTGTCGCGTTTTCAATTCGTGGGGGTTTTTCGGAAATGTTTGGCGGCGGTGGGTTGTGTGGCGCGGGATTATAGCTCGCATTCGTTCCGCATTGGGGCGGCTACCGAGGCGTCTCGTTGGGGCTTGGGACCCGAGATCATTAGGCGGATTGGGAGGTGGGAGTCGGAGAGGTTTCAGTTGTATGTTCGTCCTCATTTGCTGTGATTGTTGTGTGTTGGGGGAGTGCGGTTTGTATTTTGCTATTGTTTTTTGTCTTTCAGGTGGCGGCCCGGGACTTGTGCGGATTATCGGCCACTCCTATGTGGTGAGGGGTGGGGTGTGGGCTGGTGTTCGTCCGGCGGGCCGGCAGTTGGGATTGGAGAGTTCAGCAGGTCAGGTCCACTGGTTGGGGAAGAGCGGAATGCGGTGGGCAGAATTGTTGGCCAGGGTTCAGTTTTTTGTACACTTGGATATAGCCCCCCAACGTCCTTGTCATACACCTAGGGGGGAATGATTTGGGTGTGAGGAGATCCCGGGATCTGACCCGGGACATCAAGCTGGACTTGATGCGATTGTGGTCGTCCTTTCCTGGACTGATCATCGTGTGGTCTGAAATGGTGGCCAGGAGGAAATGGAGGCAGGTCAGGTCTGTGGTTGCCATTAATAGAGCAGGGATTATACTCAATAAGGTGGTGGGCAGGTTCGTGGCCCGTAATGGCGGCCTGGTGGTGCGTCATAGAGAATTGGAGGGGAGCTCTTCGGAGTTCTTAGATGATGACGGCGTTCATTTGAATATATTTGGTATGGATCTGTGGATCTTGGAGATTCGGGAGGTAGTGGAGTGAGCACTCAGTCTGTGGCGGAACGGGGACAAGTGAGGAGTCACTTGTCGCCGTTGTGGCGGTGGCAGGAGAGAGACCTGGAGGTACAAGTGGATGGCATGGAGGTGATGGGATACAGTGTGGAGGTGGGCTGGGAGCGGTCCCAGCCTGATGGAATATTCTGCAAGGGAACATGGGTTCCCAGGATGGTTGGGGGGCCTCACAAAATGGTGCTCCTGTGCAGGCGCTAACGGCTAGGAGCAAGTGAGGCCCCATTCTAGCTTGGGCTCGGTAACAGTGCCTTCAGGTCCTCCTCCTGTATTAGGGACATGTTAATTGGTTAACTTATGTTAAGTATGTTTTATTCAATGTTATGTATGATGTTCATACAAGGTTGCCTTACAATGTTTTATTGTTATTTATGGTTTGATATTTAATAAAGGGGCTGCTGTGGCCTTGTTACCACCAACACTGTGTCTGTCATGTTTAAGGTAAAGGATTCCGCGTTAAAGGGGGGAGGTTTTGGGGGGGGTTGGTGGATGGTAGGCCTTAGCAGCTATAATATCCCCTAGTCATGCATTATACATGTCACCCAATACTCTGTACAGCAGGATTATGGAACCATGTGTCACTAGACAGTTTGAATCCACTTTCTTGTTAGAAAATTTACATAATCTCTGCAAGGATTGTTCAATGTGGCTTGTAACAGCAGCAGTAGCAACACACTTGCAGCTTCTACACATGTTGACTTTTATTGCAAAGTACAACATAACACAAGAGTCACCATTTCCTCTCAGATCCCATTAGCTTCTTACTGTTGCTCTCATCTTTCCCAGTCTACTCACTCTTCTGCAGATGGAACCACAGGCCTCTCACACAGCCTCAGATTAGACTGTACTGTTCTCTAAGGGGGCTACTAAAGAACCTCACTGAGAAACTCCACGTAGCTTATCAGTAGCTTACTTCCCTCTTTCCAGAAGTCTGTCTGTCTCAGATACTGTGGGCAGGCTGCTCTGTAACCTCGCGTGGTCTGACCACACTCCCTATCAGGGTCTGACTACCAATACTTGAGCCTGCTCACTGTGGTCTGCAGACTCTTGACTGGCTACACAGGCTTTCCAGGCCTTAAAAGGGTACTCTGCCTCTATACATCTTACCCCCTATCCAAAGGATAGGGGATAAGATGTTTGATCGCGGGGGTCCCACCACTGGGGACCTCTGCGATCTCGGCTGCCACACCTCAGACATCCGATGCACGGAGCGAACTTCGCTCTGTGCCGGATGACTGGCAATGCGGGCCAGAGGCTCTTGACGTCACACCCCCTCCCATAGACTTGCCTTGTGGGGGCGTGGCCATTGATGTCACGAGCAGGGCGTGATGTCACGACCCTCTGGAGCTGCACCTGACCCTCTAAGCGAACGCCAGGTGCACTGTACAGTGACATTGCCTTGTGTATTATCCCTGTACTGTGACATCACTGTGTGTATTATCACTGTACTGTGACATCACTGTGTTTATTATCCCTGTACTGTGACATCACTGTGTTTATTATCCCTGTACTGTGACATCACTATGTATTATCCCTGTACTGTGACATCACTGTGTATATTATCCCTGTACTGTGACATCACTGTGTATTATCACTGTACTGTGACATCACTGTGTATTATCCCTGTACTGCAACATTACTGTGTATTATCCCTGTACTGTGACATCCCTGTGTATTATCCCTGTACTGCGACATCACTGTGTGTATTATGCTTGTACTGAGACATCACCGTGTGTATTATCCCTGTACTGTGACATCACTGTGTTTATTGTCCATGTACTGTGACATCACTGTGTATATTATCCCTGTACTATGACATCACTGTGTATTATCTCTGTACTATGACATCACTATGTGTATTATCCCTGCACTGTGAAATCACTGTGTATAATCCCTGTTTTGTGACATCACACAGTGATGTCATAGTACTGGGATAATATGCAGTTACAACACAGTACAGTACAGGGATATTACACACAGTGATGTCACAGTACAGGGATAATACACACAGTGATGTCATAGTACAGGGATAATACACACAGTGATGTCACAGTACAGGGATAATACACAGTGAGGTCATAGTACAGGGATAATGCACCCAGTGATGTCACAGTACATGGATAATATGCTGATACAGTACAGGGATAATACACACAAGGATGTCACAGTACAGGGATAATATACAGTGATGTCACAGTACAGGGATAATATACAGTGATGTCACCGTACAGGGATAATACACACAGTGATGTCACAGTACAGGGATAATAAACACAGTGATGTCACAGTACAGGGATAATACACAGTGAGGTAATAGTACAGGGATAATATACACAGTGAGGTCATAGTACAGGGATAATGCACCCAGTGATGTCACAGTACAGGGATAATATACAGTGAGGTCATAGTACAGGGATAATATACACAGTGATGTCACAGTACAGGGATGATATACAGTGAGGTCATAGTACAGGGATGATACACAGTGATGTCACAGTACAGGGATGATATACAGTGAGGTCATAGTACAGAGATAATGCACCCAGTGATGTCACAGTACAGGGATAATATGCTGATACAGTACAGGGATACTATACACAGTAATATCACAGTATTGGGATAATATGCAGTTAGAACAAAGTACAGGGTTACAATTCACAGTGTGTGTGTGTGTGTGTGTTTGTTTGTTTGTTTGTTTGTGTGTGTTTGTGTGTGTGTGTGTGTGTTTGTTTGTTTGTGTGTGTGTGTGTGTGCTGGTCAATGAGGAATGGGAAGTATAGTATTTATAGTTTTACCTGTGTAACCTGCCAGCCATGAGGTAATCTGTTCAGGTCTCTCAGATCTTCTTCCCCTTGACCCCAGCAGGCCTCAGTGTGAGTCTGAGATCACATGACCAGCAGATGAAGGAGCTGAGCAGGCAGGCCAAGACAGTGTTTTCCAAACTGGGTGCCTACAGATATTGCAAAACTACAACTCTCAGCATGCCCAGACAAGCTTTGGCTGTCTGGGCATACTGGAAGTTGTAGTTTTGCCACAGCTGGATGCACTGGGAATCACTGTTGTATGGAGGCTGTGAAGGGTGGATGGGGTGACACCACTGTGGGATTAGTTGGCGGTGTCACCCCATTTGCGGGTGTCACCCAGTGTGGTCCACTCCCCCCGCACCCCTCTTGCGATACTTCTGGCACCCCCACACCCCCTAGCAATGCTACTGGTGGAAATGCCCATTGTCAAGCCCATAAAGGGCTAAACAGATCCATTGTAAAGTAAACTATTTCAGTTCTACTATCTAAACATCTTTACATCATGTATTTTGTGTCTCTATATCAGATTTTAGTCACTTTGTAAATGACAACATTATAAATGACAATAAATCCTGTAAGTACATATATGAATTCCACTACCTTTCACATATGCCAGGACACAAATCATTCCTTAGCTGTCTGCCCATAAACAAGGCTGCGGTGTGTACCGTGATAATACTTGTTATTCCTTGGCAGATCCTTCTGGGCTGATTACATTATCATACAACCCATCCTTATCTCTGGAGAAAAGCTTCTCAGTTATTCTGCTTTATTCAGATTTTTTTTTAATCAACTGGTGCCAGAAAGTTATACAGATTAGTAAATTACTTCTATTAAAAAAATCTTAATCATTTCAGTACTTATCAGCTGCTGTATGCTCCAGAGAAAGTTGAGTTGTTCTTTTCTGTCTGACCACAGTGCTCTCTGCTGACACCTCTGTCCATGTCAGGAACTGAGAGGTTTGCTATGAGGATTTGCTCCTACTCTGGACAGTTCATGATACAGACAGAGAGCACTGTGGTAAGACTGAAAAGAGCAACTCAACTTCCTCTTTAGTATACAGCAGCTGATAAGTACTGGAAGGATTACGTTTTTTTTTATAGAAGTAAGTTACGAAACTTTCTGGAGCCAGTTGAGGTGGGCTTATGAGCCAGTTTGGAAACGGTTAAAAGAGTCACAAAGTAAACATTTAAAAATAAGACTCAGCACATACGTAAAAAAAAAAACCACCTTGTTTCTGGCTTTATATCTGTGATCTCCTGTTTATCTGTGTTAAAGAGTACCTGTCAACAACTAAACTTTCCCTGATCCCCCTCCCCATCTGTCCCTTACTTTAACTATGCCTATCCTTGTGTTTATTGAGGTTTACAACGCTGTGGAAATAACTTTTTTTATCCCTCTTCATTAGCTCAGGAGCACTGTCTTTCTGAGGGGTGGAAGGAGGTGGGACCCGGCAGGCATGATGTCACATGAAGCCTGGCCGGGACTCTGCTTCTGCCAGTCTTCCTGTATGCTGCTCTCCCTCTGCAGCAGTGTTTCCCAACCAGGGTACCTCCAGCTGTTGCAAAACTACAACTCCCAGCATGCCCAGACAGCCAACAGCTGTCCGGGCATGCTGGGAGTTGTAGTTTGGCAACAGCTGGAGGCACCCTGGTTGGGAATCACTGCTCTGCAGTGTGCATACAGACTAAGTACAGGGGAGGGACGGCAGCCTCTGTCTCTCTCTCTCCTGTGTCTCTCTGCACTAAAAAGTCAATGCTGAGAACCAGGGACGGTGGGAGCAATTACAGAGGCAGTAATTAAGACGAATGTCAGGGGGGGGGGGGGCACAGAGCAGGGAGTGCAGTGAGATAATACAATGTATAAGATAACGTGTGGTAAGGGGCATGGAGAACACAAAGCAGGGGGGAGGGGGAGGTGACTAGCCTCTGTTATATGAGAGGCATGTGCAGGCTTGTAGCTCACAGTACTGAACTTCCTGTGTAAGGACCAGAGCCCTTTCAGCATTAGTCCTAAAAGCTGTACATTTACTATGAAAAGCATAGGAAGCTGCCTGCAGACCAGGCATAGAAGAGAGACCCCTAGTGGCCAAAAGTATGAAATGAAAAAACTGGTATAAATATTAATATTTTTTAATGAAGATATATTACAATATATCTTCATTAATGATTATGAACAACATATTAAAAGTTTTTGTTGATGACAGGTACTCTTTAACTTCTTTGGCTACTGACCCAACTATTCTCAGCTTTTTGATTCTGTACCTCACTGCTATCTTAGTTTTGACCTGACTTGGTAAACCAATCTCTTTTTGTTTCTTTGTCAGTTTCGATAATTACTGGTGTTTTGTTTCCTGGTTTTTGCTTTGATTAACCAATTGTGTTCTGAGCTGTTTCTTGATCTCTGCCTTGTGTTTTATATTATTGTTTTGACATCGCTACGCACTCATTCCGTATAGGGACCAGTTGAGGGTCTGTCACTTAGGAAAGAGATTCAAGTAGGCAGGGATAGAGGCTGCAGAAGCTCAGTGCTGCATGTCTTCCTGCCCAACGTGACAGTGAGTGCTGCAGAAAGCTATTTTCTTTCCATTACATATAGTTATCCCATTGATGTAGTAATAGTTTCTACTGAATGTCATCAAGCAGAGATCTTTAAAATCATAATAAATTGATACAGAAAGTACATAGGAAAATTGTATTCTAAAAACATTGGACTAACTTTTTTTTACAATAATGTTTGAGGAAAGAAACCAAATAGTACAAAACACATCACAATATAAATGCAAGAAAAATAATGTTCTACATAATCATAAGAAAAGACTGATAGATGACTATGAAATATTCTGCATTTCATTGCTTATGTGCCAGTTCAGCTTTGTATTGCTGTATTTTAGCGAGAAGGTTTGTTCCGTCTTCAGTTTATTACTAATTTATTTTGTAACTAAGGCTCTCTCTAATTGTTTGTATTAAGAAATCCAGGGCACTCAAGTGATTTGAAGTTTTTTCAGGCCTGAAGATCCACTCCATCGGTCATTGAGTGTGCCTTTTATGGTAAAACGGTTCTCCGAGTTCATTCCACTTAATCTGTTTATTTGGGTGCATTGAGAATTCTGAGAAAATAGGCATTTTGAGTTAAAGGGTAACTCTGGTCTGCAGGTACTTTCTATTACATTTTACAAATCCTGCACTGACATGTCAAAGGTTTTAATTAGTTGGGGGTCCTAGTCCTGAGACCCCCATCGATCAGGAGAACAAGTGGGGAGAAGTGAGTTGTAGCGTGCTCTACTCCCTGGCTCTCAGCAATCTTTGACATTCTGCCTCATAGATTGATAAAGGAGCAAGACAAAGATTGCTGAGACTTTTGACATGTCAAAAGTTTATTTTTTACAAGTACAGGTTTACTTTAACCCCTTCAGGACCAAGCCCATTTTGGCCTTAAGGACCAGAGCGTTTTTTGCACATCTGACCACTGTCACTTTAAACATTAATAACTCTGGAATGCTTTTAGTTATCATTCTGATTCCGAGATTGTTTTTTCGTGACATATTCTACTTTAACATGGTGGTAAATTTTTGTGGTAACTTGCATCCTTTCCTTGTGAAAAATCCTAAAATTTTATGAAAAATTTGAAAATTTTGCATTTTTCTAACTTTGAAGCTCTCTGCTTGTAAGGAAAATGTATATTACAAATAAAAATTTTTTTTATTCACATATACAATATGTCTACTTTATATTTGCATCATAAAAGTGACGAGTTTTAACTTTTGGAAGACACCAGAGGGCTTCAAAGTTCAGCAGCAATTTTCCAATTTTTCACAAAATTTTCAAACTCACTATTTTTCAGGGACCAGTTCAGGTTTGAAGTGGATTTGAAGGGTCTTCATATTAGAAATACCAAACAAAAGACCCCATTATAAAAACTAAACCCCCCAAAGTATTCAAAATGACATTCAGTCATCATTTTAACCCTTTAGGTGTTTTACAGGAATAGAAGCAAAGTGAAGGAGAAAATTCACAATCTTCATTTTTTACACTCGCATGTTCTTGTAGACCCAATTTTTGAATTTTTACAAGGGGTAAAAGGAAAAAATGTATACTTATATTTGTAGCCCGATTTCTCTCGAGTAAGCACATACCTCATATGTCTATGTAAAGTGTTCGGCGGGCGCAGTAGAGGGCTCAGAAGGGAAAGAGCGATAAGGGAATTTTGGAGAGTACGTTTTTCTGAAATAGTTTTTGGGGGGCATGTTGCATTTAGGAAGCCCCTATGGTGCCAGAACAGCAAAAAACAATCACATGGCATACCATTTTGGAAACTAGACCCCTTTTTTTTCACTAAAATGTGTGTTTCCCCCAAATTTCACATTTTTCCAAGGGTTAATAGCAGGAAATACCCCCCAATATTTGTAACCCCTTCTCTTCTGAGTATGGAGGTATCCCATAAGTTGACCTGAAGTGCACTATGGGCGAACTACAATGCTCAGAAGAGAAGGAGTCATATTTGGCTTTTTGAGAGCAAATTTAGCTTGGAGGGCATGTCGCATTTAGGAAGCCCCTATGGTGCCAGAACAGCAAAAAAAAAAACACATGGCATACCATTTTGGAAACTAGACCCCTTGAGGAATGTAATAAGTAATAAAGTGAGCCTTATTACCCCACAGGTGTTTCACGACTTTTGCATATGTAAAAGAAAAAAAAAAATTTCCACTAAAATGTGTGTTTCCCCCCAAATTTCACATTTTTGCAAGGGTTAATAGCAGGAAATACCCCCCAATATTTGTAACCCCATCTCTTCTGAGTATGGAGGTACCCCATAAGTTGACCTGAAGTGCACTATGGGCGAACTACAATGCTCAGAAGAGAAGGAGTCATATTTGGCTTTTTGAGAGCAAATTTTGCTCGGGGGGCATATCGCATTTAGGAAGCCCCTCTGGTGCCAGAACAGCAAAAAACCCCCACATGGCATACCATTTTGTAAACGAGACCCCTTGAGGAATGTAACAAGGGGTACAGTGAGCATTTGCCCCCCACTGGTGTCTGACAGATCTTTGGAACAGTGGGCTGTACAAGTTTTCATTTTCACGGACCACTGTTCCAAAGATCCGTCAGACACCTGTGGGGGGTAAATTCTCACTGCACCCCTCATTACATTCCGTGAGGGGTGTCGTTTCCGAAATGGGGTCACATGTGGGTTTTTTTTTTTTTTGCGTTTGTCAAAACCGCTGTAACAATCAGCCACCCCTGTGCAAATCACCACAAATGTACATGGTGCGCTCTCCCTTCTGGGCCTTGTTGTGCGCCCCCAGAGCACTTTGCGCTCACAAATGGGGTATCTCTGTAGTCGGGAGAAATTGCGTTACAAATTTTGGGGGGCTTTTTTCCCTTTTACCTCTTGTGAAAATGTAAAGTATAGGGCAACATCAGCATGTTAGTGTAAAAAATTACATTTTTTTACACTAACATTCTGGTGTAGACCCCAACATTTCCTTTTCATGAAGGGTTAAAGAAGAAAAAGCCCCCCAAACCTTGTAACGCAATTTCTCCCGAGTGCGGCGATACCCCATATGTCGCCCTAAACTGTTGCCTTGAAATACGACAGGGCTACCGGACGTTCTTATTGGGGGAGGGGGGCTGTGTAGGGGTATGTGTATATGTAGTGTTTTTAACTTTTTATTTTATTTTGTGTTAGTGTAGTGTAGTGTTTTTAGGGTACAGTCACATGGGCGGGGGATTACAGCGAGTTTCCCGGCGCAAAATTTGCTGCATCTCAAGATGCGAGAAACCCACTGTAAAAGCCTCGCCCATGTGAATGTACCCTGTACATTCACAGGGGGGGGGGGGGGGGGGGTGCACCAGCTGTTGCAAAACCACAACTCCCAGCATGCATGGTCTGTTAGTGCATGCTGGGAGTTATAGTTTTGCAACAGCTGGAGGCACACAGGTTAGGAAACACTGAGTTAGAAACAGACAATGTTTCCCAACCAGTGTGTCTCCAGTTGTTGCAAAACTACAACTCCCAGCATGCCCAGACAGCTGAAGGGCATGCTGGGAGTTGTAGTTCGGCAACATCTGAAGGGCCTGATGTTGCTGAACTAAAACTCCCAGCATGCCTGGACAGTCAGTGCATACTGGGAGTTGTAGTTTTGCAACAGCTGGAAGAGCACAGATTGGAGACCATTATACAATGGTCTCCAAACTGGGGCCCTCCAGATGTTGCAAAACTACAACTCCCAGCATGCATGGTCTGTTAGTGCATGCTGGGAGTTATAGTTTTGCAACAGCTGGAGGCACACAGGTTAGGAAACACTGAGTTAGAAACAATGTTTCCCAACCAGTGTGTCTCCAGTTGTTGCAAAACTACAACTCCCAGCATGCCCAGACAGCTGAAGGGCATGCTGGGAGTTGTAGTTCGGCAACATCTGAAGGGCCAGATGTTGCTGAACTAAAACTCCCAGCATGCCTGGACAGTCAGTGCATGCTGGGAGTTGTAGTTTTGCAACAGCTGGAAGAGCACAGATTGAAGACCATTATACAATGGTCTCCAAACTGGGGCCCCCCAGATGTTGCAAAACTACAACTCCCAGCATGCCCAGACAGCCAAAGGCTGTCTAGGCATGCTGGGAGTTGTAGCTTTCAGACTCCTAGAAGCAGCAGTGAAGATCTTCACTGCTGCTTCTGAGGACCATATACTTACCTGCCGGTCCCGTCGCTGCTCGTCCACGTGGCCGGTCCTGCCGCTGCTCCTCGGTCCCGCCAGGTAAGGCCGCCGGTCCCCTGATGTTCTCCCCCTATGCCGCAGGTCCCCGCGAGCCCCCGCAGCCATCGTCCCCCGTTCTGCCCGACTTCCAGGGGCGGGCAGTGCGGGGGATCTGAACTTTCACCCCAGATCACTGTGATTGGTCCACAGGGACCAATCACAGTGATCGCTGACCAGGACCATCAATGGATGGTCCTGGGGGTGAAGCAGAAGTTGTCCCCTGCTGGAAACAGCGGGACTTCTGCCAGTTAACCCGTGCGATGCTGCGCATCGCCGGGTTAACTGAATGTCATTTATAAACGACGGGATGCGCGAACGCACTGCAAAACCCGGCGTTTATATATGACATTCTGCGGGAAGGGGTTAAAGGAAACTGTTCAGAATCTGAGACTCAAGAGAGTCTGCATATGGGGATGTGTGAGGGCTCATTTTTTGCGCCGGCTTTTTATTCATTTTTTTAATGGTATAAAAAGTGACCAAAAATATGCTATTTTGGACTTTGGAATTTTTTAGCGCGTACGCCATTGATCGTGCGGTTTAATTAATTATATATTTTTATAGTTCGGACATTTACGCACGTGGCGATACCACATGTGTTTATATTTATTTACATGTTTTTTTTTATGGGAAAAGGGGGGTGATTTAAACTTTTATTAGGGAAGGGGTTAAATCACATTTATTAACTCTTTTTTTACACTTTTTTTTTTTGCAATGTTATAGCTCCCATAGGGACTATAACATGCAGTACATTGATTGCCAGGACTGTTCAATGCAAAGCCATAGCAATGCATTGATCACTTTTATCGGCGGTCGATTGCTAAAGCCTGGATCTCAGGCTTGGAGCAATCAATCACCGATCAGACGCGCCGGAGATAGGTAAGGGACGCTCCTGTTGCGTCCTAGCTGATTGGGACATCGTGGTTTCACCGCGATGGTCCCGATCAGCCCAACTGAGCTGTGGGGAATGCTTTTTCTTTACAGTTTAGACACGGCGATAAACTTTGATCACCACGTCTAATGGGTTAATAGAGTGCATCACCGCGATCGCTGACGCACGCTATTAGCCCCGGGACCCGGCTACTGTTAGCCGCCGGGACCGACCCGATATGACGCGGGGTCATAACGATGTACGAAAACTTGATTTTTTTTTTATTTTACCACATGGCTTCAGCATAACAAAATGTAAAAATGGCCCAAAGGTCTGAAAACCTTCTAAATTCATTGTATACTAATTAGCTTAACTCCTTAACGACCAAAAAAGTGTATACATGTGAGTGTGCCGTTAAGGATGTATGGCGCAGGCTTCTGACTCGAGCCAACGCCATACCGAACTGCATTGATCTGTATGTGGAATCTAATGATTCCCTAAGGGGACCAACAAATTGCTAATTTTTTATCACATCATATCCCAGAAAAAAAATTTATTAAAAAGTGATCAAAAAGTATGATCGATACCACAATGGTACTGCTAAAAATTACAGATCACATCGCAAAAAATTAATCCTCATAAATGACCATATACGGAAAAATAAAAAAGTTATAGGTGTCAGAAAATGACTATAACATTTTTTTTTCCTAAAAAGTTTCATTTTTTTTTTATTTTTTATAATTAGTAAAACATGATTCAAACTATACAAATTGGAGATTGTTTTAATTGTATCAACCTGAAGAATCAAGAATACATGTTAGTTTGATATGTTATGGAAAAATGCCCTTATATGGGTGTGTCGATGAAAAAATAAAAGAGTTATGGCTATTAAAGGGCAAGGAGGAAAAAACTAAACTGAAACAGTGAAAATTAACCAGGTCCTTAAAGGAGATGTCCGGTGCTCACTTTTCTTATTTTATACGTTCTGGGCTGAAAAATAAAAGAAAACAAATTTTCTCTTACCTGCCTAGGCTCCCCCGGTGCTTCAGTACAGGTGTTCGGTCCCCGGGCTGTATTCTTCTTACTTCCTGTTAGCCCGGCACGTCACATGGAGCTTCAGCCTATCACCGGCCGCAGCGATGCCCCGCCTCGGCCAGTGATAGGCTGAAGCTCCGTGTGACGTGCCGGGCTAACAGGAAGTAAGAAGAATACAGCCCGGGGACCGAACGCCTGTACCGGAGCACCGGGGGAGCCTAGGCAGGCAAGAGAAAGCTTATTTTCTTTTTTTTGCAGCCTGGAACGGATACAATAAGAAAACTGAGCACCGGACATGTCCTTTAAAGGGAAACTGTCAGCTGGTTCACCCACACTTATCCCAATACACAGGGTTAAAGTGCGGGTAAACTCGATTAAAATTATGTATTAGGGTGCATTAACACTAAGTTTTGGGCATACCGCTGCCGGATCTGTCAGACCATGGTTTTCATATTGGCAACAAAACCAGACACGGTGCAAAAATGCCTGCCCCTGTCTTTGCTGCTCTCATATGCCGTCACATAGGTGATGACCATGAATATTTTTAAGGGGGGCAGGCAAATGGGATCAGAGAGGATGGAGGCAAGGAAGCTCAGAACCCTAGCTTCCACCCTAATATAGCGTGTATCTCCGGAACCTGAGCAATACATCATTTTAATCCTGCACTATAACTATGTGTATTGGGTTTGGTGTGGGTGAACAATTTGTCAGGATTAGGGTACGTTCACACGTACAGGATCCTGCGCAGATTTGATGCGCAGGATTTGTAACTGCCGAATTGAAACTGTGCTCAGTCATTTGGTTTACATTGAAATCTGCAGCAGAAAATCCTGCGCATCAATTCCTGCGCATTAAATCTGCATACATGTGAACGTACCCTTATACAGGTTTTAAAAATAAATACTTTGCTTTCTTCCAGAAACAGCCCCACGACAATCCACAAGTTGAGTGCCACAAGTTGAGTGCCACAGTCCAGCTAAACAACTTTAACTGAACTGAGCTGCAATACCAGACACAACCAATTGACATGTGTGATTCTGTTTCTGGAACACAATAGCCATGTCTCAAGCAGGTTTTCTACAAGCACAATACATCTGCACTATAACACACACATGGTCATGCCTGCCTGAAGGTCTAATGATTAGGAAGATCACTATGATATTGTCACTTCGGGTCACTAGGCCTGCGGTCAAGCTGGGACTTACTGGTGAAATATGGATGCAAAATTCCCCCGAATTATGCTTATGTCGTTTTTTATGATAGGTACTGAAATGCTGTAAAGCATTACAGTACCTGTCATAAAACCTTTTTTTTCACCGCTATTCACATCCTTAACTACTTTTATCTGGAATCCCATTCCCTCTGTTCATCACTGCATATGGTATACAGAGGGGAGGAATAGGATTGGAGACCTGCCATGCCAGCCGGCTGTCAGGGTCCGGACTAGCGGCTGGTGAGGACACTGGAGGTGGATCCTCTGTGCCAGAGAGGCGATGACACGGGTCGTACTGGGGAATCGGTTCTAAGCAGTTACTGGTGTTTACCAGAGCCCGCCGCAAAGCGGGATGGACTTGCTGCGGCGGTAACTACCAGATCTTGTTCCCCAGTAGCGACTCGACCTCTCTGGCAGCTGAAACTGGCGCGGTACACAAGGACTAGACAGAGGCGAGGTCAGGCGTAGCAGAAGGTCAGGGCAGGCAGCGAGGTTCGTCGTCAGGGGCAACAGCAGAAGGTCTGGGTACACAGGCTAGGGAGCACACTATAACACTTTCTCAGGGCACAAGGCAACAAGATCCAGCAGGGACCGGAAGGGGAAGTGGGTTTATATAGTGTAGGGAAGTGATTGAACTGATTGGACCAGGCACCAATTAGCGGTGCGCTGGCCCTTTAAATCTTATAAAGCCGACGCGCGCGCCCTAGGGAGTGGGGCCGCGCTCGCCGGGACGAGACAGACACCGGAGGAGGAGGGTGAGTAGAACGGGGTGCGATCCGCGAGCGGGCCTGACCCGCCACGCTGATTGCGTCCCCGCAGGGCAGCGCTCGCGGTCAGAGACAGAGACCTGAGTGCTGCTGCTGAGTGCCGCTCGGGGAAGCCGCGGGACCAGGAACGTTCGGCGTTACACCGGCTTTGTATGGAGTGGGGCACGGGGACATGCTAATTAAGCTGTCGGCATGCGTTAATGCAAAGAACTCACTCTCACAGAGCGAGAGCTATTCACTGCCTATGGCCAGACCGCATTTTCGGACTTTGGTCTCATGCCAGTCCAGCAGGAGACCAAAATCTGTGCTTTTGAGAAGATGGAATGCGGTCTGGCCAAGAAGGGAGACCCCTAGTGGCCATATATAAGCCATGAAACTGGCAAAAAAATATCTTTTATTTACTTAACCTAAGGAATCAAATGTGAAAAAAACACTTTTAATGACAGTGCCCATTTAAGAGTTTGGGAGTTGTGAAAGTACAGGATGCTGTTGTGAAAATTATTAATGCTTGGCTTACTCGTATTATTACATAATAAAAGGATATGTAATATGATGTACTATTAGCCAGCAACCACAGGAGAAAGCAGATGGTGAGTAGTCTCTGTAATGAGTCACTGTATAAGCCAGAGAAGAAGCTTTCATCCATTTGATTTATTTCCAAACGTTCAGAATGTTTTGTACATGCTCTTAAATCGACAATAATAGACAATAACAATGTGTTTTATTTGTTTTATGTGTTATTGTGCTGGTAAAATAACTGTGGTGGCCCAGTACAGGAGTCGCACCCCTGTACCCTTGCTGCCCTGTCAGGCAGCCTCCATACAGTGTCCCCTGGGACCCCCCCCCCTGCCCCTGTTCCATTGTCTATTCATTTGTATGCCTGTTATATAATGTATTATACCTAAAATGTGTAATAGCTTTAAGAACAGTTGACATGTGATTAACCTGTTGTCATGTGATTGTAACCCAGTGAGGTATCAGTGACCATGTGAGTCCACGGATTCTCAAGTCCATTGCCCCACAGGTCAAGTCACACACAGGTCAAGGGGTGAAGTCAGTCATAGTCTGTCATAGTCAAGTCAGTCCAAGTCATCCTGTCTCAAGTCATCATGCTTCACCCAAATTGTCCAACTCCACTATAAGTCCCAGAAAGCCCTAAGGTCTCTGAAGTCACTGGTCACCTCTGTGGGTCTAGCCAAGCTGTATAGACTGCTACACCTGTCTGACTCAGTAAAGCTGCTGTTGTTCCGTAACTTGGTCGTCGGAGTCATTATTTTCCCCTGTGCCTAGCCCAGGATCCAGCGGTATACCTTCTGGTGGTGTAGAGGATAAACCACACCCTGGCGTCACGAACACAAGGGGCTAATTCCATATGCCCCTAGGGTAATTCCATCTGCCCTCATCACACCCTCACTACATAACCCTCCCTTCAAACATGTATTGAATGAACGGTTTGCCTGCTGGATCAGTCATCTAATAAAAAAAACTTTGCAAACTAAGAAGTTAGGCTTTTACCACACCAAATTTTTGTAGTGTTCAGTTGGGGTATTCATTGGGGTCTTCCACATAAAAAATATATACTGCACAAAACCCCCCACACTTAATCTTGCATTATGATTTCCATTCAACAGAAAAACTAAAAACTTTAGCAGAATCTACCAAAACGGAGGCCCAAATGACACTTTTTGACCTCTGTAGGGTGACCCGAAGTCTATGAACATATTTGCCATATGTAGTGAGATTTTCTAGTGCAAATGGCAAATGGACATTACAAATATGGCCTGAAAGAAACTTTGAATATGCTTCTTTTGGGAAATACAGTATCTCCTATCATGTGGAAAGGGGATGAGGTATTTTTCGACAGAGATCTCCTTTAAGTGAGACATTCAAGAGCTCCGCACCACCAGGGGTGACGACCAGAAAACACAAAGCTTACTGTGCCTGCAACCATCAAGCCTATTGTGCCACTGTTGTGTTAAGAAAGAAATGTAAACTCTTTTTTTTTTTAATTGATATAAACTGCAACTACATAGTACAAATGACAAAGAACAAAGCTGCAGAGAGCCTGTGGGGGACTTGTTAAAAACGTGTTTACTTAGACCGGGCAATATAGGATTGTGCCAGATTTTAACAGTGACTCTGATGCACCTTAAACTGTGCGCTCAATCTACACCACCTTTAGATCATACTATTAAAAATGTGGCACAATCTAAGCCACCCCCCAATGGGGAAGATTTATCAAAATCTGTGAAAAGGAAACGTGGTGCAGTTGCCCATAGCAACCAATCAGATCACTTCTTTAAATTTTTTAGAGGCCTTTTTAAAAATCAAAGAAGCGATCTGGTTGGTTGCTATTACCAGCTGCATCATTTTCCTCTGCAGGGGTTTTAGTAAATCTCCCCCCATACAGGGGTGTGGAAATAAAAAAAAAAACTACTTGTCCAAGGGACTAAAGCAGAACACAATCCACTTGTCCTGGTAGATAAAATAATTTCAACTAAAATAGTAGAATTCACCCCACTAGACCACCAGGGATGGATATAAGATCCCTTTAGACATTGCTGTCAACTTAGACAGCGATGATCTAATGGTTTAATAGCGGCCACGGTGATAGCAGCATGCCAGGATATTAGCGGCAGGAGAGCTGTAGCTCCTTTTTACACCCAAGGCAAGCCCCCCCCCATCTGACCCCTATAACCCCAATTTCTCCATATACAGGGATGTATGAGGGTAATCTTATGTGCCGGGATCTGTAGATTTTATCGGAACCATTTATCAGAACTTTTATTAGAAAAGGGGCTTATTCACATATATATGCACTTTTTAAAATATTTTAATCACTATTTTTCAGTCTTCATAGGGACTTATACACGGAGTCTTTTGATTGGATAACAGTGAATGCTGTTACAGGGCGGCGGGGGGGGGGGGGGGTGTCTGCTTCTCCAGTTTATGTGATGCATTTTATTTACTCTAATTTATGTGTCAGAAAATGCTGAAAGTTGCATTTAGTTAGTAGATAACTACAACACCCAGCATGCCCTGATGCAGCCTATGGTTGTGTGGGTGTTGCAGCATGTTGCATTGTATAGTAGTACAGTTAAGGTTATTGTGTAACATGCTGGGAGTTGTAGTTTTGATTCGTGTCAGCTGTAGAGCCATAGTCTGTGTCAAGGAATACTGGGAATTACAGTTAGTAACTACAACACCCAGCATGCCCTGATACAGCCTATGGCTCTGCAGCTGACCCGAACCAAAACTACAACTCCCAGCATGTTACACTTTATAGTTCTACAGTTTAGGTTACGGTGCAACATGCTGGGAGTTGTAGTTTTGGTTCAGGTGTGTTTGTGTGCATCCATGGGGCTCTTGGTCGGCGGGTGAGTATGAAGGGGGTGGGATTCTAATGGTGCAATTTAGTGCGGGTGGCCAGAAGCCACTAAAAATAAATAAATAAAACTAGATGGCACAACTGGCGGCAGCACTTGTCAGTCCGCCCCTGTACAAAACATACATGCATACACATATCATACATACACCGGCCACTGCCCCCTATATTATACAGTATATACATACATAGACACATCATACATACATACACCGGCCACTGCCCCCTATATTATACAGTATATACATACATCATACATACAGACACATCATACATACATACACCGGCCACTGCCCCCTATATTATACAGTATATACATATATCATACATAGACACATCATACATACATACACTGGCCACTGCCCCCTATATTATATAGTATATACATACATTATACATAGACACATCATACATACATACACCGGCCACTGCCCCCTATATTATATAGTATATACATACATTATACATAGACACATCATACATACATACACCGGCCACTGCCCCCATATTATATAGTATATACATACATTATACATAGACACATCATACATACATACACCGGCCACTGCCCCCTATATTATACAGTATATACATACATCATACATAGACACATCATACATACATCGGCCACTGTCCCCTATATTATACAGTATATACATACATCATACATAGACACATCGTACATACATACACCGGCCACTGCCCCTATATTATACAGTATATACATACATCATACATACAGACACATCGTACATACATACACCGGCCACTGCCCCTATATTATACAGTATATACATACATCATACATAGACACATCGTACATACATACACCGGCCACTGCCCCCTATATTATACAGTATATACATACATAGACACATCATACATATCTACACCGGCCACTGCCCCCTATATTATACAGTATATACATACATAGACACATCATACATACATACACCGGCCACTGCCCCTATATTATACATAACATACACACACACACACACACAAAATACATAGACACATCATACATATACATACACCGGCCACTGCCCCCTATATTATACATTACATACATACATCATACATACAGACACATCATACATACACCCGCCGCTGCCCCCCCATCATACATTACATACACACATACACAGACATCATACACACAGACATCATACACACATCATACATACACAGACACCATACACACATCACACACAGACATCATACACACATCACACATACACTCAAACTATACACATACACCATACATATACACCATGCATATGCACACATCATACATACACAGACACCATACACATACACACATCACACACAGACATCATACACACATGTATGGGGAGAAAAAAAGAGAGACCAGAGAGGGCGCCTCGTGTGATACCGTTGGGTGGTTGAGGGAAAAGGAAGGGAAGTAGGTGCGGGGCTTGCAGGCCCCTTAGGTAGTAACTGCTCACCTTAGAGCAAGTATTAAACTTGCATATCAACCCAATGCACGGGTTACAAAATAGCCGGAGCCGCTGCTGAGCCTAAGGGTAACAGGTGAGGTAAAAACCGTCTCCTGGAGAGAGTAGGTGATCATAAAAGAGCAAAAAAGACCTCGCAAATGGCGCTGCTGGTTCCGTGGAGATATAGGAATAAACCAAAATCCAAGTTGGAATATTGTAAAAGCTTGTGGATTTTATTGCAAATGAATAAAACCAATAAAAGCAATAGCAATAAAAGAGTGATACAAGTTAAGATTACGCGTTTCGGGGGCGCCAACCCCTTCTTCAGATCAGTATGCAGACTATACAAACAGAGATTCTATAAATACTGGAAAAATGGGCGCCCGGTACATTAGGGGGCGGAGTTATGCAAATTACATACATGTGAAACAATAGGAAAAACCACAGAAACCGAGTGTGCGTCACGTGGCTAGTGCGGCCAATCAGGAAGCAGTGATCATCACGGAGAGCTGTCAGTGGTATGCTGACAGCTAAGTGCGCTGCATCTAACAGTGTGTAGCTCTGTGTAAGCTGGCGAGAACTGCGGGGGGATGGAAGAGGATATCCAGAAATGATTAAATTGATATAAATAAGAGTGAAGTGTGTTATTTAGGGGAGAGTGATGCATGATACAGGGGGATGGGGGGATACGGAGCATGAGAGGACTAAGAAAGAAAATAGGAGAGTGTGATGACAAATATTGGGAAGATGGGCTAGTTAGTAGTCATACCTGGGTACTGTGGACATGGGGTGGAGGTACATGGCATGTACATAATGGGTGACAGCTACTGGAGTGGGGGTACTAGTTCAGGTAGCATAAATATATATATATATATATATATATATATATATATATATATTTATATATACATACATACATTCATCGACTGGATCTCGTGCCCCCGCCAATGTATGTATGTATATATATATATATATATATATATATTTATGCTACCTGAACTAGTACCCCCACTCCAGTAGCTGTCACCCATTATGTACATGCCATGTACCTCCACCCCATGTCCACAGTACCCAGGTATGACTACTAGCCCATCTTCCCAATATTTGTCATCACACTCTCCTATTTTCTTTCTTAGTCCTCTCATGCTCCGTATCCCCCCATCCCCCTGTATCATGCATCACTCTCCCCTAAATAACACACTTCACTCTTATTTATATCAATTTAATCATTTCTGGATATCCTCTTCCATCCCCCCGCAGTTCTCGCCAGCTTACACAGAGCTACACACTGTTAGATGCAGCGCACTTAGCTGTCAGCATACCACTGACAGCTCTCCGTGATGATCACTGCTTCCTGATTGGCCGCACTAGCCACGTGACGCACGCACCTTAGCAACGCGTCCGTGGCAACTCCCCCCTGACGCGCGCCCTTGCATTACACATCACGGCCGCTGTCAGAGCTGTTCTGGCTCACATCTGGACCCCGGATGTTTTCATCTGAGGTCCGGATGTGTGGCCTGATACTGCCAGACATCGGCAGCCTCATCTTTGAGCCACACACTGAATTCCCTGTCTAAATAACATTTGGCCCCCCACTGTTACCTATATAAGATGTACATTCTTTGATTACTCCGCCCCCTAATGTACCTGGCGCCCTTTTTTCCAGTATTTATAGAATCTCTGTTTGTATAGTCTGCATACTGATCTGAAGAAGGGGGTGGCTCCCCCGAAACGCGTAATCTTAACTTGTATCACTCTTTTATTGCTATTGCTTTTATTGGTTTTATTCATTTGCAATAAAATCCACAAGCTTTTACAATATTCCAACTTGGATTTTGGTTTATTCCTACATCTCCACGGAACCAGCAGCGCCATTTGCGAGGTCTTTTTTGCTCTTTTATGATCACCTATCATACACACATCACACATACACTCAAACCATACATAAACACCATACACATACACCATACATATACACCATACACATACACCATACATATACACCATACATATGAACACATCACACATACACAGACACCATACATATGCACACATCATATATACACCCGCCGCTGATACACCCCCCTAATTATACATTACATACATATACAACCACCCTCCCCGCCGCCTGCATGCTCGGCCTCCTCACCTGAGCTTCACACTGCTTCACACTCACTTGCTTCTACATTACACAAGAAGCAGGGGGAATGCAAGGACGAACACCGCTCCGTACAAAGCTCCATCCCCTCCCCCGCACACAGCTCCATCCCCTCCCCCTGCTCTGTCTCCTCAGGACCTCATCTACCACAGAGAGGCTGCAAGTTTGCACGGGGAAAACACAGAGCAGGGGGGGAAGAGAGAGGACGTCCATGCACAGCTCCTGACCTCCATAATGACTGCTGTGTGTGAGGAGGACAGACTGCACTGCACAGGGAGGATTTCTGTATGTGAGGAGGACAGACTGCACTGCACAGGGAGGATTTCTGTGTGTGAGGAGGACAGACTGCACTGCACGGGGAGGATTTCTGTGTGTGAGGAGGACAGACTGCACTGCACGGGGAGGATTTCTGTGTGTGAGGAGGACAGACTGCACTGCACGGGGAGGATTTCTGTGTCAGAAGGAGGACAGACTGGGGCACGGGGTGGGTTCTCTGAGCAGCGGCCCCCGGCTACTGAAATCAGCTGGGGGCCGCCGCCTCCTCCATACACTCTAAGCCCGGTGTGAAGTGAGATTTCTGAAGTCGGTCCGGCCCTGCTAGCCCGATACAGGGCTAAATCTATGAAAAATTCACCTGCCCGGCGCCCAAAACTACTTGTCCCGGGCGTCGGGCGATAGAATTCCCACATCCCTGCCCCATACCCTTAACCCCTTAAAGACGGACCCATTTTTTACCTCAATGACCATGTTCTTTTTTTATTTATTTGACATGTATCTCTTTAAATGGTTATAGCTTTAGAACGCTTTTTCTGAGCGGAGCGATTCTGTGATAGTTTTTTCGTGACATATTGTACTTAATATAAGTGGTGCATTTTTGTTGACACATGCAGCATTTTTTGTGAAAAACTTCAAAATATTGTGAAAAAATTGAAAATTTCTGGCATTTTTATTATTGTGTACACTGTGCAGTAAAAGTGATGTTATATTTATTCTGTAAGTCAGTAACGATTATGGCGATACCCATTTTATGTAGCTTTCTATGTTCCTTTTCCTTTTCTGAGCAAAATTATTTTTCTGCCATTCATTTTCCAACAGCCGTAACTTTTTTATTTTTCGTCCGATGCCATTGAGTAGGGGCTTATTTTTTGCGGGATGAGCTGTACTTTTTATTGGTATCATTTTTGTGCTACGTGCTTCCTTTTGATCTTTTTTATTCCGCTATTTGTACCAAAATTTGTGAATTTTGCGCTTTTTAAAAAAATGTTTTTCTTTTTATTTACGGTGTTCACCGGGCGGGATAATTTACATTATAGTTTTATAGTACAAGTCATTACGGACGTGACAATACCTATTATGTATGTAATTTGTGTTTTTGATCTCTTTTGGTGATAATACAGGGCTTTTATTGGGAAAGGGGCATTTATTTTATTTTATTTTTACACTTCATACTTTTATTGTACTTTTTATTTTATTTTTTACAGGTTATACTATGCTGCAATACATTTGTACTGCAGCACAGTGTGACCTGATGAGCTGTACACACTACAGCCTGTACTATCCAGCCTCTGGCTGGATATCACAGGCTTCCATAGCAGGCAGACAGGAGGTCATGATCTGACCTCCTGCTGCCATAGCAACTAACGGCGACCTGCGATTGTATCGCGGCACAGTCGTTGGTGAACAGGAGGAGAGTGCTCCCCCTGTCAACACCATAGATGCCATGATCAGGATTGATCACGGCATCTAGGGGGTTAATGCTGCCGGGACCGGCGTGATCGAGGCTCCGGCAGCTGCGGCGGGACTCCGGCTGTGATTAACAGCCGGGTCCCATCGCCGATCTCCTGCGCTGCCCGCGGCAGCGCCATAGATCGCTAGGATACGTCCTATAGCGGGAAGGGGTTAAAATAAAGTAAAAAATAAAATAAAAAAAATTGGCAAATAGGTTATATACAAGGCAACATCCCTTTTAAAAATGTGTGCTGTGCTGCTAATCTTGTGCAGTTTTTACTAGGGATCGACCGATATCGATTCTTTAGGGCCGATACCGATAATCTGTGACCTTTCAGGCCGATAGCTGATAACTTATACCGATATTCTGGTATAAATTATCGGCGGGTCGGGGCATTAACAGCATATATGCTGAGGAAATTGCTGATACCGATAATGTCCAAAATCGTGAATATCGGCCGACAATATCGGCCAAACCGATAATCGGTCGATCCCTAGTTTTTAAACAAAAAAAGGCAAATTACTTTTAAATATCTGCTGCTGCTCCAGCCTCGGAAACCTCTGTGTTTTTGGGACTGGAGACGTGACGTCACACCACTGGGGGCATGGCATGACATCACGAGAGAGGGTGGCGTGACATCACGAGGGGGCCTGGTGTTACATCACATCTCCGGTGTTGGAAACACAGATGTTTCCGAGACTGGAGCAGCAGCCCGGCATAGAATGCGGGTGCTGCACGGAGATAACTGGGTCCCAGCGGCGGGACCCCCGCGATCAGACATCTTATCCCCTATCCTTTGGATAGGGTGTCACGAACCGAGACGTGCGGGTGGAAGGGTTATCTCTAAAATCACTATTTGTCTACACTAAAATAATGATAAAAAATCCCTCTTACACCACCCAATTAAATCGCTGCCACCACTTGTCAATCTCAAGCCGACAGGAAGGACTTGCCAATCTGGATATGCTACAATTCCCAAATATAATCTACTATCCCCAGTAGTATATAAAAACAGGAAAAAGATTAATCCAAATCTATAATGTAGCCGAAGTAAATTTAAGACTATAACTTCAATCTCTTCAAGGACAATGTACGTCCGTTTTACCAGACATAAGGCGGTACTTAATAAATGAATGATTTATTACGAAAGAAAAATATTCACAGTACATGTAAAAATAGATGTTAACAAGACAAAGTTTCACCACACAAATAAAATAAATGGGAAAAACATAGAATCCTTACTTACAGAAAGTTACAGAGTTCTAGTCCATGGGGTTTGGTAGGAAATGGCGTCTGGCATTCAAAATTAGATCTTGTCCCCCATGCAAGCGCACCCTAGTCCCCCCAGGTCTGTAGCTTTATACCCTGCTATGGACATGTGATCCCTCTAAGTTCAGCCCCTGGGCAGGACAAGGAGGAGAGATAGATGCTGCCCACTTCCTCATGATAACTTTATGCCTAAAGAATAGGAAATTACCCCTAACTTTTATCATGGGTCAGGCACCCACATCATTTTGTTATATTTGGGTTCTCCATCAAATCCTTTTTCTAGGGGTACCTGACATGACCCCCTTATTGTGTATAATTTAACCAGTGTATACAGTTCGGGCAGGGATCATTACACAAGGGTCATGTGAGGACTCATTTTAAAGGTAATATGATGGAGAATCCAACCATATATAATAGGGCCAGGGACGCACTTCCCTAACCCCCATATTTAATATTGAAAAATATAGGATTTTCCAATTGGGTCAACTTCATACATCTCTTTCATCTATTGACACCCAGGCTGGTGCCTTGCTGGTTAAAATGGTGTTACCTTTCCAGTAATAGAGCAGCTGTGCTAGGATTAGTCACACCTATACCCAAGCTGGATAGACATGTAGGCTCCATGGTGCCCTGATCAAAAGAGAATTATTTATTGTTGAAATGCTAAACTCACCGGTAAGGGTAATTGAATTTACAAGATGTACATACAAATGGACTTTTTACAGGACATATATCACAAATGACAACAATCACCCTGCAACATGGATATATTTTGCCATGGTATATGACATAGGGCATAAGATGTCTATATCCGGAATTCCCTTTTAAGCAGTAAGGGGCAGGTGTACATAGGGACTCTCTTGGTAAACAGAGCAGTTCATTTGCTATAAAGATAAGTTCTATACTATCTCACACCACAGATTTCTTAAAAGCAGTAAGATACTGAAAAGTATCTTTTCAGTGTAAAATCTAAGTTATAAACATTCTGCTGGCTTTCTATTTTTGGTTAGTTACAACTTAAATGAATATTCTTTGTTTTCACAGAAATGATTTACAGACACACGGCAGCAATAGATGGGGAATTCATCCATTTTGAAATTCTGGACACTGCTGGTCAGGTATGATCTACTGTATTTTACTATCTTTCTAGATGTGCTTAAAGGGGTACTCCGCTGCTCAGCACCGGGAGTTGGTGATGTCATAGCCCGCCCCCTCAATGCAAGTCTATGGGAGGGGGCATGACGGCCGCCACGCCCCCTCCCATAGACTTGCATTGAGGGGGCGTGCCATCATGAGGGGGCGGGGTTATGACATCACGAGCTCCCGGCGCAGACTCCAGTTTCGGGACAGTTTATTCCAAATGCTGAGCAGCGGAGTACCCCTTTAAAGGAAATCTTTTACAGCATATGTAAGCTTTTGCAACAATTTGTATTGCGTGAGTGGATGAAAAGGTGAAACAACTTTGCTAATAAATTCCTAAAAATCTAATACAATTTTTTCTACACAGCCCATATTTAAACCTTTGTATTTCTATGGTTACAGACTACAAACAAACAAAATGTGTCGTCTGATTGTGTTGACAAGTATTACTCCATTTTTTCTGAGCCAACCTACAGGACATAGAAATTGGGCAGATAAAAGGAAGCCATCAGATGACTGGGTTATGTTGGTCCTTTATAGAGAGGTCTTGAATTACCAATTGCTTTCGAAATTATAAGGAGGTTTGACCACATTATGATGAATCTTTGCATGAAGCTGAATATTCCTGGTTTGGAAATCTCAGACACATAATGCTGTGCACTTTGTGCCATTTGGTACAGTAACAGCATATACATAGCAGGCGAAAAGCACTATCACACATAAGACACAAAGTAAGAGAGAGATGTGGCAGTGCAGTACTATATCATACTATTTCATACAGAGTACATCATCTACGAGAAGAGGTGAAAGTCTTGTGCTCTGTGCTCGATTAATAAAGCCTGGCCCTCCGCAATAGCCAGCACTACAGGAGAGGTCAGCCCCCCGGCTACCTCAGAAGTGGATCGCCCCCCGCGATCGCGCTGCTGTGGGGCGATCCACCCTACTGGACCACCAGGGAGCGGTTAAAGGTACCTTTAGACGCCGCTGTCAGCTTTGACCCTGTTAACGGCACAACGGCGTGTATACACGTCCTTGGTTGTTAACCAGTTAAGGACGTTCTGTGGTGATACGGTTGCTATGGGCTACAGTATGTTGCGGTATTGTATTTAGAGGGAACACTGTGTGGCAAGGTTATATTCAGAGGGCACAGTGTGTGGTAGTAATAATTAGAGGGTGCAGTGTTTGGTAGTGATAATTAGAGGGCACATTGTGTGGTAGTAATAATTAGAGGGCGCAGTGTGTGGTAGTAATAATTAGAGGGAGCAGTGTGTGGTAATATTATATTCAGAGGGCACAGTGTAGGGTAGTATTATATTTAGAGGGCACTGTGTGTGGTAGTATTATATTCAGAGGGCACAGTGTGGGGTAGTATTATATTCAGAGCGTGCTGTGTGTGGTAGTATTACATTCAGAGGGCGCTGTGTGTGGTAGTATTTTATTCAGAGGGCACAGTGTGGGGTCGTATTATATTCAGAGGGCACAGTGTGGGGTATATTCAGAGGGCAGAGTGTGGGGTAGTATATTCAGAGGGCACAGTGTGAGGTAGTTTTATATTCAGAGAGCGCAGTGTGAGGTAGTATTATATTCAGAGGGGGTAGTATTAAATTCAGAGAGTGCAGTGTGAGGTAGTATATTCAGAGAGCGCAGTGTGAGGTAGTATTATAGGTAATATTATATTCAGAGAGCGCAGTGTGAGGTAGTATTATATTCAGAGGGGTAGTATTATATTCAGAGAGTGCAGTGTGAGGTAGTATTATATTCAGAGAGCGCAGTGTGAGGTAGTATTATATTCAGAGGGGTAGTATTATATTCAGAGAGCGCAGTGTGAGGTAGAATTATATTCAGGGGGGGTAATATTATATTCAGAGAGCGCAGTGTGAGGTAGTATTATATTCAGAGGGCGCTGTGTGCGGTAGTATTATATTCAGAGGGGTTGTATTATATTCAGAGGGTACAGTGTGAGGTATTTTTATATTCAGAGAGCGCAGTGTGAGGTAGTATTATATTCAGATGGGGTAGTATTAAATTCAGAGAGTGCAGTGTGAGGAAGTATATTCAGAGAGCGCAGTGTGAGGTAGTATTAAAGGTAATATTATATTCAGAGAGCGCAGTGTGAGGTAGTATTATATTCAGGGGGGTAATATATACAGAGAGCACAGTGTGAGGTAGTATTATATTCAGAGGGGTAGTATTATATTCAGAGAGCGCAGTGTGAGGTAGTATTATATTCAGAGGGGTAGTATTATATTCAGAGAGCGCAGTGTGAGGTAGTATTATATTCAGAGAGCGCAGTGTGAGGTAGTATTATATTCAGAGGCAAAGTATTATATTCAGAGAGCGCAGTGTGAGGTAGTATTATATTCAGGGGGTAATATTATATTCAGAGAGCGCAGTGTGAGGTATTATTATATTCAGAGGGGTAGTATTATATTCAGAGAGTGCAGTGTGAGGTAGTATTATATTCAGAGAGCGCAGTGTGAGGTAGTATTATATTTAGAGGGATAGAATTATATTCAGAGAGTGCAGTGTGAGGTAGTATTATATTCAGAGGGGTAGTATTATATTCAGAGAGTGCAGTGTGAGGTAGTATTATATTCAGAGAGCGCAGTGTGAGGTAGTATTATATTCAGAGGGGTAGTATTATATTCAGAGGGCGCAGTGTGAGGTAGTATTATATTCAGAGGGGTAATATATTCAGAGAGCGCAATGTGAGGTAGTATTATATTCAGAGGGGTAGTATTATATTCAGAGAGCGCAGTGTGAGGTAGTATTATATTCAGGGGGGTAATATATTCAGAGAGCGCAATGTGAGGTAGTATTATATTCAGAGGGGTAGTATTATATTCAGAGAGCGCAGTGTGAGGTAGTATTATATTCAGGGGGTAGTATTATATTCATAGAGCGCAGTGTGAGGTAGTATTATATTCAGGGGGGTAATATATTCAGAGAGCGCAATGTGAGGTAGTATTATATTCAGAGGGGTAGTATTATATTCAGAGAGCGCAGTGTGAGGTAGTATTATATTCAGGGGGTAGTATTATATTCAGAGAGCGCAGTGTGAGGTAGTATTATATTCAGGGGGGTAATATTATATTCAGAGAGCGCAGTGTGAGGTAGTATTATATTCAGAGGGGTAGTATTATATTCAGAGAGCGCAGTGTGAGGTAGTATTATATTCAGAGGGGTTGTATTATATTCAGAGGGTACAGTGTGAGGTAGTTTTATATTCAGAGAGTGCAGTGTGAGGTAGTATATTCAGAGAGTGCAGTGTGAGGTAGTATTATAGGTAATATTATATTCAGAGAGCGCAGTGTGAGGTAGTATTATATTCAGGGGGGGTAATATATTCAGAGAGCGCAGTGTGAGGTAGTATTATATTCAGAGGGGTAGTATTATATTCAGAGAGTGCATTGTGAGGTAGTATTATATTCAGAGAGCTCAGTGTGAGGTAGTATTATATTCAGAGGGGTAGTATTATATTCAGAGAGTGCATTGTTAGGTAGTATAATATTCAGAGAGCACAGTGTGAGGTAGTATTATATTCAGAGGGGTAGTATTATATTCAGAGAGTGCATTGTGAGGTAGTATTATATTCAGAGAGCGCAGTGTGAGGTAGTATTATATTCAGAGAGCGCAGTGTGAGGTAGTATTATATTCAGGGGGTAATATTATATTCAGAGAGCGCAGTGTGAGGTAGTATTATATTCAGAGGGGGTAGTATTAAATTCAGAGAGTGCAGTGTGCGGTAGTATATTCAGAGAGCGCAGTGTGAGGTAGTATTATAGGTAATATTATATTCAGAGAGCGCAGTGTGAGGTAGTATTATATTCAGGGGGGGTAATATATTCAGAGAGCGCAGTGTGAGGTAGTATTATTCAGAGGGGTAGTATTATATTGAGAGAGCGCAGTGTGAGGTAGTATTATATTCAGAGGAGTAGTATTATATTGAGAGAGAGCAGTGTGAGGTAGTATTATATTCATTGGAGTAATATTATATTCAGAGAGCGCAGTGTGAGGTAGTATTATATTCAGAGGGAAAGTATTATATTCAGAGAGTGCAGTGTGAGGTAGTATTATATTCAGGGGAGTAATATTATATTCAGAGAGCGCAGTGTGAGGTAGTATTATATTCAGAGGGGTAGTATTATATTCAGAGAGTGTAGTGTGAGGTAGTATTATATTCAGAGAGCGCAGTTTGTGGTAGTATTATATTCAGAGAGGGCAGTTTGAGGTAGTATTGTATTCAGGGGTTATATTACATTCAGAGAGCGCAGCATGAGGTAGTATTATATTCAGAGGGGTAGTATTATATTCAGAGAGCGCAGTGTGAGGTAGTATTGTATTCAGGGGGTTATATTACATTCAGAGAGCGCAGTATGAGGTAGTATTATATTCAGAGGGGTAGTATTATATTCAGAGAGCGCAGTGTGAGGTAGTATTATATTCAGAGGGGTTTTATTATATTCAGAGAGCGCAGTGTGAGGTAGTATTATATTCAGAGGGGTAGTATTATATTCAGAGAGCGCAGTGTGAGGTAGTATTATATTCAGGGGGGTAATATTATATTCAGAGAGTGCAGTGTGAGGTAGTATTATATTCAGAAGGCACAGTGTAGGGTAGTATTATATTCAGAGGATACAGTGTGTGGTAGTATTATAATAATTATTGTTTTCATATAGTTAATAAGAATCCACTGATGAAGTGAGGAGCCAATACTATCTGGGTGTTAAGTTCTGCAGAATGAAAATTTAAATTGAATAACTCCCGGTGGTATGTACCAGCTGCATTAGATAAGAGAAGACTATAGAGAAGACGTCACCTGTAGTCACTGATATCATTCACTATGTCCCATCAGATCTGTAGTCACTTGTAAGTTCTGCAGTAATGATGGATAAAACAACAACTCCAAGCATAACCTCACCAACGCTTTCAGTGGGGATCAAAGGTTTGGGTGCCCCGGGTAAAAATTTGTATTAATGTGCATAAAGAAGTCAAGGAAAGATGGAAAAATCTCCAAAAGGCATCAAATGACAGATTAGACATTCTTATAATATGTCAACAAAAGTTAGATTTTATTTCCATCATTTACACTTTCAAAATAACAGAAAACAAAAAAATGGCATTTGCAAAAGTTTGGGCACCCTGCAGAATTTATAGCATGCACTGCCCCCTTTGCAAAGCTTAGACCTGCCAGTGTCATGGATTGTTCTCAATCATCATCTGGGAAGACCAGGTGATGTCAATCTCAAAGGTTTTAAATGCCCAGACTCATCTGACCTTGCCCCAACAATCAGCACCATGAGTTCTTCTAAGCAGTTGTCTAGAAATCTGAAAATAGTTGACGCTCACAAAGCTGGAGAAGGCTATAAGAAGATGGCAAAACGTTTTCAGATGTCAATATCCTCTGTTTGGAATGTAATTAAGAAATGGCAGTCATCAGGAACAGTGGAAGTTAAAGCAAGATCTGGAAGACCAAGAAAAATATCAGACAGAACAGCTCGCAGGATTGTGAGAAAAACTATTCAAAACCCACGTTTGACTGCACAATCCCTCCAGAAAGATCTGGCAGACACTGGAGTTGTGGTACACTATTCCACTATAAAGAGATACTTGTATAAATATGGTCTTCATGGAAGAGTCATCAGAAACAAACCTCTTCTACGTTCTCACCACAAAAATCAGCATTTGAACTTTGTAAATGAACATATAGACAAGCCGTTTGCATTTTGGAAGCAAGTTCTGTGGACCGATGGGGTTAAAATTGAACTTTTTATCCGGAATGAGCAAAGGTACGTTTGGAGAAGAAGGGGAACAGAATTTAATGAAAAGAACCTCTGTCCAACTGTTAAGCATGGGGGGGATCAATCATGCTTTGGGGTTGTATTGCAGCCAGTGGCACAGGGAACACCTCATGAGTAGAAGGAAAAATGGATTCAATAAAATTTCAGCAAATTTTGGATGCTAACTTGATGCCATCTGTGAAAAAGCTGATGTTAAAGAGAGGATGGCTTCTACAAATCGATAATGATCCTAAACACACCTCGAAATCCACGGGGGATTACATCAAGAGGCGTAAACTTAAGGTTTTGCCATGGCCTTCACAATCTCCTGACCTCAACATAATTGAAAATCTATGGATAGACCTTAAAAGAGCAGTGCGTGACAGACAGCCCCGAAATCTCAAAGAACTGGAAGACTTTTGTAAGGAAGAATGGGCAAAGATACCTCAAACAAGAATTATAAGACTCTTGGCTGGCTACAAAAAGCGTTTACAAGCTGTGATACTTGCCAAAGGGGGCAGTACAAGATATTAACTCTGCAGGGAGCCCAAACTTTTGCAGATGCCATTTTTTTGTTTTCTGTTATTTTGAAAGTGTAAATTATGGAAATAAAATCTAACTTTTGTTGACATATTATAAGAATTTCTAATCTGTAATTTGATGCCTTTTGGAGATTTTTTCCATCTTTCCTTGGCTTCTTTATGCACATTAATACAAATTTTTACCTGGGGTGCCCAAACTTTTGATTCCCACTGTAGGTTATACTGGGAGCTGTAGTTTTAAATGGTTAAAACTTCTTTAGCGCTTTATTCTTACTTATCAATTGGTATATTTAATTATTATAGTGGAAATGGTACTCTGCAATGCACTAACAACACAACAGTCTAAAAGAAATACTTTGGTTGGGGGTATGGGGTGACACTATTTTCTTCCGCACTGGGTGACACCAACCCTAGCAACACTAGGTGCGAGTTACATGATAGCATGTAGTGCACCATGCTGGCTTACAACCTATGTAGTGATGCCCATTACATTTGATTAAGCGTGTTGTTGCCCAGCATCTTAGATGTTCACCCCACAAAGCATGGTGCACTACACGCTATCATGTAATTGGCAATTAAAGTACTAAGCTACTACCCCCATCATGAATAATAGGTGTGTGAGTGGTTCATCAGTATTTTGCTCCTGTGGGGCCTCCCTCTATTTAGCATTGTGGCTAATCTGCATATCATGGTGGAAATAGGTCTCTCTAGACATAGAAAGAACTCCAAGACTGTTTGTTCATTCACCCTGCTGCTAGGGCACAGACTTCTATGGGATTCCTCACTCCCATTCACACTTCTGAATTTCCTCTTGCGGAATTCGACTAGTGAAATGGACCCAAGTGTGAATGGACCCTTAGGCTACATTCACAATATGAAATTTCCAAGTGGAATTCTGCTTGGAAATTTTGCTGCATTAGTGTAAATGGGTTTTCTGTTGACCATTCCTTTTTGCAGAATTTGCGCAGTGAAATATTCGGCCTTGGATATATTTGACTCTGGACCTGCCAAAAAGAATGAGTATGTTCATTCGTTAGCTTTGTATCCATTAGTGTGTATCCATTAGGCTTTGAGGATGGGTTATAGATTTATTGACATTGAATGATTTCAAATTTTTTTGTAAATCCAAAAAATCTATTTTTTTTTTTTTTTTAAGGAGGAGGACTCCCTTCAGATCGAAGAGAAAATTAAATGGGGTGATAGTTTTGCAGTGGTGTATTCGGTGACAGATCGCTGCAGCTTTGATGAAGTCATGAGATTATGTTTCTTGATCAATCACATTCACTCAGCCAGTAAGAAAGGATCAACAGAACAATCCCCCATAGTCATTGTGGGCAACAAGAAGGATCTCCAGTACGATCGCATGGTGTCCACCGATGATGGGGAAAAGCTCTCAAAGGCCTTAAAGTGTCCAAGCTATGAAATTTCCACTAGAGACAGTTATGAAGAAACCGCCATGGTCTTCAATACACTTTACTATGAATTACTGAGACAAGGGAACCTTTCTCCTGGGACTTTTAAGAAAAGAAATGTATCCAAACTGATGGAAAAGATTCCAAAGATTTATGCCAACTCTACACTAAATGCAAATGGTCGAAGTTTAAGTTTCAATTCTTTTCGGGATTATATTCCAGAGTGAATGACGCTCAATGATGAAGCTATGGAGAAGAATTCTGGTTTGCCAGGGAAATGTTGAGCACAACTCTTGAGTATGCTAGGATTAGGAGATGTACACATGTCTTCACTAGTGAGGTATAGTCTATAGGCTGATAGACATGTTTACCCCAGTACACTGAGATAACATTTTATGACATTAGTTTGACTAGTTGTCCCAGATACTTAATATGATACCAGGGGGATTTAACACAATCTCTTCCACTATACGTCAGCTGCAAATAAATCTGGGAAAGGCATGGCATAATGCCTATTTGTACTTTGTGTTTATTTTGGTAACATATCAATTGTGTGTACCTTATTGAATGGATCAGTTTTATGTCGTAAAGAAGTAGTGCCACAACAGCTACACCAGAGCTTCTTTACATTTTTATGTCACCAAGCTAAACCTTAAATATATTGTTCCTTATGTAATTATAAGACACTTTGCTATTTACTTGCTGTTAAAATTCTCAACCATTATGTGTTTTTAATGTGGTTGAAAAACCGGCCACTAGGTGGCTCTGTTCTGTTCCCAGCACAAGTCAAGCAGTTAGTTTGGTCTTCTCCCTGCCTGGCAGGAGACCAAACTCAGGAAATGCATATGGGGCATAGCAAGGCACAGCTCTCGCAGGCTTCAGTGACGTGCCTGCTGGGGAACGCCCACGTTCTCCTGCTGGAAGCTCACACAATGTGAACAAGGGAAAAAGTATGATACAGCTTTTTAAAGGGGTATTCCAGGATTTTTTTTTTATTTGACTATGCTACATGGGCTGTAAAGTTAGTGTCTGTACCTGTGTGTGATGGTTTTCTCACAATTCTTATGTGATTTTCACCCCAATATTTATTTTGAACAGCATACAAAATGACTGCTGTCTCGGATTTTTCCCAGGTTGCAATGAAGTGGAGACCTGACTCACTAGTCAGTTGATGACAGGGAGCCTGTCTGCTTCAATGGGTGGAGGGATCAATCTGCAACTAATGCAACAGCTGTAGGCATCCTGATTGAAAACCACAGGTCTGAAGCTCATTTATGTTTCAATGGTTGGGGTAGCTGATGTGTGGGAAGGAGGAAAATTGAATCATGGGTTTTGTAGGCAAACAAGAAAACTGAAAACAGGAAATACAAGTTCACAGAAAGCTAGCCACAGTGTTATGGTAATCTCACAGCATAGCCATTTAGCCCAAGACAAGTGCAGATCCTTCCTAAGCATGTCCATTACTGCCTGCCAGGTACTTACTAAAATCCCCTTATGGTGGAGAATCCCTTTAAAGCTCAGAAAATTGTTTTAAGGGCAGGAGGGGTTTTAGGAGTAGTTAGGGAATATAATCTGAGTTAGTTTAGTAAATATGGTTTGATAACAGGTACTCTTTAAGTTATCAGATATTAAAAGGGTCTAGTTTCGAAAACCCATTATCAGATACCCTATCAGGGAATTCTGTATTATTAGATGGGTACCTCTTGTCCAACATCTTCATCTCTGGCCTACTTTACATAGAGCATTTTCTTTGGTAGAGGGATTTTAAAATATCATGAACACTTCTTCTGGTAGTTGCCTTTTAGAAGTATATGTAATAGTATGAGAATTGAGACCATACATGAAGAATACCAGAAACAAGATAGCTCAGTAGTAAGATTTGTCATAGGCTATCACAGATCCCCCATCAAAAATATGCAAACAATTAATTAAACCTGGGTTATGACAGTTACTTTTTATTAGATATAACAGGGTAAAATAATATAACCCCAACTGGACAAACATATATTAATCATGTGACCGCAAAGAAAAATCACAGATAATGGAATAGACTTTCGTCCACCACCCCACCTATTGCACATATATACAATTGTTACTTTATAGTGACTATAAAAAATATAGTGAAAACCAATTGAGAAGAGAGAAACAAGTGGCACTGCTAGCAACCACAGGGTCTAATTATAAAGGATACACATCAGAGGTTTACAACAGATAGGTACTTGTACAAGGGGTCCCATCGGCGGTGCTAGGGGAAACAGAACGTAGTCAATAATAGAACAAACAAAGAACAAAATCACACCTGCACTCACCCCAAGGGTACCGCAACTCCGGCCTCACTCGAACGGTGCCTCCATTCAACGATCGGGCATATCAGATGTGGAGCGCTTAGAAAAGGCGACTGCCGGCGGTTTCACGCAATCACTATGCGCTTCATCGGCCGCCTAAAAAATATAGTGACTAGAAAATATCATGAAGTTATATCGTAATCTATATGTAAAACCGCTGATAAGGAAAAAACGTATCCTACAGCAAGAGAGCATCCCAAGTCCTATGTAGATATCTATCAAACCAATCATCTGCTCTGCTCTGTAGACCTCTATACCTTGGAATATGTTAGTGGGGCCTTAGATGGTTTGAGGTTATATGTTTTTCCAAACTCTAAAGACTGAACTTCAGAGGTGTATGCAAACCATACATAAGTTGATGTTAGATTTAGACTGATATTGACTTACTTTTTTTGCCATAACTTTCATTAAAGCAACTTCAGACTTAACAGTGAATCATGTGTTTGTGTGTTGTATTCATAATGCAAAGCAATAGAAGAAAAGGGGGAGAGGGCGCTCTGGGTAGCGTTATCCTAAGATTTATTGGACTTCATCTAAAAACCGACAACTCGTTTCAAGGGAATGACTCCCCTCTTCATCGGGTCTGAACTAAGGAAGAGGGGAGTCCATCCCCTTGAAACGCATTGTCTGTTTTTGTGTGAAGTCCAATAAATGTTTTTTATTACACCTGTGTTGTATTTATAAAAATAAAACAAAATGGTCCAGCGCAGCTTAATCGATCAACCCCTGAGGACGCAGGGCGTACAGGTACGTCCTGCATCTGGAAAACTGAAAGAGGTATGATCTTTAGACGGTAAAGAGGAAAAAAGTAAAGTGCAAAAATTTACCTTTTTTAGGTTAAAAGCTTGTTATTTTATTTCAATCCAAGAGACACAGACACAAGTGGAGACAAAAGAGTGAAGCGTTTCAGTCAACCATGTTAAACTTAGGTTGACTAAGGTTGACATGGTTGACAGAAACGCGTCACTCTTTTGTCTCCTCTTGTGTCCTTGACTCTTGCATTGAAATAAAATAACAAGTTTTAATTCATCAAGCCACACTGGACCTTTTCTCTTATATTTCTGGTCATTATTGGTGCTTGTCTACACTAGTCCAGGCGCTGCTACAGCAATCAGTGGGTGGGCTGACGTATGCATATGTCCTACTGACTTTCTTCTCTGCGGGATATGCTCCCGAGACTGAGATCGCAACAGTTTTGGCAATGTTAACCCGATAGGTGCCATGGTCAGTATGTAATTCTGACAGTTATGCTGTGCGACAGTACAAATGTACATAGTATAACATGTAAAAGGTGTAAAAATAAAAGGTTTTTCAATAAATAAAGTCTAAATAAAAAATGAAAAAAATGTCCCTTTCCAAAAAGTAAATAAAAACCTATAAATAATAGGTATCACCACATTCCAAATGTTATATATCCCAAACGGTAAACGCCATAACATAACAACAAAAAGCGCAAAATTGCTAATTATGATCCAAAACGTGAAATATAAATCACAAAAATGGTACTAATAAAAAGTAAAGCTCGTCCTGAAAAAAAATAAGCCCTCACACAATGTGGACGGACGAAATATACATAATGACTGTCGGAAAAGGGCAATGCAAAAAAGGGGAAAAAAGGATTTTGTTGTGAAAAAGGAAAAGAATATAAAAAGCTATATAAATTGGGTATAGCCATAATCATACCGACCTGAAGAATAAAGGTAATATTATTTTTACCGCACAGCAAACGCCATAAAAAGGTAATTTAAATGCCAGAAAGTTTCCAATTTTTCTGCGAGATTTTAGCATTATTACAAAAATGCTGCATGTATCAACCAAAATTTACCAATAATATAGATTGCAATCTGTCATGAAAAAACAAACAAACAAACAAACTATCTCACAATAGCTTCACTCAGTAAAAGCATTCTAGGTTTGACCAATTAAAGAGACACATGCCAGATTTACAAAATTGGGCCCGGTCATTAAGATAAAAACCGGCAGCATCCTCAAGGGGTGAAAGGAAACTTAAAACCCAATTTTTAGGCCACATGGCGTTATTCTGGACAGTAATAGTATGCTAAGTAAGGATTTGTAAAATGCTACTTAATGGGGTACTCCTGTGGAAAACAATTTTTTTCAAATCAACTGGTGCCAGAAAGTTATACAGATTTGTAAATGACTTCTATTAAAAAAATGTAATCCTTCCAGTACTTATCAGCTGCTGTATACTACAGATGAAGTTGTATTTCTTTCTGGAGTTCTTTTATGTCTGACCACAGTGCTCTCTGCTGACACTTCTGTCCATGTCAGGAATTGTTCAGAGCAGGATAGTTTTGCTATGGGGATTTGCTCCTACTCTGGACAGTTCCTGACATGGACAGAGGTGTCAGCAGAGAACACTGTGGTCAAACAGAAAAAAACATCAGCATCCAGCAGCTGTTAAGTACTGGAAGGATTTTTTTTTTTTTAATAGAAGTAATTTACAAATCTGTTTAACTTTATGGCACCAGTTAATATGGAAAAAATGTATTTCACCCCTTTAATTTACAAATTGAACTTATAACATAGCAGAGTTGTATGTAAAATGCTGATGAAGTGTTGTGTGGGCATATTGTGATGTGGAACAGTCATACGCCCCATGTGACATCTCACAGACCATGCTGTAGGTTGTGTGTTTAAGAATTAGACTTCTTGACTCTAGCATCACGCGACACCACGACAACTCTTTATTGGTAATTTACCTACAATATGCTATAAAATTTCAATTTCTACATTAGGCAACATTGGTAGTTTATACAATGCCATCTTTAGAATAGGAATGTGGAAGGAAAAAAGGAGGCCCTTAGGTCCGGCGCTGCTCGGTCCACAAAGGTTCAGTGGAAGACGTGGTAAAGGTTAAAATAGTTTATTTAAAATTAGTATATAAAACTAGTTTCCAAATGCATGCAAGCATTTGTAAATTAGTTTTATATACTAATTTTAAATAAACTAGTTTAACCTTTACCACGTCTTCCACTGAACCTTTGTGGACCGAGCAGCGCCGGACCTAAGGGCCTCCTTTTTTCCTTCCACATTCCAGTACTATACGGGTTCCTGCATAGGATACCAGTCCAGGCACCTCGGCTGCAGCACGAATATCATCAGTACCCCTTAAAACGGGGAGACACGCCTAACCCTCAAGAGGGTCACCAGGTGAGAATATACCCTGTCGGGGGTTCCATCTGGGGTCATTTGTTTTATGGTATCACACGAGGCGCTGTCCTCTCTCCACTTTTTTTCCTCATTTTCTCTTTATCTTTAGAATAGTATTACCATCCAGTATAATGGCATAAAACTCATGATAGGTTTCCTTTGTGGTCGTGGCTACAAGCGTAAAGAACTTACCTGAGACTAATCCCCATAATAAGCAATAAAATTAACAGTAATGACAGTCACAATGATATAAAATAAAAGGAATCGAACAACAACAATATTAATAATAACAGTGGTGCTGTGCGGCGTCCGTTGCCGCTGTGGTGCCGTGTCTGTGTGGGGGGGGTGCGGCCCATAGTCTGGTTTGAGTGGCATTGGGGCTGCTCTGCCAGTGGGTCGTTCCCCCCCCGTGGGCACTAGTGCCGCGGCGGTGGTGGTCGCCGCCCGGTGCTACGCCATATTATGCTAGGGACGTTAGGGACCCATTCTAAATAGGTGGCCTTGACGTGGCGAGTGGGCTTGTACTTTTTGATCAAAAATGTATACTAACTACCTGTTAGTTTTTGATATTATGCTGAGAAGCAATTAGATCATTATACAAGATTTTAGATGTGCGACCATGCCTGTTTTTTCTACCTTGATTCACATTGTGTTTTATATCCCCTCTTTTTTTTTTTTAACATGTGTCTGCACTCTTCCCCACCCCCTCAGCCCAACCCTATATAAGTAGTAGTTAGCTACACAAGGGCCATTTCTTTCCTAGCAGCCTCCCAGTCTGACTGGGAGAGCATGGTAAGTGTGCTATAACACCTTGTTCACACTGGTGTGGTGCTGTGCAGCATCCGTTGCCGCCGTGGTGCCATGTCTGTGGGAGGTGCGGCCCATAGACTGGTTTGAGTGGCATTGGGGCCGCTCTGCCAGTGGGTCGTTCCCCCCCGTGGGCACTGGTGCCCCGACGGTGGTGGTCGACGCCCGGTGCTACGCCATTTTATGCTAGGGACATTAGGGACCCACTCTAAATAGGTGGCCTTGACATGGCGAGTGGGCTTGTACTTTTTGATCAAAAATGTATACTAACTACCTGTTAGTTTTTGATATTATGCTGAGAGGCAATTAGATCATTATACAAGATTGTAGATGTGCGACCATGCCTGTTTTTTCTACCTGAATTCACTTAATAATAACAGTAACAACAAATAATCATAAGCATACTTACAGCGCTTAGATGTGCCACGCCTATAGTGGGCCAAAAAACCAGCAGTAACAAGAAAACTGATTATTGCATACCTAATCCCAGGCATTTGACCCCCTTGGCTATGGCGTTTACAAAATACCATGCTCCATCACATAACGAACCATGCAATTAGGTGGAGAGACATATGTGTGACTGTTGAATCTGTGTCCCTGGCTGCCAAACAGTGTAACCATACCTATGCGAATGAGGCAAACCTTGACCTAACAGCTAGTAAGGAGCCACAGGGCGAAATGCCTGTAAAGGCCAAAAATTTAAAAAGAACTAGCATGTTATACAGTTAAGTATTGCGTATGGCTTCACGATAACCCTGAAGTGTCTCAAACATTCCCTTCTGTAAACTACACCAATGCCTTGCTCAACAGAAAGAGATCTATCTGCCCAACTACACTAATGAGGCCCCAAGGTGATAGATCTTTACATAACCATCTCGCCTATACGGGTGACAGATCATAAGTCAAGCAACTTGCCTTAAAAGTGGTAGGTCTCTACGTAACCACCGAGTCTGCCCAGGTGTAAGATATTTGCAAAGCCGCCATTCCTGTAAGTGACAGGACATGACAAACATCCCTCTACCGCCATGGCAAATACAAGCATATCGGTACCTACATGACAAGATGTTATTGCCCTGAAAACGTGTCAGTAACAATAACCTGTATTTGGCTACCCCCTGCAGACGTGGCAGGCAGAATGGGTAAAGACCACCAATGCGTTGAGATGTTATTGCTCTGGAGACGTGCTAGCAACAACAACCTATGTGGTGCATCCACCCGCAGACGAGGCAGACGTAACAGGTATACAACCATCTCATGTCGTAACGTTATTGCTCTAAAATGTGTCAGTAACAATAACCTATATGGTGCATCCCCCTGCAGACGTGGCAGGCACAACGGTAAACGAACCCCTGAGTGGAAATGTTATTGCGCTGAAAATGTGTCAGTAACAACAACCTGCTAGATATACGCCCCTGCAGACGTGGCAGGCATAATGTGTATACCCTCACCTAAAGTAGCATAGTTATTGTTCTGAAAACGTGTCAGTAACAATAACCTATATGGTGCATCCCCCTGCAGACGTGGCAGGCACGATGGTAAATGACCACTTGAGTCGAGATGTTATTGCTCTGAAAACGTGTCAGTAACATCAACTTATGTGATGTAACCCCCTGCAGACGTGGCAGGCATAATGGGTATATCCCCCGTGTCAGTAACAATAACCTATATGGTGCATCCCCCTGCAGACGTGGCAGGCACGATGGTAAATGACCACTTGAGTCGAGATGTTATTGCTCTGAAAACGTGTCAGTAACATCAACTTATGTGATGTAACCCCCTGCAGACGTGGCAGGCATAATGGGTATATCCCCCGTGTCAGTAACAATAACCTATATGGTGCATCACCCTGCAGACGTGACAGTAAATGACCACTTGAGTCGAGATGTTATTGCTCTGAAAATGTGTCAGTAACAACAACTTATGTGATGTATCACCCTGAAGACGTGGTAGGCATAATGGATATATCCCCCCTAATGTCGTAATGTTATAGTTCTAAAAATGTGACAACGATAATAACCTATGTGATGCATCCCCCTGCCGACATGGCAGGCATAATGGGCATACAATCACCTATGTATCACAACTCAATTGCTCCAATAAGTGTCAGTAATAGTGTTGAACGCGAATATTCGCAATTCGAATATTTATCGCAAATTTCGCATATTCACGAATATGGCGAATATAGCGCTATATATTCGTAATTACGAATATTCATAATTTTTTTTCACACAGAACACATCACAGTGATCTCATCCCTCCCTGCTTCCAGCTTGTGATCTAAAGAAGGCTCCTATACTATTTACTGTATTAGACTGGAGAGCGAATATTCGCGAATATGAGAATATTCGTGAATATCCTCATATTCGTGAATATTGTCACTAAAATTAGATAGGTAGATAGTGATGATATTCGCGAATATGACATGACAATATTCAAAATGAAAATGTCATAGACCCATTATCACTTCTGTATAGACCAAGAATTAGGAGATAGATAGATAACATAGATAGATAATATAGATAGGTAGATATTAATCCATATATTCGTGAAATATCGTGAATTCGTATATGGCATATGCCGCTCATTACTAGTCAGTAACTATAACTATGCAGTGCATCCTCCTCCAAACGTAGCAGGCATAATGGATATACACTTCCTATATGTGGTTACGTTTTCTCTGAAGATGTGTGTTAGGATTCGGCTAGCTGGATGTGGATCCTCTGTGTCAGCGAGGGATTGGCGTGGACCGTGTCGGTGGACCGGTTCTAGGTTGCTACTGGTTTTCACCAGAGCCCGCCGCAAAGCGGGATGGTCTTGCTGCGGCGGTAGCAACCAGATCGTATCCACCGGCAACGGCTCAACCTCGCTGACTGCTGAGAAGGCGTGGGACAGAAGGACTAGGCAGAGGCAAGGTCAGACATAGCAGAAGGTCGGGGCAGGCGGCAAGGTTCGTAGTCAATAGCAATAGCAGAAGGTCTGGAAACACAGGCTTTGGACAACACTAAACGCTTTCTCTGGCACAAGGCAACAAGATCCGGCAAGGAATTGAAGGGGAAGTGGGGTTATATGGACAGGGAGCAGGTGGAAGCTAATTAGACTGATTGGGCCAGGCACCAATTACTGGTGCACTGGCCCTTTAAATCTTAGAGAGCTGGCGCGCGCGCGCCCTAGAGAGAGGAGCCGCGCGCGCCAGAACATGACAGCCGGGGACCGGGACGGGTAAGTGGCTTGGGATGCGATTCGCGAGCGGGCGCGTCCCGCTATGCGAATCGCATCCCCATTGTGAATGTCAGTGCAGCGCTCCCGGTCAGCGGGTCTGACCGGAGCGCTGCAGAGAGGAGAACGCCGCGAGCGCTCCGGGGAGGAGCAGGGACCCGGAGCGCTCGGCGTAACAATGTGACATCTAACATAGAGCATCTTCTCTGCAAGCAAGGCTTACACCATGAGTGTGCCCCCAAATGACTAATGCTTTGGAACCATATAGTCGGCATAGATGGATGTTATGTACCCATATGAATGCTACAAATGGGCACTAAACAATTGCTTGAACGGTGCACATACGAGAACCTGATATAACTGCTATGGCTGTATTGCACAGAATAAATGTTATGAACGTGTGCCCGGTATGAATGCTATAACTGCGTACAATAAGAAATGCTATAAACATGAAATACTTGCGAGCGACAATAACTAAATAGTGAAACCCCCCCTGCATACGTGACAGGCAGCATGAAAGTATGTATAGTAAAAAGGCTAGGAATGCACACCTAAAGTGTGTGCTAAGCATAATAATTGTTATACACACAAATGCACCGAATAAACTAATAGCCGAATGCACCCAATAAATATGCTAACCATAAACACTGAATGAACATGCTAACCATATATTCAGACTAACATGCTAACTGTATGCACAGAATACCACATGCTAACCGTAAGCACATAATAAAACATGTAAACTGCATGTGCATAATAAACATGCTAACCGTGTGCACAGTGAGACATGCTAACTGTATGCGCATAAAAAGAGCTAACCGTATGCACAGAATAAACCAATCAAATCGAATGCACAGACTAAGCCATGCTAATCGTACACACATAACATGCTAACCGTATGCAAGGAAAAGCTTCAAGAGTATGCACCGCCCAATGCTAAGATGTAACACACAGACTAAATGCTGAACATGCACAGATTAATTCTATAACATATGTACATAATATGCTATAACACCATGTACTAATTAAATACTAAAAAGTCTCAACATGCTTACCATAAACAAATGTTAATATAGTATGCACAGAGCAACGCTAGGAGGTATACATAGACTAGAGATCTAAAGCCTACGCAGAGACTACTTCCATAAACGAATGTACAATATGCAAAACCTTGTGTACAAAAAAATTCTATAAATGCTATGCTACATAAGCAAAATGCTATAAACATGCAGCAATAAGTACTATCCATATCAAATGCTAAATACATAAGAACGCAATGAACATGTACCTGCTGTGAAGGCTACACACGTATGCACCGGGTAAAAATTTATGAACAAATGCACGAAACCCTATGACCATATGCATGATGTAAATGCTATGAATTAGTGCATGTACAGTATGAGTGCTTTGAGCGTATACAGTATGAATGATAAGAAAGCTATGTATGAACGATATGAATGTTATAAGCATATGAATAGTAAAACTATGCAGAAAACCACGTATGTACAGTAAATGCTACGTACAGGAAAGCTATGTAAGAACAGAAAAACTACAAACGTATGTACAGTATAAAGTTATCAGCGTGTGTACCCTTTAAATGCTATCAGTGTATGTACAGTATGAATGCTACGAGCAAATATATAATACGAATGCTACGAACGTATGTACAGCATAAAAGCTGCAGCGCATTTACCGCATAAATGCTACAAGTGTATGTACAGCATGAATGCTACGAGCGTATGTACAGCATAAATGCTACGAGCATATGTACAGAATAAATGCTGAGTGTATGTACATTATAAATACTATGAGCCTATGCACAGTATAATGCTATAAGCGTATGTACAATATAATTACTGCTATGAGTGTATGATATAATATAACTGTTAAGAGTGTTTGTACAGTATAAATGCTATAAGCATATGTACACTATAACTGCTGTGAGCGAATGTAGAATATAACTGCTAAGAGCGTATGTACAGTATAAATGCTATGAATATGAATATTCATCCCCCCTCCCCCCAGTTAGGAGCGGCAAAGAGAGGGAGAACTGGAGGGATGGAGGATGAATATTCATAAGCGGCGCTGACGTCAGTGGCAGTTAAGCGCCAAAGCCCCGCCCGTGCCAGTTACAGGAAGATTTCAACAGATAATAAAACTACAATTGCGGGAGAGCAGCGGCGCAGATCCGGCAAAGGTAGGGCTCATTTTAATCAGCGTCTCCCGCACTATCCATCAGTACCTGTGGATAGTGCGGGAGAAAACAAGTGACAGTTTTCCTTTAACAGGTTTTTACTTCCAGTCTGCCAGGAAGGGGCGGAGCTAATTAACCTCTTAAGGACCCATGACGTATGCATACGTCATGAGTCCCGGTCCTGCGATATAACGCGGGGTCACACGGTGACCCCGCATCATATCGCGGCGGGCCCGGCGTCATAGTGAAGCCGGGACCCGCCTCTAATAGCGCGCGGCACTGATCGCTGTGCCGCGCGCTATTAACCCTTTAGCCGCGCGCTCAAAGCTGAGCCGCGCGGCTAAAAAACGAAAGTAAAAGTGCCCGGCTAGCTCAGGGAGCTGGTCGGGATCGCTGCGGTATAATCGCGGCATCCCGAACAGCTGTAGCACAGGAGGAGGTCTTCTTACCTTCTCCTGTGCTGTCCGATCGCCGAATGAATGCTTCAAGCCTGAGATCCAGGCTTGAGCATTCAATCGCCGAAAACACTGATTGATCCATTCCTATGGAGATGGATCAATCAGTGTAAAAGATCAGTAAATGCAATGTTATAGCCCCTTATGGGAGCTATAATGTTGCATAAGAAAAGTGTAAAAAAATCATTAACCCTTTCAATTATCCCTTCCCCTAATAAAAGTTTGAATCACCCGGCATTTACAAAAATAAAAAAAACATTATGTAAATAATAATAAAAATAAACATATGTGGTATCGCTGCGTGCGGAAATGTCCGGTTTATAAAAATATACCACTTTTTAAACCGCTCGTTCAATGGCGTACGCGCAAAAAAATTCCAAAGTCCAAAATAGCGCATTTTTGATAACTTTTTATACCACAAAAAAGTGAATAAAAAGTGATCAAAAAGTCTCATCAGAACAAAAATGGTACCGCTAAAAACTTCAGATGACGGCGCAAAAAATGAGTCCTCAAAGCGCCCTGAATACAGAAAAATAAAAAAGTTATAGGCGTCAAAAGATGACCATTTTAAACGTATAAATTTTCCTGCATGTATTCATAATTTTTTTTCGGAAGTGATACAAATTCAATCCTATACAAGTAGGGTATCATTTTAACCGTATGGACCTACAGAATAAAGATAAGGTATCATTTTTGACAAAAATCGTACTGCGTAAAAATAGAAGCCCCCAAAACTTACAAAATAGTGTTTTTTCATCAATTTTGTCGCACATTGATTTTTTTTCCCGTTTCACCGTAGATTTTTGGGTAAAATGACTAATGTCATTACAAAGTAGAATTAGTGACGCAAAAATTAAGCCATTATATATAATTTTAGGTGAAAATTTTTAAGAGTTATGATTTTTTAAAGTTAAGGAGGAAAAATTGAAAATGAAAAAACGGAAAAAGCCCGGGTCCATAAGGGGTTAACCTCATGATCCCCATTCCATTTTTAAGCAGCCTCTGTGCAGGGCTCTCTCTCTCTTCAGAGGATCAGGTTACTGTGTATTGTGACATGTACATGTTTTTTTTCTTCATGAGAGCTACTTGCTGTTAGCATATGTATGTGTTTTTATTTTTTCTTTCTTTCTTTGTTCCTTTATTATTTTCTTGCCATAGAATTTTTTTTTCTTATTGTTCCATACAGATGTCCTCTATGGAATCTAGTGGTTCTGGGGGTCGTAGGGAATCTAGCGGGAAATCAAGCCAGAGGCGGAGACACCTTTTAAAACACCCTTACCTGATGGATATGATTATCAAGTCTGTCAACTATGCCATCCCAGATTTCCTCCTAATTTAGAACCTAATATACAAGATATGTTTATCTGGGTTAAAGAATTCATGTCTAATTCTATTAACCCCTTAAGGACTATGGGTTTTTCCGTTTTTGTACTTTCGTTTTTTCCTCCTCACCTTTTAAAAATCATAATCCTTTAAATTTTGCACCTAAAATTCCATATTATGGTTTATATTTTGTGCCACTAATTGTACTTTGTAGTGACATCAGTCATTTTACCAGAAAATCCATGGCGAAACGGAAAAAAAATTCATTGTGCAACAAAATTGAAGAAAAAACGGGGGCTTCTGTTTCTAAGTAGTGCATTTTTAGGTAAAAATGACACCTTTTCTTTATTCTGTAGGTCCGTACGATTAAAATGATATCCTACTTATATAGGTTTGGTATAGGTTAGGTATACTTCTGGAAAAATCATAACTACAGGCACAAAAATGAATACGTTTACAATTGTCATCTTTTGACCCCTATAACTTTAACATTTTTCTGCATACGGGGCAGTACGAGGGCTCATTTTTTGTATTGATCTGACTTTTTGATCGCTTCTAATTCATTTTTTCATGATATAAAAAGTGACCAAAAAAACGCTATTTTGAACTTTGGATTTTTTTTGCGCGTACGCCATTGACAGTGCAGTTTAATTAATTATATATTTTATAGTTCAGACATTTCCGCACGCAGCGTTATCACATGTTTATTTTTATTTACACAGTTTTTTTTTTAATGGGAAAAGGGGGGGGGGGATTCTAACTTTTATTAGGAAGAGGTTAAATGATCTTTATTAACTTTTTATTCACACTTTTTTTTTTGCAATGTTATAGCCCCCTCTAGGGGCTATAACACTGCACACACTGATCTTCTACACAGATCACTGCCATGCATTAACATGGCAATGATCAGTGTTAATCAGTTGATCAGTGCTCCCCTGCCTAAGCGGTCCAGACTTGACCAGCCTACTATTATTCATTGTGATGAAAAATTTAAGATAGTGGATGAAAGGGAATCTTCTTCGGAGGAGGAAGAAGAAGAGGAACATGGGAAAAATTATTTTACATTAGAGAGAATTAATAGATTTGTCAAGGCTGTACAGGTTGAGAGTCTGTCCGCAGAGGAGCTAGGGCCTTTCCGGTGAATGATTTCGTCATGGACTTATTCACGTCTGAATGGAAAAATCCAGAAAGAGCTCTAGTCCTGAGCCGACGTTTTAAAACACTTTTTCCCATAAATAAAGATAAATAAAGCTTGGATTCCTCCTCCCAAGGTAGATTTAGCAAATTCCAAACTTTGTAAAATAACCATCTTACCTTCTGATGATGGTTCAATTTAAAGGACCCCATGGGTCGCCGTCTTGAGGTAACCCTCAACCCTGGCGTCTAGTCTGGGTTCTGTTGGTATAGCCTCCTATGAGGTTATACGTGGATTGAAGAAGTGGCTTGGATGGATTTAAGAGGACATCGACTCTGGTGTCAATAGAGGTGACATTCTTTTAAAAATATTTACCTCGCTCTAGACTATCTTTGTGATGCTAACTGTCAGCAACTAAAATTTGCTGCAAGAGCTATGTCCCTCTCTTCTGCTGCTAGGAGGGCTTTATGGATTAGGCCATATCCTGGTGACAATACTTCAAAGTACCAGTTTTGTAATATGGAATATTTTCCAGGCAAGCTCTTTGGGGCTGAATTAGACACAATAATGGAAGAATTATTGGAAAAGAAAGGAAAAAGACTCCCTCTTACACAGAGATCCTTTCATGGCCGTTACTTTCAGTCCAAAAGAGAAAGATCACCACAAAGAGCCAGACAGTCCCGTTACTCTGGACGTGGTAGAGGAGCTGGTTCCAGTGGGCAGGCGACTGCAGAAGTTTTTTCCAGTTTGGCAGGAATTATTAAAAGATCAGTGGATTTTGGTCATCATCGGAAGAGGCTACGCTCTCTCCCTCATTTCTTTCCCTCCGGAAAGATTTTTGACATCTCCAATTCTCAGTCCTGCCAAACAGGCTGTTCTAGAAAAATCTATCCTAGACCTGATTCATTCTGCAGCTAGAGAACCTGTTCTTCTGCTGGAAAGAAGCAAAGGATTGTATTCTCCGGTTTTCCTGGTCCCCAAACTAGGAAACAAATGGAGACTAATTATAGACCCCCATTATTTAAATCAATTTATTGTCAAAAAGCGTTTCCGAATGGAAACCATAAAATCAGTTAAATCCATTCTATTCAAAGATGATTTCATGGCGTCCCTAGAGCTCAAAGACGCCTATTTTCATATACCCATTTTGCAAGGTCACAGGCAGTATCTGCGAATAGCGGTATATATCAAGGGTATACTCTGTCATCTCCAATTCCGTGTTCTCCCTTTTGCGATAACAACCGCTCCATTTATCTTTACAAAGGTGGTCTCTGCCATGATGGTGAATCTAAGAATTCAGGGGATAAGAATAATCCCCTATTTAGACGACTGGCTGATTCTAGCCAAATCCCCACAGGAACTTCACCTACACACTTCCGTAACCATAGTCCTGTTACAGAGGTAAGGTTGGGTAATAGATTGGGAGAAATCCCATCTGGATACCATCCAAGAGAAGATCTTTCTGGGTTTCTGCATAGATTCCCACAACATGAGGCTTCATCTCTCTGCAGCCAGGAAGGACAAGATATCCAAAGGATATCAATTTCTCCAGACTCCTCGCAAAGTCTCCATCAGGACTCTTATGAGATTTCTAGGTCTCTTGTCCTCAGCATCCAAAGCTGTGCCCTGGGCACTGTGGCATCTGAGACCTCTCTAATCAGAGGTCCTTCGGGTTTGGGATCGAAGAGTTTCCTCCCTGGACAAACTTCACTGCCTCTCTCTTTCAGTCCGCAGATCTCTAGCTTGGTGGGCTGTTCCTCATGATGGGATGTCCCTTCTGGGTCCTCATTGGTTGATCCTAACTACAGATGCCTCAGGATCTGGGTGGGGCACTCACCTCTTAGGAAAGAAAGTAGCAGGGTAATGGAGTTACACAGAGCTACTTCTATCCTCCAACACAAAGAAATTAAGAGCAATATATTATGCTCTTCTATATTTCACCCACTACTAGAAGGAGAAGCAGTGAATATAAGAACAGACAACATGGCATCGGTTATATAAACAAACAGGGAGGAACAAGGTTGATAACACTTCTTCAGGAAGTAGAGAAAATCTTTCGTTGGGCAGAATCCAGGATTCTCAGATAATCTGCTATACACATCAAGAGAGTCCAGAATGTCATGGCCGATCGGTTGAGTCGTAATCTTACAGTTCCAGGGGAGTGGTCTTTAGATGAGGAGATCTTTCATCAGCTGATACAACGTTGGGGGTTGCCGGAAATAGACAAGAGCCAATCGCAAACTAAATTTTTTTTGCTCCCTCTATCCAGCAGACAACACCTCCAGCCTGGATGCCATGACAATCCAGTGGTATTTTACTCTGGCTTACATTTTTCCTCCAACTTCAATGATACCAAGGGTATTAATGGAGGTAAGACAGGATCAGGCAGTCAGTGATAGCAGTCATTCCATTTTGGAACAAACGATCCTGGTTCTTTCCACTCATAACCATGAGCAAGGGGCAATACTGGAGGCTTCCCCTCAGGTGGAATCTGGTGTTTCAGGGCATGCAACTCTGCCCCAACCTCAAGTCATTCAATCTGACTGCATGGAGGTTGATAGGTCCCTATTGAAAGCCAGAGGGTTTTCGGACCGTATTTTAGAGACGCTATCTCACTCTAGGAGTGTGGCAAACTCGAAAGTATATGCCAGTGTCAAACAAACTTTCCAGAAGTAATGTGCTACCAAGAACATTGATGACTCTAATCCTACTATTCCAGTTGTTCTGGATTTTCATTAACAATGATTTGATAAAGATCTTTCTCAACTGGCAGCTTTATCAGCCTTATTTCATACCAGATTTTTATAAGATTCAGTTGTCAAGTCATTCTTAACCCCTTAAGGACCAGGCCATTTTACACCTTAGGACCAGAGGGTTTTTTGAACATCTGACCACTGTCACTTTAAACATTAATAACTCTGGAATGCTTTTAGTTATCATTCTGATTCAGAGATTGTTTTTTGTGACATATGCTACTTTAACTATGTGGTAAAATTTTGTGGCAACTTGCATCCTTTCATGGTGAAAAATCCCCAAATTTAATGAAAAAAATGAAAATTTTGCCTTTTTCTAACTTAGAATCTCTCTGCTTGTAAGGAAAATGGATATTCAGAATAATTTTTTTTTGGATCACATATACAATATGTCTACTTTATGTTTGCATCATAAAATTGATGAATTTTTACTTTTGGAAGACACCAGAGAGCTTCAAAGTTCAGCAGCAATTTTCAAATTTTTCACAAAATTTTCAAAACTCACTATTTTTCAGTAACCAGTTCAGTTTTGAAGTGGATTTGAAGGGTCTTCATATTAGAAATACCCCATAAATGACCCCATTATAAAAACTACACCCCAAAGTATTCAAAATGATATTCAGTAAGTGTTTTAACCCTTTAGGTGTTTCACAGGAATAGCAGCAAAGTGAAGGAGAAAATTCAAAATCTTCATTTTTTACACTCACATGTTTTTGTAGACCCAATTTTTGAATTTTTGCAAGGGGTAAAAGGAGAACATTTTTACATGTATTTGTAGCCCAATTCCTCTTGAGTAAGCACATACCTCATATGACTATGCAAATTGTTCGGCGGGCGCAGTAGAGGGCTCAGAATGGAAGGAGCGACAAGGAGATTTTGGAGAGAACATTTTTCTGAAATGTTTTTTGGGGGGCATGTCACCTTTAGGAAGCCCTTAGGGTGCCAAAACAGCAAAAAAAAAAAAAAAAAAAAAAAAAAGACACATGGCATACCATTTTGGAAACTAGACCCCTCGGGGAACGTAACAAGGAATTAAGTGAGCCTTAATACCCCACAGGTGTTTCATGACTTTAGCAAATGTGAAAAAAAATTTTTTTTTTACACGAAATGCTTGTTTTCCAGAAAATTTTACATTTTTAAAAAGGATAATAGCAGAAAATACCCCCCAAAATTTGAAGCCCAATTTCTCCCGATTCAGAAAACACCCCATATGGGGGTCAAAAGTGCTCTACTGGCGCACTACAGGTCTCAGAAGAGGAGTAGTCACATTTGGCTTTTTGGAAGCAAATTTTGCTCTGGGGGCATGCCGCATTTAGGAAGCCCCTATGGTGCCTGGACAGCAAAAAAAATCACCACATGGCATTATATTTTGGAAACTAGACCCCTTGGGGAACCTAACAAGGGGTAAAGTGAACCTTAATACCCCACAGGGGTTTCACGACTTTTGTATATGTTAAAAAAAATTTTTTTACTGAAAATGCTTGGTTTCCCAAAAATTTTTCATTTTTACAAAGGGTTAAAGCAGAAAAAAACCCTAAAAATTTGAAGCCCAATTTCTCCCGATTCAGAAAACACCCCGTAGGGGAGGGTGAAAAGTGCTCTGCTGGCGCACTACAGGTCTCAGAAGAGGAGTAGTCACATTTGGCTTTTTGGAAGCAAATTTTGCTCTGAGGGCATGCCGCATTTAGGAAGCCCCTATGATGCCAGGACAGCAAAAAAAAACAACCCACATGGCATAATATTTTGGAAACTAGACCCCTTGGGGAACGTAACAAGGGGTAAAGTGAACCTTAATACCCCACAGGGGTTTCACAACTTTTGCATACGAAAAAAAATATATATATATTTTACCTAAAATGCTTGTTTTCACAAAAATTTTAAATTTTTACAAAGGGTTAAAGCAGAAAATACCCCCCAAAATTTGAAGCCCAATTTCTCCCGATAGAGAAAACACCCCATGTGGGGATAAAAAGTGCTCTGCTGGCGCACCACAGGTCTCAGAAGAGGGGTAGTCACATTTTGCTTTTTGGAAGCAAATTTTGCTCTGGGGGCATGCCGCATTTAGGAAGCCCCTATGGTGCCAGGACAGCAAAAAAAAACACATGGCATACCATTTTGGAAACTAGACCCCTTCCCCACAAATTTCCCATTTTTGCAAGGGTTAATAGTAGAAAAGACCCCCCAAAATTTGTAACCCCATCTATCGAGTATGGAGGTACCCCATAAATGGACGTCAAATGCACTACAGGCGAACTACAATGCTCAGAAGAGAAGGAGTCACATTTGCAAACTTTGCTGAAATGGGGGGGACATGTCGCATTTAGGAAGCCCCTATGGTGCCAGGACAGCAAAATACCCCCCACATGGCATACCCTTTTGGAAAGTAGACCCCTTGAGGAATGTAACAAGGGGTAAAGTAAGCCTTAATACCCCACAGGTGTTTGATAAATGTTCATTAAGTGGGATGTCCAAAGTTTTGCATATGTAAAAAAAAAATTTTTTTTCTTCACTAAAATGTGTGTTTCCCACCAAATTTTACATTTTTACAAGGGTTAATAGCAGAAAAGACACCCCACAATTTGTAAATACATTTCTTTGGAGTAAGGACATACCTTATTTTTTGATGATTTAGGCTTGGCGGGTGCACAGCGGGTCTTGCTTGAGTGGGAGCGCAGTCAGGGACCTTGAGCTTGATATGGAGCAAGGATGTGGGACCCCCCCTCAAGGAGAGTTAATGGGGGGAGCACTGAGCCCTAAAATAGGGGAACACTATGGGGGACAACGGGCCATAACTGGGGTAGACATATGGGGTAAAGAGGCCCGTAATATGGGGTATAGTGGGCCAGAAAATTATAAAACATAATAAAACAGGATATGTTCCCACCATGATGACCCAGAGCATAGCCAAAACTAAAAAAATATGCCCGCCCCAAACCCTATGCTCTGAATCATCATTCTGGGAATGTGATGTGTGTGGCCGTCCCTAACCTATTGCCTCAAATGCGCACCCGCTCAGGTGGAGAGAGAGCGCTGCACATTTGAGGCAACATAAAAAAGTCCCCGATGATAGTGACTCAGTGACTTATGACCCATTTTTGACAAAACACCCCCAGAGGTCTTATCAAGTTTTTTTTTTTTTAAGGTTTTTTTGGGCAATTTAGTCATTTATGGGGGTTATATTTTGGAATGTACTCTGGACTTGGTACATTGGTCAAATTATGGAAAATTCAAATAAAAAGGGAAAATTTAGGGCTCCATGGAAGTGTGATACTCCCTGAGCAGTCTATGCAGAGGCCCGGATTATCTGGGCAAGTGTCACACTGAATGGTGGTGTACCTCCGTCTCCCCTTCCTGTACTGGGGGGGACCTCACCTGGAAAGTGTTGGCCTGGGACGATCCTGGCGCCTATAACTCCAGACCCTTGGGAAGTCCGGCCTGATCTTTCCCGGTCAGCAAAGATCAGGAACCTTAGGACTTCTTCTTGGTACTGGAGGAATGTCCCTGTGTTGCCAGCATACTGGGATAGTACAAAAGCGTTGTACATGGCAACCTGTACCAAGTAGACCGCAACTTTTTTGTACCATGCCCGTGTTTTCCGCATGGCCTTGTATGGCTTGAGGACTTGATCTGAGAGATCAACTCCCCCCATATACCGATTGTAGTCCAGAATACAATCGGGCTTGAGGACTGGTCCCACGGTACCTCGCACAGGGACAGGGGTGCTGCCGTTCCCATGAATAGTGGTGAGCATAAGGACATTCCTCTTATCCTTATACTTCACCAACAACAGGTTATCATGGGTGAGGGCACGGGGCTCTTTGGGACAGGCGTCTTAGCAAAATTTAGAGGGAGGCCTCTCTGGTTCTTCCGCACGGTCCCACAAGCGGACGTGGATCTGGCGGAAAGGGATTTGAACAGAAGGATGCTGGTATAAAATTTATCGACGTACACGTGGAAACCTTATCCAGCAATGGGTGCACAAGGTCCCAAACGAGTTTCCCGCTAACACCAAGAGTGGGGGGACATTCTGGGGGTTCAATACGGGAATCTCATTCCTCATATACTCTAAACTTGCAAGTGTACCCGGAGGTACTCTCGCAAAGTTTGTACAGTTTCACGCCATACCGCGCCCGCTTCGAGGGAATATACTGGCGGAAGATGAGTCTCCCCTTAAAACTGATGAGAGACTCATCTACCGAGAGGTCCCTGAGCGGTGCGTAGGCCTCCAAAAATTTGGCCCCAAAGTGATCGATGACCGGCCTCACTTTGTAAAGCCGGTTGTCAGGATTCGGCAGGCTGGAGGTGGATCCTCTGTGTCAGAGAGGGATTGGAGTGGACCGTACCGGTGGACCCGTTCTAAGTTGCTACTGGTATTCACCAGAGCCCGCCGCAAAGCGGGATGGTCTTGCAGCGGCGGTAGCAACCAGGTCGTATCCACCGGTAACGGCTCAACCTCTCTGACTGCTGAGACAGGCGCCGTACAGAAGGACAAGGCAAGAGCAAGGTCGGACGTAGCAGAAGGTCAGGGCAGGCAGCAAGGGTCGTAGTCAGGGGCAACAGCAGAAGGTCTGGAACACAGGCTTGGGAGATACACTAAACGCTTTCACTGGCACAAGGCAACAAGATCCGGCAATACTGCGAAGAAGAAATGAGGTTATATATGTGTGGAGCAGGTGGGAGCTAATTACAGTGATTGGGCCAGGCACCAATCAGTGGTGCACTGGCCCTTTAAATCTTAGAGAGCTAGCGCGCGCGCCCTAGAGAACGGAGCCGCGCGCGCCAGAACGTGACAGCCGGGAACCGGGACAGGTAAGTAGCTTGGGATGCGATTCGCGAGCGGGCGCGTCCCGCTATGCGAATCGCATCCCCGCCGGCAGTGTCAGTGCAGCGCTCCCAGTCAGCGGGTCTGACCGGGGCGCTGCAGAGAGGAGAACGCCGCGATCGCTTAACTCGGCGTAACAGTACCCCCCCCTTAGGTCTCCCCCTCTTTTTGTCTGCTTGTCCCTTCAAATGAGACGAGAACATTGGGAGCGACTCTTGAGTTTCCTTCCGGAAGAAAGAGAAGTCCTGGGTAGCTTCATCAGCGGCAGGCAATCCAGAAGAAGTGGGAATGGGGAGGGGGGCAGAGGGTGAAGCTTGCCACGGAGCAGAGTGTTACCAGGAAGGGGGCTATGAGGAGGCAAAATCTCAGCTTGCTTTTTGCCGAAAATATCCTGGTAAGCCTTGGGAGGGGCCGGTAAGGGTGGAACCTCAGGAGTTAGACAAGTGGGAGCAGATGTGAAGCATCGTTTGTGGCAAGAGGAACCCCAATTTTTCATTTCCCCGGTGGTCCAGTCAAGGGTGGGAGAATGACGTTGGAGCCATGGCAGGCCGAGGAGGACTTCTGTTACGCCTAGCGCTCCGGGTCCCTGCTCCTCCCCGGAGCGCTCACGGCGTCTCTCTCCCCGCAGCGCCCCGGTCAGTCCCGCTGACCGGGAGCGCTGCACTGTCATGGCCGTCGGGGATGCGATTCGCACAGCGGGACGCGCCCCGCTCGCGAATCGCATCCCAGGTCACTTACCCGTCCCGGTCCCCTGCTGTCATGTGCTGGCGCGCGCGGCTCCGCTGTCTAGGGCGCGCGCGCGCCAGCTCTCTGAGACTTAAAGGGTGCCTGGCCCAATTAGCTTAATTGGCTCCCACCTGCTCCCAGACTATATCTGATCACTGCCCCTGCACTCCCCTGCCGGATCTTGTTGCCTTGTGCCAGTGAAAGCGTTTAGTGTGTCCAAAGCCTGTGTTACCTGAACTTCTGCTATCCATCTTGACTACGAACCTTGCCGCCTGCCCCGACCTTCTGCTACGTCTGACCTTGCCTCTGCCTAGTCCTTCTGTCCCACGCCTTCTCAGCAGTCAGCGAGGTTGAGCCGTTGCTAGTGGATACGACCTGGTTGCTACTGCCGCAGCAAGACCATCCCGCTTTGCGGCGGGCTCTGGTGAACACCAGTAGCCTCTTAGAACCGGTCCACTAGCACGGTCCACGCCAATCCCTCGTTGACACAGAGGATCCACTACCTGTGAGCCGAATCGTGACAGTAGATCCGGCCATGGATCCCGCTGAGGTGCCGCTGCCAAGTCTCGCTGACCTTCCCACGGTGGTCGCTCAGCAATCGCAGCAGATTGCCCAACAAGGACAGCAGCTGTCGCAGTTGACCGCCATGTTACAGCAACTTTTGCCTCTGCTACAGCAGCAACCATCTCCTCCGCCAGCTCCTGCACCTCCTCCGCAGCGAGTGGCCGCTCCTAGCCTCCGCTTGTCCCTGCCGGACAAATTTGATGGGGACTCTAAACTCTGCCGTGGATTTTTGTCTCAGTGTTCCCTGCATATGGAGATGTTGTCGGACTTGTTTCCTACAGAACGGTCTAAGGTGGCGTTCGTAGTAAGCCTTCTTTCAGGAAAGGCCTTGTCTTGGGCCACACCGCTCTGGGACTGCAATGATCCTGCCACAGCCACAGTCCAGTCCTTCTTCGCTGAAGTCCGGAGTGTCTTCGAGGAGCCAGCCCGAGCTTCTTCTGCCGAGACTGCCCTGTTGAACCTGGTCCAGGGTAATTCTTCAGTGGGCGAATACGCCATCCAATTTCGTACTCTTGCTTCCGAGTTATCATGGAATAACGAGGCTCTCTGCGCGACCTTTAAAAAAGGCCTATCCAGTCGCATCAAGGATGTGCTGGCCGCACGAGAGATTCCTGCCAACCTGCAAGAACTCATCCATTTGGCTACCCGCATTGACATGCGTTTTTCTGAGCGACACCAAGAGCTCCGCCAGGAAAAAGACTTTGATCTCTGGGCACCTCTCCCACAGTATCCGTTGCAATCTACGCCTGGGCCTCCCGCCGAGGAGGCCATGCAAGTGGATCGGTCTCGCCTGACCAAGGAAGAGAGGAATCGCCGTAGGGAAGAAAATCTCTGTCTTTACTGTGCCAGTACCGAGCATTTCTTGGTGGATTGCCCTATCCGTCCTCCACGTCTGGGAAACGCACGCACGCACCCAGCTCACGTGGGTGTGGCGTCTCTTGGTTCTAAGTCTGCTTCTCCACGTCTCACGGTGCCCGTGCGGATTTCTCCTTCAGCCAACTCCTCCCTCTCAGCCGTGGCCTGCTTGGACTCTGGTGCCTCTGGGAATTTTATTTTGGAGTCGTTTGTGAATAAATTCAGCATCCCGGTGACCCGTCTCGTCAAGCCGCTCTACATTTCCGCGGTCAACGGAGTCAGATTGGATTGCACTGTGCGTTACCGCACAGAACCCCTCCTGATGTGTATTGGACCCCACCACGAAAGGATTGAGTTATTCGTCCTTCCCAACTGTACCTCTGAGGTCCTCCTCGGTCTGCCATGGCTCCGGCTTCATTCTCCCACCCTTGATTGGACCACCGGGGAGATCAAGAACTGGGACTCTGCCTGCCATAGGAAGTGCCTCTCCCCCCCTCCCAGTCCCGTCAGGCAAGCCTCAGTGCCTCCTCATGGCCCCCGTCCTGGTGTCACACTGCCACGTGCCAGGCTTCGCCCTCTGCCCTCCCTCCCCATTCCCACTCCTGCTGTGCTGCCTGCCGTTGAGGAAACCCTCCATTCTTTCCCGGTGTCCTCATCCCAGGGGAGGCAGTTACCGGACAAAGAGAAGGGGAGACCTAAGGGGGGGGGTACTGTTACGCCTAGCGCTCCGGGTCCCTGCTCCTCCCCGGAGCGCTCACGGCGTCTCTCTCCCCGCAGCGCCCCGGTCAGTCCCGCTGACCGGGAGCGCTGCACTGTCATGGCCGTCGGGGATGCGATTCGCACAGCGGGACGCGCCCGCTCGCGAATCGCATCCCAGGTCACTTACCCGTCCCGGTCCCCTGCTGTCATGTGCTGGCGCGCGCGGCTCCGCTCTCTAGGGCGCGCGCGCGCCAGCTCTCTGAGACTTAAAGGGCCAGTGCACCAATGATTGGTGCCTGGCCCAATTAGCTTAATTGGCTCCCACCTGCTCCCAGACTATATCTGATCACTGCCCCTGCACTCCCCTGCCGGATCTTGTTGCCTTGTGCCAGTGAAAGCGTTTAGTGTGTCCAAAGCCTGTGTTACCTGAACTTCTGCTATCCATCTTGACTACGAACCTTGCCGCCTGCCCCGACCTTCTGCTACGTCTGACCTTGCCTCTGCCTAGTCCTTCTGTCCCACGCCTTCTCAGCAGTCAGCGAGGTTGAGCCGTTGCTAGTGGATACGACCTGGTTGCTACTGCCGCAGCAAGACCATCCCGCTTTGCGGCGGGCTCTGGTGAACACCAGTAGCCTCTTAGAACCGGTCCACTAGCACGGTCCACGCCAAACCCTCGTTGACACAGAGGATCCACTACCTGTGAGCCGAATCGTGACAACTTCAGAGGTGCAGTTGGGCAGAACCAAAAATTTAATTTTTTTGTGATGCAGTCCAATGCTCATAAGCAGGGGTTCTGTGCGGTAACGCACATTGCAGTCCAATTTTTCTCCGTTGACAGAAGAAATGTAGAGCGGCTTGACGAGACGGGTTACTGGGATGCTGAACCTATTAACAAAAGATATTAACAAAAGAGGCCAAAATAAAATTTCCAGCAGAACCAGAGTCCAAGAAGGCCACAGCTGAGAAGGAGGAGTTGGCAGAAGGAGAAATCCGCACAGGCACAGTGAGATGTGGAGAAGCAGAAGTCACACCAAGGGATGCCACTCCCATGTGAACAGGGTGCGTGCGTGCGTTTCCCAGACGCGGAGGACGAATAGGGCAGTCCACCAGGAAATGTTCGGTACTAGCGCAGTACAGGCATAAGTTTTTATCTCTGCGATGAGACCTCTCTTCATGGGTCTGGCGAGACCGATCCACTTGCATAGCCTCCTCGGCGGGAGGCACAGGGGTAGATTGCAAAGGATACTGGGAGAGAGGTGCCCAGAGATCAAGGTCCTTTTTGTGGCGGAGCTTCTGGTGTCTTTCAGAAAAACGCTTGTCGATGCGGGTGGCCAAAAGGATAAGTTCAGACAGGTTAGCTGGAATTTCTCGTGCGGCCAGTACATCTTTGATGTTGCTGGATAAGCCTTTCTTGAAGGTGGCGCAGAGGGCCTCATTGTTCCAGGTTAGCTCTGAGGCGAGGGTACGAAACTGGATGGCGTATTCGCCTACGGAAGAAGTTCTCTGGACTAGGTTCAGCAAAGCAATCTCGGCAGAGGAGGCCCGGGCTAGCTCCTCGAAGACACTACAGACTTCAGCGAAGAAGGACTGGACAGTGGCTGTGGCAGGATCATTGCGGTCCCAGAGCGGTGTGGCCCAAGACAAGGCCTTTCCAGACAGAAGACTAACTACGAAAGCCACGTTGACCGTTCTGTAGGAAATTGGTCCGACAACATCTCCAAATGTAGGGAACATTGAGACAGGAAACCACGGCAGAGTCTAGAGTCCCCATCAAATTTGTCCGGCAGGGACAAGTGGAGGCTGGAGTGGGTACTCGCTGCGGAGGAGGTGCAGGAGCTGGCGGAGGAGATGGTTGCTGCTGTAGCTGTGGCAGAAGTTGCTGTAGCATGGCGGTCAATTATGACAGCTGCTGTCCTTGTTGGGCGATTTGTTGGGATTGCTGGGCGACCACCGTGGGTAGGTCAGCGAGACTTGGCAGCGGCACCTCAGCGGGATCCATGGCCGGATCTACTGTCAGGATTCGGCAGGCAGGAGGTGGATCCTCTGTGTCAGAGAGGGATTGGCGTGGACCGTACCGGTGGACCGGTTCTAAGTTGCTACTGGTATTCACCAGAGCCCGCTGCAAAGCGGGATGGTCTTGCAGTGGCGGTAGCAACCAGGTCGTATCCACCGGTAACGGCTCAACCTCTCTTACTGCTGAGACAGGCGCCGTACAGAAGGACAAGGCAAGAGCAAGGTCGGACGTAGCAGAAGGTCAGGGCAGGCAGCAAGGGTCGTAGTCAGGGGCAACAGCAGAAGGTCTGGAACACAGGCTTGGGAGATACACTAAACACTTTCACTGGCACAAGGCAACAAGATCCGGCAATACTGGGAAGGGGAAGTGAGGTTATATATGCGTGGAGCAGGTGGGAGCTAATTACAGTGAGTGGGCCAGGCACCAATCAGTGGTGCACTGGCCCTTTAAATCTTAGAGAGCTGGCGCGCGCGCGCCCTAGAGAGCGGAGCCGCGCGCGCCAGAACGTGACAGCCGGGGACCGGGACAGGTAAGTAGCTTGGGATGCGATTCGCGAGCGGGCGCGTCCCACTATGCGAATCGCATCCCCGCCGGCAGTGTCAATGCAGCGCTCCCAGTCAGCGGGTCTGACTGGGGCGCTGCAGAGAGGAGAACGCCGCGAGCGCTCCGGGGAGGAGCAGGGACCCGGAGCGCTCGGCGTAACACCCGTCATGGGCGGGATCACCTCGGGGCAGACATGCCGCATTATCTGCATAATGCAGGCATTTCTGAATGGTCTCGAACCGCCTCCGTGTTATCGCCATACTGTAAAGCGGGGTCTGATAGAGGATGTCCCCGCTCCAGTTATGATGAGCACTTGGTTTTTTGTCCAGGCCCATATGCAGCATGAGGCCCCAAAATGTCCTCATTTCCACTGCATCAATGGCGCACCATTCATTGGGCCTGGCCAAAAGCGAATCGGGGTGGTGGGCAATGAACTGCTGGGCATACAAGTTCTTTTGCTCCACCATGTGATTGACCAGGCTGTCACTGAAAAAAAACTTTAAAAAGTCCAGATCAGTGAAGCCAGCATGGTCAATCCGGATTCCTGAGTCGCCAACAAACTCAGGAATCCGTGGCTGATAACCCTCTGGGGGGCTCCAGACAGGGTCACCGGAAGGGGGCTCCAGTGCACTTTTCTGGGGGGCCGGACTCCTATTACGAGCGGCATTGCCGAGGGTGTGTGTGCGGGGGAGGGGGGGAAGTATGTAGTGTGTGGTGCTTGGTGTAAAAAGTGTAAGAACAGTAATAGAAAAGAAAAAAAAAAGCTGCGGCCCCCAAAAAAAGGGGTGGCAAACGCAGCTCCCTGAACCCCTAATAGGACCCGGGGTAAGGGATCAGACCCTAATAGGACCTTGGGGGACCTATTAGGGGTCAGGGGGGGGGATTTTTTTTTTATTAAAAAAAAAAAAAAAAAGCTGCGGCCCAAAAAAAAAATGGATGGTGCACGCAGCTCCCTGAACCCCTAATAGGACCCGGGGTCAGGGATCAGACCCTAATAGGACCCTTGGGGACCTATTAGGAGGTTGGGGGGGGGCTTTTTTTTTTTTTTATACTTTTTTTACTTTATTAAATCCTACCAGTCCCTGCAATCCACTGTCCCCATTCTAAGGCTCCTGAGGGGGCTCCGGAGCTCTGAGGGGGGATCCACGGTCTTCTCCTCACTGCTGCACCCGCTGACTGAACACAGAGAGCGGGTGCAGCCGCGGGAAGGGACCATTAACCCCTCCTCTGCCACACTGCCATTGGCTGGACGATCGCCGGCCAATAGCAGCGTTGCTGGGGCGGTGACAGTATTGTCACCGCTCCCCAGCAACTGCAGGTGATTGGCGGTGAATTGTACACCGCCGATCACCATTTATTACCGGGTCCCGAATCGCCGAAGATCGCTAGCGTGATTTTGCAAGCGATCTCCGGCGATCGCCGACATGCGGGGGTCCGGGGACCCCCCTAGGCATTTGCACGGCATGCCTGCTGAACGATTACAGTAGATATGCCGTTCTGATCTCTGCCCGGCGCGCGGCAGAGACCGTAGAAACACCAGGACCTTGGTCCTTAAGGGGTTAAAGGCCATTACAAGATTGCGGCCTAGAACTGTTAAGCCTTTTTCTCCTTGGGATTTGTCTTTAGTTTTACAACAGTTGTGTGTCCAACCTTTTGAGCCTTTGGATCAAGTGGACTTTAAGTTTCTTTCTCTGAAACTAACTTTTCTTCTAGCTGTTACTACTGCCAAGAGAGTTGGGGAACTTCAAGTCTTCAGAACCTTATGCAGTTTTTCATATAAAGTTCTCCTGAGGTTCCTTCCATCATTTCTTCCCAAGGTTTCATCATTTGCAAACATCAATCAGGTTATCTCTCCGTTCCTCAATTTTTTTCCTCAGTCCGGGTCTTCTCAAGATAAAGAATTATGTAATCTTGATCTGGTTAGATGTTTGAAGATTTATTTGGAAAGGACAAGGTCCTGTTGGAAGACTGAGAACTTTCTGATATTACATCAGGGTTCTAAGAAGGGATCCAAGGCATCTAAACCAACCATTTCTAGGTGGATTTGTGAATGTATGGAACTCTGCTATAAATTTAAGGATCTTATTCCACCTGAATTCATAAGAGCTCATTTTTCTAGATCAGTCTCTACATCTTGGGTGGAGTGGAGTTCCATTCCTTTAGAATAAATTTGTAATTCGGCTATGTGGAGTACTCCGTTGACCTTCATTAAACACTATAGAGTAGATACCTTTTTATCTAGTGAAACTTCATTCGCTAGATATATTTTGAATTCTGCCCGGGGGCGGACCCTCCCTAAATGGGGTTATACTTGCTACTTCCCCATATTGTGCTGCTGAGGGGCAACAGGGGAGACTAAATTTAGTATGTTAATTTGTTTTCCCTTAGTAGCACAAGCTTCCCCTCGCCTATATATTTTTCTGTAATTTACTTTAGAATCAACTCACTGTACTAGGTTAGAAGGGACCTTATATAAGTACTTGGGGAGGTGCCCGATTAATTTTCATTAAAAATCCCCTCACCCTATTGGCTCACAGGGGGCAGAGACACCCCCCCCCCCCCCCCGTTTTGTGCTGCTGAGGAGACTAAGGGAAAACAAATTATCATACTAAATTTAGTCTTCTAGTGACCATGTAACGGAAATCAGCGGTGACAGAACGTATGTACATGCAACTACTAGTGACACAATGACATGGGAGTCAGCAATGACAAAATATATAGAAATGCAACTCTGTTGACACAATGTAACCGAGGTCAGAAGTGACAGTTTCTATTTTTAAATTGTTATAATTTTATTTATTTAATGGAGATGATTTATGCACACATTCCAGGACAGTAACCCCCAAAAACTTGCTCCCTGTCAGGACTTGAAACACCAGACTGCCTCGCTGGTAGTGCGAATCTCCTACCTTCTGCCGTGGTGACGTCAACGCCCATCGATCTCTGAAGCAGGCCTCGCAAAAACGTACAACACGCCCTCGTCCTCATCCAGCTATCTATAGATGGCTGGATATACTGGCTATAGAAGCCAGACAATCACTTACCCCATCCTGGCTCCTGTCTGGGCTTGGTCCATGTAGCTCTGCCCCTAGTGATGATATTATTAGAGGCGGAGCTACACCCAGTGGTGGCATTTTTTATAAAGTGAACAGACCCTTCTGGCAGTGTCTTCACAAACAGGGAGACTCCAGCTGTTGCAAAACTACAACCCCCATGATTCCCAGACAGCGTTTGGTTGTCTGGAAATGATGGCAGTTGTAGTTTTGCAACAGCCGCATGGGCTACATTTTTCAGCAGTACTGAGCAGTGTAAGTGGTGAATCAAGCATTGGTCATTAAGCTCTAATATTCACAACAAAGAGTCTGTTTGCTTCTATGTTTCTCTTGTCACCCCCCCCCCCCCCCGCTTAACTCTCCAAAAGACTTGTATGGGCAGCATGTAACTGAACCCTCAGTGACCTGATAGTCCATCTTGCTACTTAGAATGAATTTGAGCAGTTTTCCAGCATATAAGATAAGTTTTGGGGGGGGGGGGGGACAAAAGTAGTCTGATTAGTGAAAAAAAACAAGCACTTTTCTCTGATAAGATACATTGCAAAATGTATTTTTTTCGTGTGTGCCATTGCTTTATGTTGTGTTTGTTGAAACAACAGTGACCATTGAAGCTTCTGCAGGGTTCAGGCATTTTAGTCACTTTTCCCTGACCCTTTCTAGCCCTTTACACAGAATAAGACCCTTATAGCTACAGCATGCATTCTTTAAAGACTGCTGACTGTGATATATAGTTCCCCACAGACACTTAAAGTGTCCTGTTCCCATGGTCATGCATGTATATCTTTGATATATATCTACATCTCCTCATATACAGGTGAAACTCGAAAAATTAGGATATTGTGCAAAAGTTTATTGTATTTTATTAATGCAACTTAAAAGGAAAGGTAGCATAAAGCGCTCCGAAATCTCCTGGTAGACGGATGCGTTGACGCAGGACTTAATGAAGCACAGTGGATCAACACCAGCAGATGACATGGCTCCCCAAATCATAGTAATTGAGGGGGCTTTGGGTTTTCATGAGCTGTAATTATTTGAGTTTCACTTGTATTCACTGATCCAACCATGACAATCGCGTCATATCTCTTCAGGATACTACAGGCACCTAAAGGATTTCTGAAGTGTCTGAAACCAAATCAGATCATGCTGAGGGACAAAACTAGAAAACAGCATCAAGTCCAGCAACCATAAAATGAAAAATACTTACATACGCGCCAAGTCTTGTAGTAAGTAATTAAATGTGAGCTGAGACAGCAGGGACACCTATCGTCACAGGAGATATCTTGGAGAACTGTTGCAACTTGTTTCCTTTCTCAAATCAAACAAATCGACTGAGATCTTCTACCTAGTCTTAACCCCTTCATGGCCCGGCTAGTTTTGACCTTTATAACCCGGGCCTTTTTTTCTAATCTGACGTGTCCCTTTTTGTGGTAATAACTTTGAAATGCTTTTACTGAGAAAATCGATTCAGAGATTGTTTTTTTTTTTAGACATATTGGCCCTCATTTACTATTGCAAACCCAACATGTTTTGTCGGGTTGTGCGCCAGAAATTTTGTCTGCGCCAGATTGTGCACCAGAAATTGCGCCATAATTAAAAAAAAAAACCCGACCAACTCTCCATTTTGCTAAGAAAACCTGAAAAAGGGGGCGTGGTCGCTTGGAAAAGGGGAGTGATCTTTGAAAAGGGGCGTGTTCCCGACATTTTCACAAAAACCCAACATATTTACTAAGGTTTCTATACAAAATGTGGTGGATTTGAGCTGAGGAAAACCCGACAGATGAGAGCACGTGTACAAAAAAGCAAAATGTAGGGAAAGTGGAAAATGTATGGAAATCTTAGTAAATACCGTGGAAAATAAATTAAAACCTACAAAGAAACCTACACTCCACACTTAGTAAATGAGGGCCATTGTATTTTATATAAGTGGTAACATTTTGTTCATACATACAGGGTTTTTTGTGTTTTTTTTTCTAAACTTGCTATATTTTTAAGAGTAAAGTCATGCCAAATAAATTTAAATGGTCACTCTCATTAAAACAAATTTTTGCTATTGCACTCCTTATGGTAAATAAAAAATATTTCTAATATACTTTGTTTTAAAAAATTTAGTTTTCTATGTTTTATTTCTGTTTAAAAAGCTCAAGAGCACATTTTCCCTCATCTCATACACAGACTTTGGACCGAAGCCCAAACACAGGAAGTGCAGCCTGGAGTGCTGAGGGAGGTGTGTTTAAAACCTCATCCAATCATAGCTCCTCTCACACTTAACTCCCATATGCTGTTGGTTGGACCCCCCCTCAGCACTCCAGGCTGCGCTTCCTGTGTTTGGGCTTTGGTCCAAAGTCTGTATATGAGGTGGGGGAAAATGTGCTCTTGAGCTTATTTAAGCACAAATAAAACATAAAAAACTTCTTTTTTTATAAACAAAAAATATTAGAAATATTTTTTATTTACCATAAGGAGTGCAATAGAAAAAACTAGTTTTAATGAGAGTTACCACTTAATTATTATTTCACATCTTCAATATGTCTACTTTATGTTGGCATCATTTTTATACTTTTTTTAGGGCTATTATAAGGCTTATAATATTATGAGCATTTTTTCAAATTTGCAAGGTCATTTCAAAATCACATTTTTGTAGGAACTACTTCAGTTCTGAACTGGATTTGAGGGGCCTGTATGCTAGAAACCTTTTTAAATCAAACAAAAGGAAAGGTGTGCAAAAATCACCATGTGCCACCTACACCAGGGAACAACGTATGGTCCATTGTAATCGGTGGGGGTAGAAACTTCCCCTGTAAAGCACTATTATTAATTCCCTACTTGGCAAGTATTACTCGCCCTAAAAAGGGCGGCCCCACACAGGAACCTCTCTCTGTATTTCCCCCTACAAACACTGCCATTTCCCAGGGTTTTTAGGTGGAAATAGAGAGAGTTTCCTGTGTGGGGCCACCCTTTTTAGGGTGAGTAACACTTGCCAAGAAGGGAATTAATAGGGTGAGAGTAGTGCCTTACAGGGGAAGTTTTTACCCACACCTACAATGGACAATACGTTGTTCTCTTCCACCTTTTCGAGGAAAGTGTTACTTGTCTTAAAAAGGGCGGCCCCACACTGGAACCAATCCCTATTTCCACCTACAAACCAAGTGTTGGTGTGGCACCATGGTCAATGTAGTCTGATGCATCAGGCATTGGTGGGTGGAAATCCTGGCTGAACCATGCCTGATTCATCTTCACAAAGGTCAGTCTCTCCACATTTTTCATGGACAGATGAGTTCTCCTTGGGGTTACTATGGCCCTCGCTGCACTAAACACCTGCTCTGATGGCACACTACTGGCCGGGCAGGAAAGCTTTTCCAGGGCAAACTCTGATAGTTGTAGCCACAAATCAAGTTTGGCTGCCCAGAAGTCCAGCGGATCTTCAAAGTGTGTTGGCATGGTCATGTCAAGGTATGCCACCACCTGCTGGTTCAGGTCCTGTTCCAGGTCTATCAGCTGCTTATGAGTTGCTTCACTATCCGGGTGAAGAAAGCTACTCACCAGTGACTGTAGACTCAGGCTGCTGCTGATGGAGCTGGTACTGCTCCTGCCACCCCAGCCCTCCTCAGCAGCCATGGCAGTGGAAGGTGAGCGCAGAGGGCCCCCCTAATCAGACCTGCGAGAGGAAGGACAATGGCACAGATAGGCATCAGCCAATTAACTACGTAGGATGTCTCTGTAGTAGGTCAGTTAGTCCTCCCTCTCAGTGGGTGTAAAAAAAGTCCCCCAGTTTGTGCGGATAGCGAGTATCCAATAAGGTGGAGAGCCAGAGGTCATCCCGCTGCCATATGGTAACAATTCGGCGGTCACTACGCAAGCAAGTGAACATGCATCGGGCCATTTGTACAAGTGATTCGGAGGTACTCCCTGCCTCCATCTCCACTGCATACTGCCACGTTGTGTCTGGGTCCTCTGTCTCGCCTTCCTCATAACCCTCTAGCTCCTTTGGCTGTTCCTGCTCCTCCTCTCCTGTCAGATAACTAGAAAAACCGCACATCTCGCGAAACCTAAACTGTGCTCCACTGGGCCCCTCCCCCTCCTCCTCCAGTTCAGCCCCCACAGGGCTCATGTGGCCGTGAGATATAGGAGCCACTTCACCAGTGCCCTTACCAGCCATTGTTTCCAGTAGAATGACGTTGTTCATCCCGTAATCCTGGCGACTGACAAATAAGGGGGATTCCTCAAAGGGTCTGAGCAAACGGCAGGTGTCACGTATGTGCTGCCACTGGTTCACATTGAAGTTACACAGGGAAGCCCCCTATTCGCTTAGATCATCAAGAAATTGGTGATGGCATTTTTCTGTTCGTATTGTTGGTCCAACATATGGAGGGTGGAATTCCAACGTATGGACTGTTTGCACTTTGATACTCACCGACAGGCTCATGTATTGGGCCACCTTCTGTTCCACAAAATTGTGCATTGCTGATACTGCCTTCTTTGCAAAGAAATGACAGCTTGGGACTCTCCACCTCGGCTCGGCACAAGCCGTCAGTTCTCTGAAAGAGGCAGAGTCCACCACTTGAAAAGGGAGGGACTGCAGGAATGCTGGCGGAATGACTGACTCGAAGTAGGAGCATATGGTATGACAGAAGATGGGTATGAAACACAGCTCCCTTCGGCTGAGGTGGTGGAGCCTTGGCTGGCTGAAACAGGGAGCGGCGTGCCACTGGGTGATGCAGCAGGCTTGATCACCACATCAGAGCAATGGTTCTCCCAGGCCGCTTTATGGTGGCATTGCATATTTTACTTTCAATAGTTTTAATTGAAAATTTTCAAACAGACTAAGACAAAGGAAGGTGTAGGACAGGGATCCTCAAACTACGGCCCGCGGGCCACATGTGGCCCACCGAGGAGATTTATCTGGCCCGCCGCTGCCTGGGACATCCCTGTGTCCCGAAAGATGTTTTCGGGACACAGGGATGCGCTCTCGGAGACCCCGATTTTACTTTAAAAACACAGGGGCCGCCAGGAAGGTGGCGCACGCAGGGACGTCACTGACGCCGTGCGTGCGCCCATAGCAATGGAGGAGCGGGGCAGCGATGAAGACGTGCGCTGGCCAGCTAGGTAAGTGTTACCAGCGGCACATCAGCTTCGGTGCTCCGACCACCGCTCCTTCAGTCCCGGGACTTACTGCTATGTCCGGATGGGAGGAGCAGTGGTCGGAGCACTGAAGTGGGGGCAGAACACAGGCATACAGCCTCCAGCCATACACTGTATGGCTGGAGGCTGTATGTCTGTGGGGGAACATACTGCACCTAATGTGGGGGAACATACTGCACCTAATTTGGGGGATCTATACTGCACCTAATGTGGGGGGAACATGCTGCACCTAATGTGGGGGAACATGCTGCACCTAATTTGGGGGATCTATACTGCACCTAATGTGGGGGTACATGCTGCACCTAATATGGGGGAACTATACTGCACCTAATGTGGGGAGCTATACTGCACCTAATGTGGGGGAACTGTACTGCACCTAATGTGGGGGAACTGTACTGCACCTAATGTGGGGGAACTATACTGCACCTAATGTGGGGGAACATGCTGCACCTAATGTGGGGAGCTATACTGCACCTAATTTGGGGGATCTATACTGCACCTAATGTGGGGGTACATGCTGCACCTAATGGGAGCTATACTGCCCCTAATGTGGGGGAACATTATACTGCACCTAATGTGGGAAGCTATACTGCACCTAATGTGGGGGAACATTGTACTGCACCTAATGTGGGGGAACATTATACTGCACCTAATGTGGGGAGCTATACTGCACCTAATTTGGGGGATCTATACTGCACCTAATGTGGGGGAACATGCTGCACCTAATGTGGGGAGCTATATTGCACCTCATTTGGGGGATCTATACTGCACCTAATGTGGGGAGCTATACTGCACCTAATGTGGGGGAACATTATACTGCACCTAATGTGGGGAGCTATACTGCACCTAATTTGGGGGAGCTATACTGCACCTAATTTGGGGGATCTATACTGAACCTAATGTGGGGAGCTATACTGCACCTAATTTGGGGATATATATACTGCACCTAATGTGGGGGAACATTATACTGCACCTAATGTGGGGGAACATTATACTGCACCTAATGTGGGGAAATTGTACTGCACCTAATGTGGGGGGACTATACTGCACCTAATGTGGGGGAACTGTACTGCACCTAATGTGGGGGAATTGTACTGCACCTAATGTGGGGGAATTGTACTGCACCTAATGTGGGGAATTGTACTGCACCTAATGTGGGGGAATTGTACCGAACCTAATGTGGGGGAACTGTACTGCCAACCCTAATGTGGGGGGATCTACAACCTAATGTGGGGGGATCTATACTGCCAATCTAATGTTGGGGGGGGGGGGGGGAACTGTGCTGCGTACTTAAAGTGGTAGTCCACTAATAAGATATATCAGTGTGAATAGGAATTTGTTCATGTTTTGATATCTATAGTCCGGCCCTCCAACGGTCTGAGGGACCGTGAAATGGCTCCCCGTTTAAAAAGTTTGAGGACCCCTGGTGTAGGATGTCTGAACCCATGGAGGGGAAGGACGCTAAAGGTCAATACAGTGAGAGGAGTCAATCCAGTGTATAAGTTTTTTTTTCATAGGAGGAGTAGGTGCCTTAGTCGGCTGCTAGAATCTTCTCAAAAGCAAAGGTGTTATTCGTTTTTTGAATGATATGCGTTATAGAAGGGATACTGGATGATTTCCAGCGGCTTGTCAATACATTTTTTGCGACAATACATATTATGCAGAATAAAGCTCGCATTGTGTAGGGGAGCAGATGAACATCTAGGAATAAAAGAACAGAATGAGGGGACCAGGGCAGGGGGACAGCAAGGACTTCAGCGATGAGGGTTTGGCATGCCTCCCAATAGGGTTGGATCAGAGGACAAGTCCACAGAATGTGGAAGAGTGTGCCCTTGTTGTCGCAACCACGCCAACACCTGTCTGATGAGCCCGGGTAGGCTGTAGCTATTTTGTTGGGTGTGAAGTACCACCTAAGTATCGTCTTGTATACTGACTCTATATGTGATGCACAGAGGAATGACTGAGATATATTATCTGGGTGATGTGAGGAGGGCGAGAGAGTAGACAGGAAGTGTCGTATTTGAAGATATTTGTAGAAATCTTGTCTGGGGATATGATATGTGGAGCGTAGGTGTTGAAAGGTAGAGAGGAATTCCTCTTAGAATAATTGCTGGACTTCAGTGATACCAGCTGACAGCCAGGTGTGCAGGTTTAGGTTGGGAATGCAGGCTTGAATGAGAGAAAGAGGTATGTCCGTGACTGAAAATGTATCAGATGAGTTGACTAGTGTTGGGCGCGAATATTTGCAAAGCGAATATTTATTGCAAATATCGCATTTACGAATATTCACATTTTTTTTCACAGTATACATCACAGTGATCATTCCTCCCTGCTTTCAGCTTGTGGTGTAAACAAGGCCCCAATACTAGTTACTGTGTCAGACTGGCGGGCGCCCGAAAATTTGCATATGCCGCACATATTGATCCCTCCCTTCTTTTAGCTCTTTTATCTTGCGATATTGCGCATGCACATGCGAATTGTATGGTGAATGCAAATGCAGATTTTATGGAGCATAGTAAAAAAAAGCCAGCGAATATTGCGAATATGCGAATTTTGTGAATATATGACGAGTATGACGAGTTGATGGAGGCCAAATATAATTTCCAAACTGCCAGAGCTTGATGAAGAATAGGGTTGTCTAATGTAGGGGTAGGGAGATGCCAGAATGGGAGATGCAGGAGGTCTCTGGTTGTGAATGGGAAGGACAGGTGGTTTTCAATGGCAACCCACGGGGTTGAGAGGTCAGTGTTCCACCAGTTACGTAGGTAAGATATTTGCGTTGCTACATAATATGCTTTAATGTTAGGAGAGCCCAAGCCCCCAGCATGTCGAGATTTAGAGAGGTGAGAGTCTTGACTTTCTACCCGCCCATATATATTGAGTGAGGATTCTCTAAGCTTGGGTAAAAAAGGAGTTTGGTAGAGAAATGGGGAGTGTTCTGAAAAAATATCAAAATTTCAGGATAAGAAACATTTTAAATGCTGTCACTCTGCCCACCCAGGATGTGTTATGTTGAAGGTAGGAGGAGGATTCCACAGATAGGGAATGAAGTAGTGGTAGAAAATTAAGTGAGTAGAGTGAGTCATGTGGGGAGGAGAGTTTGACGACTAGATAGTCTATTGTGGAGGATCTCCAGTCAAATGCGTATGAGGATCTGAGGATCTCCAGCGTGCCACCAGGGAGGTTGATGGAGAGGGCCTGAGTCTTGGATCTGTTAAGGGAGTAGTAGGAGAGGGTACCAAAGGCTTCGACGTTATCTAGAACTGCAGGTAGGGAGTTGATGGGGTCAGATAGTGTCAGAATGACATCGTCAGCATACAATGTAATCGTGTGCGATCGTATTTCTATCTTGATCCCTGAGACACGAGGATCCTGACGAATAGCTTGTGCCAAGGGTTCGATAGATAGGATGTATATTGTATATTAGGGGGGAAAGTGGGCAGCCTTGACGGGAGACGTTCGTTATCCCAAAAGGATACGACAGGCCGCTGTGTGCTAGCACTCGGGCTGAGGGGGCGTTGCATATGTTGACGCAGGGCCGTGGTGCCAACATTGGGACCCTGGCCACGCTTCACCTTCTGCTGACACATGTTGCATGTGGCCAGGTTAACATCCTCCGGATGCTTGATGAAAAAATGCCACACCGCCGAGTAGCTGATTTTCCCACCAACAGTCTGCACTAATTGACTGCTACTGCCGCCGACTCCAGGAACCCCTGTTAAACTACCTCCCGGGGAGGTAGGCTGCCGCGAAGCAGGTGGTCTATCCCAGGCACGTTTGGCTCCAGAATTTCCACTTCTGCCACCATTCTGACTGCCAACCTTTCTACCACCTTGCTGGCTCAGCTGCTGCCTCACTGGCAACCTGCAAACCTCTTCTCCTGATGATGCTGAAGCCCCTTCTGCACCCGGTTCCCAAGTGTGATTGGCTTCATCATCATCGAGTTGTGTCTGCACGTCACTGATGTCCTCCTCAGGTTCCTCAACAGTGTCTGCTTCAGGAGCCTGAATGCTCGCAACACCACCTCCCACGTCACTCTCCGCATCACTACTTGCCCGCCTAGCAGAGGAAGCAGCGGATGTCTCCTCCACTTCTTGGCTGGGCAGTAGTTGCTGACTGTCCTCTAGTAGATCGTCCTGAACCCACAGCATAAGATACTTCTGTAGGGGAGGGAACAGTATAGGACAAAGGACAGTGACTGCTCAAGGGCCAAGCAAACTGAGGGTTGTGTCTGAGGAACCCACGGACTGTTGACTTGGGGTGTCAGATGTCACTTGTGATGAAGTGGTTGACCGTGTTAACCAATCAACGACGGCAGATGGGTTGCTTGTCGAGACATGACCGCTAGCTGATCCCGGGAGCTCGTTGCGAATCCTGGTGCCACTCGCCCCTAGTCTGCTGCGACCTCTGCCCGATGAATTTAAGCCTCTGCTACTCCTCTGTACACGTCCTGGCACTTCTCTGCGTGACATAGTGCGTATATGAGGGGACGACAATGCGCTCCAATACGCTTAACCCCTTAAGGACCAAGCCCATTATGACCTTAAGGACCAGAGCATTTTTTGCATATCTGACCACTGTAATTTTAAGCATTAATAACTCTGGGATGCTTTTACTTATGAATTTGATTCCAAGATTGTTCTTTTTTTTTCCATATTATACTTTAACATAGTGGTAAATTTTTGTCGATACTTGCATCTTTTCATGGTCAAAAATTCCAAAATGTCCTGAAAAATTAGAAAAGTTTGCATTTTTCTCACATTAAAGCTCTTGCTTGTAAGGAAAATAGACATACCAAATAAATTATATATTAAATCATATATACAATATGTCTACTTTATGTTGACATCATAAAGTTGATATGTTTTTACTTTTGGGAGATATCAGAGGCCTTCAAAGTTCAGCAGTAATTTTCCAATTTCTCACAAAATTTTCTAAATCAGAATTTTTCAGTGAGCAGTTCAGTTTTGAAGTGCATTTGGGAGGCCTTCATATTAGAAATACCCCATAAATGACCCCAGTATTAAAACTGCACCCCTCAAAGTATACAAAAGGGCATTCAGAAAGTTTGTTATCCCGTCTCCAAATCTGGCAATCAGAATAAATCCCTGGATCAACGTTCTTGGGACTTTTTGGGGATTATTACAACCAGGGACTGAAAAGTCCCTATATTGCCAATGCATCAGAAAAGCCTTGTACATAGCTGTGATCCCAAGCTCATGTACAACGTCACCAACACACTGGAAAAGAACAAAAGCATTGCAAAACGCTGCATGGCTCGTGTACAATGCGCAGTTAATTTTGGGAAGGATAAAAATGGGGTAAATTGTAAATTTAGTACTCCATAGACATATGATACGCCTTGAAGCATTCTTTGATGCAGAGGCCTGGTTTTTCAGGACAGGTGTCACATTGGAAAATTGTGTCCTTTCTTATCCCTTTTTAAGACAGACTTTGCATCTTTTCTAGGACCGTCCCTTCTTTCCAGTGTGGGTGACCTCTCCTGGAAAATGTTGACCTTGTACAATACGGAAGCCTTCAGTTCCAGAGGTACTTGGGCCCGCTCCTTCCCGGTCTCCAAAGATCAGGGCCTTGATCACTACCTCTAGGAACTGCAGGGATGTTTCTGTGTTGCCTGCTCTCCAGAATAGTACAAAAGCATTGTACAATGCCGTCTGGACCATGTACAATGCAATTTTCTTGTACCATCTCCTGGTTTTGCGCATGGCGCTATATAGTCTCAGGACTTGATCAGAGAGATCAACTCCCCCCCCATATACCGATTGTAGTCCAGGATACAATCAGGCTTTAGGACCGTTGTAGAGGTACCTCATACATTGACAGGGGTGCTGCTGATGCCGTGAATGGTGGTCAGCATAAGGACCTCCCTCTTATCCTTATATCTGACCAACAGCAGATTTTCACTAGTAATGGACCGATATTCACTCCTAGGGATCGGTGAGGGATATGTGGGGAGGCCTCTCTGATTTTTCTGCACAGTGCCACAAGCTGCAGTGGGTCTGGTGTAAAGGGTCTTGAAAAGAGGGATGCTTGTATAAAAGTTATCCACGTACAAGTGGTAACCTTTATCCAGCAGTGGGTACATCAGTTCCCACACAATTTTCCTGCTAACTCCCAGGATGGGGGGACATTCTGGGGGTTCAATGCGGGAATCCTTCCCTTCATACACCCTAAATCTGTAAGTGTACCCTTAGGTGCTCTCACAGAGCTTGTTTACTTTCACACCATACCTTGCCCTTTTACTGGGAATGCACTGGCGGAAATGGAGTCTACCTTTGAAACTAATAAGGGACTTGTCAATGGCCACCTCCTTTTGGGGGATGTAGGCCTCTGCAAATTTATTAGTGAAATGATCTATGACCGGCCTGATTTTGAATAGGCGGTCATATGTGGGATAATTTCGTGGCATGGCCATATGCAGCATGAGGCCCCAAAATGTCCTCATCTCAGCTGCATTAATGGGAGCCCATTTATAGGGCCTAGTCAAAAAAGAATCGGGGTGCTGGGTCACAAATTGTTCAGCGTACAAGTTTGAGCCAACATCAAATTGACAAAGTCCTCACTGAAAAAAAACGTTAAAAAGTCAATTTCAGTGAGGCCTGTTGTGTCAATCTGGATTCCTGGGCAGCCAGCAAACCCAGGAATCAGTGACGCATAATCGTCCGGAACTGGGGTCCAGACAGGGCCACCTATAGGGGGTACAGGGAAACTTGTAAGGCAGACAGGGAACACTGTACGAGGGACAGGGCTACTCGTCTGGGGGAAAGGGCTACTAGTCTGGGGGACAGGGCTCCTACTTTGGGGGACAGGGCTACTAGTTTGGGGGGTCGCTACCGGCATTGCCCTGCGATGCACCTGCCGCCTTCTAGGGGGCTCATCATCAGTGGATGATAAGGAAGAGGAAGAAAAGAGGAAGCTGGGATCTTCCTCTTCCCCATTACTGACTGATTCGGTATCAGAGGCAAGCATGGCGTATGCCTCCTCTGCCGAAAACATCCTACTGGCCATGTAAAACATTTTTTGGGGGAGAAGGGACAGGGACGGGGGTTGTAAGTGTGTGTATGAAAAATGTAGTGTTTTTACATACTTTCTTTGTGAGAAGTGTAGGTGTAGTGTAGTATAGTGATTATGCAACAGTACAAAATGCCAACGGTTCCCGAAAAAAACGCAAGGGGTATTGTGGTAGCTTGGGGGTGTAGGGTATATGGGGTGTAGCTGTGCGGTACTTCAATGGGGTCTGTTTAACCCTTTCTACTCGTGACACCAGGGTGAGGGCTCCTCTGCAATGCTTGTCCTACCGCCACCCTTCCCAAAAGCGATAGGGAGGTATGAAATAATTGAAAGTCCACAACTGGAGAGTTTGCTGAAAACAGTCGGAACTCTTACTGAAGATTTTATGCAAGCTTTATAACCAGAACAGTCTCTGTACAAGCAAAGTCTCTTAGATATTGACAGTGGTTGGGACCTTAAGCGTTTTAGAGTCCGTAGACTGATATGCGCTGTTCCGCTGGATTTAGGGGATTTAGTTGAGGCCCAGCAGTCAACTAGCTTTAGCGGGGATTCAGTTTAAGACTCACGTTTTGAGTTCACACTGAGGCCAGCAGGCTTCAGGCCAAGGGTTGTCTTTGCAAGTTGCACGGATCTGTCCTCACTGATTGTCCGGAACTTAAGAGCACGATCATTGGCTGCATCTCCCTTATATGGGCAGGGGCTGGCCGTAAGCTGATTGGTCCAATACTTCTGTCAATTATCTGTACAAATAGTTATGGGTAATCATGTGACCCAAGGACCTCCAAAGGTCCTCCAACATACTATAGAGGAATTAACATAGTCACATGACCGAAGGTCCTGCAACACTACCAAGGTAAGCATACTAATATACATTATATTAAATATATACATTTAACCACTTAAGGATGCAGGGCGTATGCATACGGCCTCGTTTCTTAGTCCTTAAGGACTCAGGGCGTATGGATACGCCCTGCGGTCTTTCGGCCCCTGCCGCTCAACGGGCAGGGACCGGACCGCGATGCCTGCTGATATCGTTCAGCAGGCATCCCGACATATCGCCCGGGGAGGTCCTGAGGTCCCCCCATATCAGCGTTCGCCGCAAATCGCGCGTCAATTCAGACGTGCGATTTGCGGTTATTCCAGGTCAATCGGGTCTCTGGTGACTCGGAAAAAAAGGGTGAATGGGGCTGTCCGATACAGCCCCATTCACCCTTACCCAGCAGGAGGGAGGTGGCACAGGTGCCGCCTCAAGATCACGTGATTGATCAGTCGGAACAACCGATCAGTCATGGACCTGCTGGAGACGGTGATCGGAGCGGAGATCGGCGCCGGAGGGGGTTTCCTACCTTGCCCTGGTCAGGCGGGGGTCCCCTCTGGTGCGGTGGCGGCGACAGGAGAAGCAGGATCGGCTGCAGCAGTGGCGGTGTCCCGGGGCAGGATACACAGCAGGAGGTAAGGCCTCTTCACTTCCTGCTGTTGCTTAGCAACAACTCTCGGCATGCAAAAGCCAAAGGGCATGCTGGGAGTTGTAGTTTTGCAACTGCTGGAGTTCCAACTACAACTCCCAGCTTGTCCTTTGCTAGTCTGTGCATGCTGGAGGTTGTAGTTATGCAACAGCTGGAGGCACTTTTTTTTCTATGAAAAAGTGTGTAGCCAGCTGTTGCATAACTACAACTCCCAGCATGCACAGACTACCAAAGGGTATGCTGGGAGTTGTAGCAGTGTGCCTCCAGCTGTTGCAACTACAACTCTCAGCATGCCCTTCAGCTGTCAATGCATGCTGATTGTTGCAGTTTTGCAACAGCTGGAGATACATTGGTTGTGAAACAGAGTTTGTTACCTAACTCAGTGTTTTGCAACCAGTGTGCCTCCTGCTGTTGCAAAAATACAACTCCCAGCATGCACTGAGAGACTGTACATGCTGAGAGTTCTAGTTTTGCAACAGCTGGAGGCACGCTGGTTGCGAAACACTGAGTTAAGAAACAAACTCTGTGTTTCCCAACCAATGTGCCCCCAGCTGTTGCATAACTACAACTCCCAGCATGTATGGTCTGTCAGTGCATGCTTGGAGTTGTAGTTTTGCAACAGCTGGAGGTTTGCCCCCCCATGTGAATGTGCAGGGTACATTCACACGGGCGGGTTAACAGCGGGTTCTGCTGCAAGTTTGAGATGCGGCAAATTTTCCGCCGCAGCTCAAACTCCCAGCAAAGAAACTCACTGTAAACCTCCGCCCGTGTAAATGTATCTAAAAACTAGAGGTGCACCGAAATGGAAATTTCAGAACCGATACCGAAACCGAAAATGACTTCTCCCCGTCTTCTGGTAAAATGCAGCCAGGGCTGGTGCAAGGATTTTTGCCGCCCTAGGCAAAAGCTCATTTTGTCGCCCCTTCACTCCGCCCATTGGCTCCGCCCCTTGGCACGCCTTACCCTACTACTGGGGTGACACACTGTAACAAACCTCCTCCTCATATAATATCCTTACTACTGGGGTGACACACTGTAACAAACCTCCTCCTCATATAATCTCCTTAATACTGGGGTGACACACTGTAACAAACCTCCTCCTCATATAATCTCCTTAATACTGGGGTGACACACTGTAACAAACCTCTTCCTCATGTAATCTCCGTACTACTGGGGTGACACACTGTAACAAACATCCTCCTCATGTAATCTCCTTACTACTGGGGTGACACACTGTAACAAACCTTCAGAGTGCCTCTAGTTGTTACAAAACTACAACTCCCAGCATGTCAGGGCATGCTGGGAGTTGTAGTTTTGCAACAGCTGGAGGTACTCTGTTTGGGAAACACCACAATAGCCCCTTATAAAAGCCCAAGTGTACCTGTCCCTTTAATAAATTAAATTACAACAATAGAGTCAGACACAGGCTGACAATCAGTGGCTGATGGACTACTATACCCAGCATGCCCTGAAAATCTGCAGCAGAGATAGTGCCAAGCACAGTTCACATGCTGCAGCCCTATGTGAGGCCACTAACTCTACCCCTCCTTCACCATGCCGGTACCTGCTATGCCCCAACTTCCAGGTATACATGGCTGCATGGTGCCCGGGGTTACTTGGCCCCAGGCGGTCGGTCCCAGGACGCACCAACTACAGCCCTGTAGGCCTTGGGGCTTTTACTAAGGAACCAGAGGCTGGCGGGCGGTATGGACCTGGCTGGTCACCAGGCAACCAGGGTGCCGAGGCAGCGGCCTTTTCTGTCTATGGGTTGCGCCGGCCCTGATTGAAAACAATAGCAAAATTGAAAACAATTTCAAAATGCAATAGCCAATCGCAGGTTGGCTATTGGACCCGCCCACTATCTGCAGAGGAGCGGACCTGAAGGAGAACTTACTCCTTCAGCAGGCAGAGGATGGGTCCAAAAGCCAACCTGCGATTGGCTATTGCATTTTGAAATAGCCAATAGCAGGTTTTTCTATTTGGTAAATGGTATACGGGAAGCAGAGCTTGCAGAGGCCCCGGAGCGGATCGGCCAGCGGGAGATGGTGAGTTGGGATGGTCTTGGGGGGAGGTGGGTCATTGTCGGCAAATTTTTTGTTGTTTCGGCATTTCCCCAAAATAGCTATTTTCGGCCGATATGTTTCGGCCGCCGATATATCGGTGCATGCCTACTAAAAACACTTGTACGGCACTGTTTCCAAAACGGAGCCTCCAGCTGTTGAAAAACAACAACTCACAGTATTGCCAGACAGCCACTGACTGTCAAGGCATGCTGGGAGTTTTGCAACAGCTGGAGACACCCTATTTGGGAAACACTGCCGTGTGGTATTTTTGTGGTGGATTCAAATCCGCAATTTAGTCCTCAAATGCGCATGGCGCTCTCTCACTTCAGAGCCCTGTCGTATTTCAAGGAAACAGTTCAGGGCCACATATGGGGTATTTCCCTACTTGGGAGAAATTGCGTTACAAATTTTGGGGGCTTTTTCTCCTTTTACCCCTTATGAAAAGGTAAAGTTGGGGTCTACACCAGCATGTTGGTGTTAAAAAAATAAATAAAAAATTTATACTAACATGCTGGTGTTGACCCATACTTTTAATTTTCGTAAAAGGGAAAAAAACAAAACAAAATTTGTAACGCAATTTCTCCTGAGTACGGAAATACCCCATATGTGGGCGTAAAGTGCTCTGTGGGTGTACAACAAGGCTCAGTAGTGAGAGCGCACTATGTACATTTGAGGTCTAAATTGGTGATTTGCACAGGGGTGGTTGATTTTACAGCGGTTCTGACATAAACGCAAAACAATAAATACCCACATGTGACCGCATTTTTGAAACTACACCCCTCACGGAATATAACAAGGGGTATAGTGCGCCTTAACACCCCACAGGTGTTTGACAATTTTTCGTTAAAGTTGTCATTTACACATCCGACTTTAACGAAAAGTTGTCAAACACCTGTGGGGTGCTAAGGCTTAGCGGACCCCTTGTTACATTCCTTGGGGGTGTAAATTCAAAAATAGTATGCCATGTGGGGGGTTTTCCGCTGTTCTGGCACCATAGGGGCTTCCTAAATGTGATATGCCCCCCAAAAACCATTTCAGAAAAACTCACTCTCCAAAATCCCATTGTCGCTCCTTCCCTTCTGAGCCCTCTACTGTGCCCGCCGAACACTTTACATAGACATATGAGGTAATTTCTTACTCGAGAGGAATTGGGTTACAAATTTTGGGGGGCTTTTCTCCTTTTACCCCTTGTAAAATTTCAAAAACTGGGTCTACAAGAACATGCAAGTGTAAAATGAAAATTTAGAATTTTCTTCTTTACCTTGCTTCTATTCCTGTGAAACACCTAAAGGGTTAACACACTTTCTGAATGTCATTTTGCATACTTTGGGGGGTGCAGTTTTTATAATGGGGTCATTTATGCAGTATTTCTAATAAGACGATCTCTAAAATCCATTTCAAAACTGAACTGGTCACTGAAAAATTCAGATTTTGAAAATTTTGTGGAAAATTGCTGCTGAACTTTGAAGCCCTCTAATGTCTTCCAAAAGTAAAAACATGTCAATTTTATGATGCAAATATAAAGTAGACATATTGTATATGTGAATCAATATATAATTTATTTGGTATATTCATTTTCCTTACAAGCAGAGAGTTTCAAAGTTAGAAAAATGCAACATTTTCAAAATTTTCAGGAAATTGTGTGATTTTTCACCAAGAAAGGATGCAAGTAAAGATGAAAATTTACCACTATCATAAAGTAGAATATGTCACGAAGACATCACAATCTCGCAATCAGAATAATCAGTAAAAGCATCCCAGAGTTATTAATTCATAAAGTGACAGTGGTCAGAATTGCAAAAAAGGGCTGAGTCCTTAACCCCTTAAGGACACATGACGTATGAGAACGTCATGTGTTTTACCGGCCCCCCGCAACCATCTGGAGCGGAGCCGGTCCCCGATGCCTGCTGAAATCGTTCAGCAGGCATCGGGGCATATCGCCCAGGGGGGTCATTATGACCCCCCATGTCGGCGATGGCCGCAGATCGCTGGACAATTCAGTCCAGCGATCTGCGGCGGATTCCGGGTCAATCGGGTCTCCAGTGACCCGGTGACCCAGAATTATTGGCTGATCGGGGCCGTCAGAGACGGCCCCGAACAGCCAGAGCAAGCAGGGGTGAGGTGGCACTGGTGCCACCTCACGATCGCCCTGATTCGTCGGCCGGATTACCGGCCGACCAATCAGGGCGCCTGCTGCGGGTGTCACTCCGGCAACCCGCTCCGCCCCTCTTCCGGAGGACGTGAGCGGGTGCGGGACGTGCACCCCGGGTGCTGGGGACCCAGATCCCCGGCGCCCCTGTTGAGATCGGGGCCCCAGGAGCAGCGGCGGCGGCGGAGACGACGAGGGACTGACCTGGTGCAGCGAGGATCGTTGGAGGTGAGTGACAGCCTCCTGCTGTTGCTTAGCAACAGCTCCCAGCATGCAAAAAGGGCATGCTGGGAGCTGTAGTTATGCAACAGCAGGAGGCAGACCACCACAACTCCCAGCATGCCCTTATGGGCATGCTGGGACTTGTAGTTTTGCAACAGCTGGAGGCACATTCTTTCTATGGAAAAGTGTACCTTCAGCTGTTGTGTAACTACAACTCCCAGCTTGCACAATCAGCTAAAGTGCATGCTGGGAGTTGTAGTGGTGCATCTGGTGGTTGCATAACTACAACTCCCAGCATGCCCGTTGGCTGTCGGTGACTGCTGAGAGTTGTAGTTTTGCAACAGCTGAAGGCCCACTGAGTTAAGTAGCAAACCAGTGTGTCTCCAGCTGTTGCATAACTACAATCCCCAGCATCCCCAGCCAAAGTAGTATGCCTCCAGCTGTTGCATAACTACAACACCCAGCATGCCCTTCCGCTGTCCGTACATGCTGGGGGTTGTAGCTTTTGCAACAGCTGAAGGCACACTGGTTGCAAAACACTGAGTTTGTTACCAAACTCGGTGTTTCACAACCAGTGTGCCTCCAGCTGTTGCAAAACTACAACTCCCAGCATGCACTGATAGACCGTACATGCTGGGAGTTGTAGTTTTGCAACAGCTGGATGTCCCCCCCCCCCAATGTGAACGTACAGGGTACACTCACATGGGCGGAGGATTACAGTAAGTATCCGGCTGCAAGTTTGAGGTGTGGCAAAATTTCTGCCGCAGCTCAAACTGCCAGCGAGAAACTACTGTGAACCCCCCGCCCGTGTGACTGTACCCTAAAAACATTACACTACACTAACACACAATAAAATAAAAAGTAAAAAACACTACATATACACATACCCCTACACAGCCCCCCTCCCCTCTGGTACGCCACAGTTTCCAAAACGGAGCCTCCAGCGGTTGCAAAACTACAACTCCCAGCATGCACTGAAAGACCGTACATGCTGGGAGTTGTAGTTTTGCAACAGCTGGATTCCCCCCCCCCCCCCCCAATGTGAACGTACAGGGTACACTCACATGGGCAGAGGATTACAGTAAGTATCCGGCTGCAAGTTTGAGCTGCGTCAAATTTTCTGCCGTAGCTCAAACTGCCAGCGAGAAACTACTGTGAACCCCCGCCCGTGCGACTGTACCCTAAAAACACTACACTACACTAACACAAAATAAAATAAAAAGTAAAAAACACTACATATACACATACCCCTATACAACCCCCCTCCCCAATAAAAATGAAAAACGTCTGGTACGCCACTGTTTCCAAAACGGAGCCTCCAGCTGTTGCAAAACAACTACTCCCAGTATTGCAAGATAGCCGTTGACTGTCCAGGCATGCTGGGAGTTTTACAACAGCTGGAGGAACCCTGTTTGGGAATCACTGGCGTAGAATACCCCTATGTCCACCCCTATGCAAGTCCCTAATTTAGGCCTCAAATGCGCATGGCGCTCTCACTTTGGAGCCCTGTCGTATTTCAAGGCAACAGTTTAGGGCCACATATGGGGTATCACCGTACTCGGGAGCAATTGGGCTTCAAATTTGGGGGGTATTTTCTGCTATTACCCTTTTAAAAAATGTAAAATTTTTTGGAAAACAAGCATTTTAGGTAAAAAAAATATATATTTTTTTACATATGCAAAAGTCGTGAAACACCTGTAGGGTATTAAGGTTCAAATTACCCCTTGTTACATTCCCCGAGGGGTCTAGTTTCCAAAATGGTATGCCATGTGTTTTTTTTTTGCTGTCCTGGCACCATAGGGGCTTCCTAAATGCGGCATGCCCCCAGAGCAAAATTCGCTTTCAAAAAGCCAAATGTGACTCCTTCTCTTCTGAGACCTGTAGTGCGCCAGCAGAACACTGTTCACACCCATATGGGGTGTTTTCTGAATCGGGAGAAATTGGGCTTCAAATTTTGGGGGGTATTTTCTGCTATTACCCTTTTTAAAATTGTAAAAATTTTGGGAAACCAAGCATTTTAGGTAAAAAAAATATATATTTTTTTACATATGCAAAAGTCGTGAAACACCTGTAGGGTATTAAGGTTCATATTACCCCTTGTTACGTTCCCCGAGGGGTCTAGTTTCCAAAATGGTATGCCGTGTGTTTTTTTTTGCTGTTCTGGCACCATAGGGGCTTCCTAAATGCGGCATGCCCCCAGAGCAAAATTTGCTTTCAAAAAGCCAAATGTTACTCCTTCTCTTCTGAGACCTGTAGTGCGCCAGCAGAGCACTTTTCACACCCATATGGGGTGTTTTCTGAATCGGGAGAAATTTGGCTTCAAATTTTGGGGGGTATTTTCCGCTATTACCCTTTTTAAAAATGTAAACATTTTGGGCAAACAAGCATTTTAGGTAAAAAAAAATTTTTTTTTTTACATATGCAAAAGTCGTGAAACACCTGTAGGGCATTAAGGTTCACGTTACCCCTTGTTACGTTCCCCGAGGGGTCTAGTTTCCAAAATGTTATGCCATGTGTTTTTTTTTTGCTGTTCTGGCACCATAGGGGCTTCCTAAATGCGGCATGCCCCCAGAGCAAAATTTGCTTTCAAAAAGCCAAATGTGACTCCTACTGTTCTGAGACCTGTAGTGCACCAGCAGAGCACTTTTCACCCCCATGCCATTTGTCGCTCCCAAAAACCATTTGTCGCTCCTTCCCTTCTGAGCCCTCTACTGCGCCCGCCGAACAATTAACATAGACATATGAGGTATGTGCTTACTCGAGAGAAATTGGGTTTCAAATACAAGTAAAAATTTTCTCCTTTTTATCCCTTGCAAAAATTCAAAAATTGGGTCTACAAGAACATGCGAGTGTAAAAAATGAAGATTTTGAATTTTCTCCTTCACTTTGCTGCTATTCCTGTGAAACACCTAAAGGGTTAATACACTTACTGAATGTTTTTTTGAATACTTTAGGGGGTGTAGTTTTTATAATGGGGTCTTTTATGGGGTATTTCTAATATGAAGACCCTTCAAATCCACTTCAAAACTGAACTGGTCCCTGAAAAATAGTGAGTTTGAAAATTTTGTGAAAAATTTCAAAATTGCTACTGAACTTTGAAGCCCTCTGGTGTCTTCCAAAAGTAAAAACTCATAAATTTTATGATGCAAACATAAAGTAGACATATTGTATATGTGAACCCAAAAAATATATATTTTGAATATCCATTTTCCTTACAAGCAGAGAGCTTCAAAGTTAGAAAAATGCAAAATTTTCATTTTTTTCATCAAATTTTGGGATTTTTCACCAAGAAAGGATGCAAGTTACCATAAAATTTTACCACTAAGTTAAAGTAGAATATATCACGAAAAAACAATCTCGGAATCAGAATGATAACTAAAAGCATTCCAGAGCTATTAATGTTTAAAGTGACAGTGGTCAGAATTGCAAAAAACGCTCCGGTCCTTAAGGTATAAAATGGCCTGGTCCTTAAGGGGTTAAAGGGGTATACCAGGCAAAAACTTTTTTTTATATATCAACTGGCTCCGGAAAGTTAAACAGATTTGTAAATTACTTCTATTAAAAAATCGTAATCATTCCAATAGTTATTAGCTTCTGAAGTTGAGTTGCTGTTTTCTGTCTAACTGCTTTCTGATGACTCACGTCCCGGGAGCTGTCCAGCTCCTATGGGGATATTCTCCCATCATGCAAGGGATATTCTCCCATCATGCACAGCTCCCGTGACGTGACATCATCATTGAGCAGTTAGACAGAAAACTTCAGAAGCTAATAACTATTGGAAGGATTAAGATTTTTTAATAGAAGTAATTTACAAATCTGTTTAACTTTCCGGAGCCAGTTGATATATAAAAAAAAGTTTTTGCCTGGAATACCCCTTTAAGGTGAAAAAGGGCTCAGTCCTTAAGGGGTTAAACATTACAAAATTAGAAAAGAAAAGAGGCGACTAGGGGCCTGAACGTAGTAACTCTGACTTTGGGGACCACCATACAAGGTACGGTATGCAATACAGTACCGGGACTCCACAGTATGGACCATCCACACAGTGCAGAACAGCGATTGATGGCATGGACTGCAAACACCCTCTCCAAAAAAAAAAAAGCACGTGAGCGGGTGCGGGACGTGCACCCAGGGTGCTGGGGACCCAGATCCCCGGCGCCCCTGTTGGGATCGGGGCCCCAGGAGCAGCGGCGGCGGCGGAGACGACGAGGGACTGACCTGGTGCAGCGAGGATCGTTGGAGGTGAGTGACAGCCTCCTGCTGTTGCTTAGCAACAGCTCCCAGCATGCAAAAAGGGCATGCTGGGAGCTGTAGTTATGCAACAGCAGGAGGCAGACCACCACAACTCCCAGCATGCCCTTATGGGCATGCTGGGACTTGTAGTTTTGCAACAGCTGGAGGCACATTCTTTCTATGGAAAAGTGTACCTTCAGCTGTTGTGTAACTACAACTCCCAGCTTGCACAATCAGCTAAAGTGCATGCTGGGAGTTGTAGTGGTGCATCTGGTGGTTGCATAACTACAACTCCCAGCATGCCCGTTGGCTGTCGGTGACTGCTGAGAGTTGTAGTTTTGCAACAGCTGAAGGCACACTGAGTTAAGTAGCAAACCAGTGTGTCTCCAGCTGTTGCATAACTACAATCCCCAGCATCCCCAGCCAAAGTAGTATGCCTCCAGCTGTTGCATAACTACAACACCCAGCATGCCCTTCCGCTGTCCGTACATGCTGGGGGTTGTAGCTTTTGCAACAGCTGAAGGCACACTGGTTGCAAAACACTGAGTTTGTTACCAAACTCGGTGTTTCACAACCAGTGTGCCTCCAGCGGTTGCAAAACTACAACTCCCAGCATGCACTGATAGACCGTACATGCTGGGAGTTGTAGTTTTGCAACAGCTGGATTCCCCCCCCCCCCCCCCAATGTGAACGTACAGGGTACACTCACATGGGCAGAGGATTACAGTAAGTATCCGGCTGCAAGTTTGAGCTGCGTCAAATTTTCTGCCGTAGCTCAAACTGCCAGCGAGAAACTACTGTGAACCCCCGCCCGTGCGACTGTACCCTAAAAACACTACACTACACTAACACAAAATAAAATAAAAAGTAAAAAACACTACATATACACATACCCCTATACAACCCCCCTCCCCAATAAAAATGAAAAACGTCTGGTACGCCACTGTTTCCAAAACGGAGCCTCCAGCTGTTGCAAAACAACTACTCCCAGTATTGCCAGATAGCCGTTGACTGTCCAGGCATGCTGGGAGTTTTACAACAGCTGGAGGAACCCTGTTTGGGAATCACTGGCGTAGAATACCCCTATGTCCACCCCTATGCAAGTCCCTAATTTAGGCCTCAAATGCGCATGGCGCTCTCACTTTGGAGCCCTGTCGTATTTCAAGGCAACAGTTTAGGGCCACATATGGGGTATCACCGTACTCGGGAGAAATTGGGCTTCAAATTTGGGGGGTATTTTCTGCTATTACCCTTTTAAAAAATGTAAAATTTTTGGGAAAACAAGCATTTTAGGTAAAAAAAATATATATTTTTTTACATATGCAAAAGTCGTGAAACACCTGTAGGGTATTAAGGTTCAAATTACCCCTTGTTACGTTCCCCGAGGGGTCTAGTTTCCAAAATGGTATGCCATGTGTTTTTTTTTTGCTGTCCTGGCACCATAGGGGCTTCCTAAATGCGGCATGCCCCCAGAGCAAAATTCGCTTTCAAAAAGCCAAATGTGACTCCTTCTCTTCTGAGACCTGTAGTGCGCCAGCAGAACACTGTTCACACCCATATGGGGTGTTTTCTGAATCGGGAGAAATTGGGCTTCAAATTTTGGGGGGTATTTTCTGCTATTACCCTTTTTAAAATTGTAAAAATTTTGGGAAACCAAGCATTTTAGGTAAAAAAAATATATATTTTTTTACATATGCAAAAGTCGTGAATCACCTGTAGGGTATTAAGGTTCACTTTACCCCTTGTTACGTTCCCTGAGGGGTCTAGTTTCCAAAATGGTATGCCATGTGTTTTTTTTTGCTGTCCTGGCACCATAGGGGCTTCCTAAATGCGGCATGCCCCCAGAGCAAAATTTGCTTTCAAAAAGCCAAATGTGACTCCTTCTCTTCTGAGACCTGTAGTGCACCAGCAGAGCACTTTTCACCCCCATGCGAGGTGTTTTCTGTATCGGGAGAAATTGGGCTTCAAATTTTGGGGGGTATTTTCTGCTATTACCCTTTTTAAAAATGTAAAATTTTTGGGAAACCAAGCATTTTAGGTAAAAAAAAAATATATTTTTTTTACATATGCAAAAGTCGTGAATCACCTGTAGGGTATTAAGGTTCACTTTACCCCTTGTTACGTTCCCTGTGGGGTCTAGTTTCCAAAATGGTATGCCATGTGTTTTTTTTTGCTGTCCTGGCACCATAGGGCCTTCCTAAATGCGGCATGCCCCTCAAAAACCATTTGTCGCTCCTTCCCTTCTGAGCCCTCTACTGCGCCCGCCGAACAATTAACATAGACATATGAGGTATGTGCTTACTCGAGAGAAAGTGGGTTTCAAATACAAGTAAAAATTTTCTCCTTTTTATCCCTTGCAAAAATTCAAAAATTGGGTCTACAAGAACATGCGAGTGTAAAAAATGAAGATTTTGAATTTTCTCCTTCACTTTGCTGCTATTCCTGTGAAACACCTAAAGGGTTAATACACTTACTGAATGTTTTTTTGAATACTTTAGGGGGTGTAGTTTTTATAATGGGGTCTTTTATGGGGTATTTCTAATATGAAGACCCTTCAAATCCACTTCAAAACTGAACTGGTCCCTGAAAAATAGTGAGTTTGAAAATTTTGTGAAAAATTTCAAAATTGCTACTGAACTTTGAAGCCCTCTGGTGTCTTCCAAAAGTAAAAACTCATAAATTTTATGATGCAAACATAAAGTAGACATATTGTATATGTGAACCCAAAAAATATATATTTTGAATATCCATTTTCCTTACAAGCAGAGAGCTTCAAAGTTAGAAAAATGCAAAATTTTCATTTTTTTCATCAAATTTTGGGATTTTTCACCAAGAAAGGATGCAAGTTACCATAAAATTTTACCACTAAGTTAAAGTAGAATATGTCACGAAAAAACAATCTCGGAATCAGAATGATAACTAAAAGCATTCCAGAGCTATTAATGTTTAAAGTGACAGTGGTCAGAATTGCAAAAAACGCTCCGGTCCTTAAGGTATAAAATGGCCTGGTCCTTAAGGGGTTAAAGGGGTATACCAGGCAAAAACTTTTTTTTATATATCAACTGGCTCCGGAAAGTTAAACAGATTTGTAAATTACTTCTATTAAAAAATCGTAATCATTCCAATAGTTATTAGCTTCTGAAGTTGAGTTGTTGATTTCTGTCTAACTGCTTTCTGATGACTCACGTCCCGGGAGCTGTCCAGCTCCTATGGGGATATTCTCCCATCATGCAAGGGATATTCTCCCATCATGCACAGCTCCCGTGACGTGACATCATCATTGAGCAGTTAGACAGAAAACTTCAGAAGCTAATAACTATTGGAAGGATTAAGATTTTTTAATAGAAGTAATTTACAAATCTGTTTAACTTTCCGGAGCCAGTTGATATATAAAAAAAAGTTTTTGCCTGGAATACCCCTTTAAGGTGAAAAAGGGCTCAGTCCTTAAGGGGTTAAACATTACAAAATTAGAAAAGAAAAGAGGCGACTAGGGGCCTGAACGTAGTAACTCTGACTTTGGGGACCACCATACAAGGTACGGTATGCAATACAGTACCGGGACTCCACAGTATGGACCATCCACACAGTGCAGAACAGCGATTGATGGCATGGACTGCAAACACCCTCTCCAAAAAAAAAAAAGCACAAAAAACTGGGAGGAAAAAAAAGACAGGGAAAAAAAACCTGCACAAAAAAAGAAAAAAAAAACGGGAAAAAAACTAAAGGGGAAAAAAAAAATCTGCACAAAAAAGAAAAAAAACATTGAAAAAAACTAAAAGGGAAAAAAAAACCTTCACAAAAAAGAAAAAGAAAAAAATATATTTGGGCAGGCTGCAGCAGCAAAATGCACTGATGGGTCACCCAGACCCACAGAGCAGTGCTGCTGCAGAACCCACTAACTGCCTATACTACAGCTCACCCTCACTCACCAATGATTGGTCACTGGAAGCAGCCGCCGCAGCTGCCACGCACCTCCCGCAGGTCTGTAGATGCCGCACACACTGCACCTGCCGGTCTGTAGACACCGCACCCGCCGCACACTAGATCCACAGCAGCCGCCGCAGAATTCCTTCCTCCGATCACTGCCAGGGCTCGTGTGAGCGGGCAAAGCGGGAGAAGGAGTTTTCAAAGTTGTTAGACTGTGCTGCCATTGGTCGGTTGGTCCTGACTGACCAATGGCAGCAATTGGAGGGGTGGCAACCTTGCCACCTCCCTCCTTTACTGAATGATGATTGGTGCTGTCTCTTACAGCGCTAATCACCATGTATTACCGGGTCATTGGGTCACAGGGGGGCCGAAGTGAAGCAGGATCGCTGCGATTGAACAATACAAAGTTCCGTCCAATCACAGCGATCGCCGTAACAGGAGGGGGTTAAATCCCTGTTAGCAGGGGCGGACACAGACAACAGAGGGCCCCTGTGCAAAGAATGTGCCTGGGCCCCCCCCCCCCAAAAAAAAGTAATATGCCATAAAATTGCACTGCAACTCACATTAATCTGCATTAGGTAGGCAGCAGTTCCCCCACATTAGGTAGCATAGTTTCCTCACATTATGTAGCATATATTTCCCACATTAGGTAGCATTGCATAATTTCCCCACATTAGGTAGCGTAGCATATATTCCCCACATTAGGTAGCATAGCATATATTCCCCACATTAGGTAGCATAGATTCCCCACATAAGGTAGCGTAGGATAACCCCAACAAACAAACACACACACACTCTCACTCACCCACACACTCTTACCTGGCCTGCACTACTTACATCTGCCTGAGAGGACTTCCTGGCAGAGGTGCACGCTATAAGTGACGTTATCGAACGCTCTGCGCTGGACGTCAGCGTCCAGGTGCTTGCGATGACGTCACTCACCGCACGCACCTCAGCCAGGAAGTCCCCATGGGCAGATGTAAGTAGCAGTTTAGTGACTGGGCAAGACTGGTTTCCCTGTCATATCTGCACTGGCAGGGCTGCCATCAGAAATTTCGGGGCCCCTTACACAACTTAAGGCCTGAGACCCCCACCGATCACCTTGGTTGAAGTGGTTCTCCAGCTGTTGGAAAGCTAAAACTCCCATCATGTCTGAAGAGCCTCTGGCAATGGGAGTTGTAGTTTTGTAACAGCTGAAGAGACACAGATTGGACACAGTTTTACCCATCATCACTGCAGAACTTACAAGCTCTGATGGGACAGTCATAAGAACACACAATGATGTCAGTGACCTGAGTGACGTCTTCTGACTTAAGTGATATCTTCTCTGTAATCTTTTCTTCTTCATCTCGTCCAGAGACCAGGTCTTCCTCCAGCTCCATCTTCTCTGCAGAGTCTGACATCCAGACATCATTGGCTCCTCACTTTGTCAGCAGATCCTCATCCTCTGCATGAAGACAATAATCATTATAACCTTGCCAGAAAGTGTAACCTAAATAAAATACTGCCCCACACTGTACCCTGAATATAATCCTGCCACACACTGTACCCTGAATATAATCCTGCCACACACTGTACCCTGAATATAATACTGCCACACACTGTACCCTGAATATAATCCTGCCACACACTGTACCCTGAATATAATACTGCCACACACTGTACCCTGATTATAATCCTGCCACACACTGTACCCTGAATATAATACTGCCACACACTGTACCATGAATAGAATACTGCCATACACTGTACCCACTAAATATAATACTGCTATTCACTGTACCTACTAAATATAATACTGCCCCACACTGTACCCTAAATATAATACTGCCAGACACTGTAACCTAAATATAATACTGCTGCACACTGTACCCACTAAATATAATACTGCTATACACTGTATCCACTAAATATAATCCTGCCACACACTGTAACCTGAATATAATACTGCCACACACTGTACCCTGAATATAATACTTATATACACTGTACCCTGAATATAATAATGCTATACACTGTACCCTGAATATAATACTGCTATACACTGTGCCCACTAAATATAATCCTGCCACACACCGTACCCTGAATATAATACTGCTATACACTGTACCCTGAATTTAATACTGCTATACACTGTGCCCACTAAATATAATCCTGCCACACACCGTACTCTGAATATAATACTGCTATACACTGTACCCTGAATATAATACTGCTATACACTGTACTCACTAAATATAATCCTGCCACACACTGTACCCTGAATATAATATTGCTATACACTGTACCCACTAAATATAATCCTGCCACACACTATACCCACTAAATATAATACCTCTTATCCTCTGTGTCCTCATCATTCCTCATCACCCCCATAACCCCTGCCAAACCTCTCCTCAACACTACTATAACCACCCCCGCACCTCTCCTCATCGCTACTATAACCCCCTGCACCTCTCTTCATCACTACTATAACCCCCCACACCTCTCCTCATCACTACTATAACCCCCCCGCACCTCTCCTCATCACTACTATAACCCCCCCAGGCACCTCTCATCACTACTATAACCCCCCCCACACCTCTCCTCATCACTACTATAACCCCCCTGCACCTCTCCTCATCACTATTATAACCCCCCGCACCTCTCCTTATCACTTCTATAACCCCCCCACACCTCTCCTCATCACTACTATAACCCCCGCACCTCTCCTCATCACTACTATAACCCCCCGCACCTCTCCTCATCACTACTATAACCCCCACACCTCTCCTCATCACTACTATAACCCCCCCACACCTCTCCTCATCACTACTATAATCCCCCTGCACCTCTCCTCATCACTACTATAACCCCCCCTGCATCTCTCACCACCCCCATAACACCCCCCTGCACCTCTCTTCACCCCCATAACACCCTCCTGCACCTCTTATCACCCCCATAACCCCCCCTGCACCTCTCATCACCCCATAACACCCCCCCTCTCATCACCCCCATAACACCCCCTGCACCTCTCATCACTCCCATAACACCCCCTGCACCTCTCATCACTCCCATAACCCCCCTGCATCTCTCATCACCCCCATAACCCCCCTCTCATCACCCCCATAACCCCCCTGCATCTCTCATCACCCCCATAACCCCCCTGCATCTCTCATCACCCCCATAACCCCCCTCTCATCACCCCCATAACCCCCCTGCATCTCTCATCACCCCCATAACCCCCCCTGCATCTCTCATCACCCCCATAACCCCCCTGCATCTCTCATCACCCCCATAACCCCCCCTCTCATCACCCCCATAACACCCCCTGCACCTCTCATCACCTCCATAACCCCCCTGCACCTCTCATCACCCCCATAACCTCCCCATGCACCTCTCATCACCCCCATAACACCCCCCTGCACCTCTCATCACCCCCATAACACCCCCCTGCACCTCTCATTACCCCCATAACCCCCCTCTCATCACCCCTATAACACCCCAAGCACCTGTTCCCCTGCACCTCTCATCACCATTCCCCTGCACCTCTCATCACCATTGTAGTCTGCCCCCCCCCCCCTTACCCTGCCGGGGTTCGGTGCAGCTGCTACTCCTGTCACAGTGTTCCACTGCACGGGGAGGATCCGTCGGGAGGCTGCTGGACTGGAGATCGCGCCGGGACAGGTCAGGTGACTGGAGTAGACGTGCGTGCCTGCGCGGGGCACGTCGACTCCCATCAGCCCCTGGCCTGTCCGGCCCTGCCGTACTTCTTAAGGGGCCCGCGCCCTAGAAAGAGCGGGCCTCATAGTCCTGCGGGCCCCCCAGACTATGAGGCCCGGTCATAGTTCTGACAGGTACCCAGCCAGGAGTCAGTGAGTGACAGTCGCAGTCACTCACTGACTAGCCGGAAAAAAAAAAGTACAGGGACGTCCGGGCCTCCCTGAAGCTCCGGGCCCCATACAAGTGTATGGGTTTACCCCCTGATGGTGGCCCTGTGCACTGGGTCCGATGGTAGGACCGGCCCAGCGTGTGAGGGCGGGCCCCCTCACACGCTGGGCCCCTGTGCAGCTGAACCTGCTGCACAGGCGATATGTCCGCCCCTGCCTGTTAGAATACAGCAGTCATCTTCACCCCATCACCGCGTCGGGAGACGCGGTGATCCAAAACATATGGAGCGTAAATGTAAAGTGACACCGTGTTATGAAGTACATTTATGGCATTGTTGTTAAGGGGTTAAAACAGTATTTGTCTACTACACCAGCAGGTGTGTACTTTTGGCTGGCCTTTCACAGTTTCTAGGCCCTGAACTAACGCTAATTGGTCCATACTGATGTCAATCACCATTACAGAGATTTGTGGGTAACACGTAATCCAACCTCCTAAGGTCCTGCAACATACCATAGAGGTTACTAGCATGGTCACATGACCGAAGGTCCTGCGATGCCGAACAAGGTAAGTACTATACATTCCTATAGAATATAGCTATAATTATCAAATATATACTGTACATTTACTAATATTAAAGTCAGACTTAAAGAGAGGCGACTAGGGGCTGTCCCACCTGAGGAACCCTACCTGAACGTAGTTTCTCTGACTTTGGGGACCTCTACACTAGGTACTGGATGCAATACGGTACCGGGACACCACACAAGTCAAGTCAGTCCCTATCATCTGTCAAGACAGCATGGTCTGCATTCAATTGTCCAGTCCTGCTACAATCCCAGCAAGCCCTTAAGGTCTCTACATCACTGGTCACTGCCTTGGGCCGTGGCTGAACTGTATAGACTTTACCAGTTATCTACCCTCAGCAAAGCTACCATTGTCCATAACTTGTCGTTGGAGTCTTTATTGTCCCCATGCTTAGCCCAGGATCCATCAGTATACCATTGGGTGGTTTTAGGCTAAACCACGCCCTGGCATCACAAATACAAGAAGTTAATGCCATATGCCCCTAAGGTAACAACATCTGCCCACTGGCTGGCTACTATTAAATTTTCATTTGTTGTACACACCAGTGCTGCAGCACACAGTTTCTATGTTCTACACCAAAAATTGCACTTTCTCTCTCAATCTCAATCCCTTCCCTATCAGTGCTTCTAAACTGGATTTGGGCTTGTGGTGAATCGCTGCTGTAAAAATGCTTTTCTGTGCAACACACACGGCTCTCTGTCCCTCTCCCTCTCTGCAATAGAATGCTGATGTGACTAGGAGGTGAATCACTGCTGTAAAAATGCTTTTCTGTGCAACACACATGGCTCTCTGTCCCTCTCTCTTTCTGCAATAGAATGTTGATGTGATTGGGAGGTGAATTGCTGCTGTTAAAATGCTTTTCTGTGCAATACACACTGCTGTCCGTCCCTCTCTCTCTCTCTCTGCAATAAAAAGCTGAAGTGACTGGCAATTATATAGGGCTGTTACATCGCAGGGGTGGCTGGCTGCTGATAGGCTGCAAGCTGCATGTGATTCAGGGTCATCCCGCTAACCCTTGTTCCCGCCTTCCCATTCGTTGCTAAATCAAATTTTTCCTTAAATACGTAACGAATTCGGATTTGTCACATTCCCTATATGTGATGGTAATATACTACTCTAAATTGTTGATGCGGTTTTAGTACAGTTTCAAAGTTCTTACCTATTGTCCACACCTGCATGACAGACGGGGCAGGCTGAGCGGCCAGTCCATTCGGATGTGGTCTAAGGTGCCTGGCCTTGGAACCACATTGGCGGCCTTCACTTAGAGCCTTCGCCCCCATGTAGTGTAGACACCATTGACATAATTCATCGGTGCTTGCACTGTGAAGAAAATAGCGGTGGTAGTGCGGAGGAGACCTCTGTGTGGGACAGTTAAGTATCTGTTTTTTTTTGTTCATCCTGGTACAAGGGAGGAAGGATGGAGAGGTGGGAGGGGGTCTTCCTACCTACATACCTGGCTAACTTACTATACACCTGGCTGCCTAACTACCTTTCTACATACCTAGCTACCTAACTTACTATATACCTGGCTACCTATATAGCTACCTACATATCTGGCAACCTAACTACTTAGCTAGCTACCAGAATACCTACATACCCTACCTAATTACATGCCTACCTACATACCTGGCTACGTAACTACCTAGATAGCTACCTATGTATCTACATGTCTGGCTACCTACTTACCTGGCTAGTTATCAACCTACATACCTGGCTACCTAACTAGCTAGTTAGCTTCCTACCTGGCTATCTCCCTTCTTGTCCTTTTACTGTACAGGACATCAAGAAGGGCATTTTAATAGTTCAGGGTCTATAGAAGGTGAGAGTGTGTGTGTGTGTGGGGGGGGGGGGGGGTAAGGGAAGGGCACTGGAAACATGCAGAGTCTAACATGTTTGTTCTGCATATGTTAAGTGATTTTTGCCTGGAAAAAGTTGACATGGCGGTCTGATCCCGATGAAGAAGAAAACGGAAGAGGACACCTGCTATCAGAAAAGATTTTGATTGTGAGTCCCTAGATGTAACTGTAACCTCTTATATATTATGCAGACCCTGTGTACAGCTGGTATATATCTCTTTATGGTCCTGAATATAATCATTTTTATGGTATACAGGTCCTGTGTACAGATGGTATCTACCTCTATATGGTCCTGTTTATATTTACTTATATTGTATACAGATCCTGTGTACAGCTGACGGATGGTATATATCTCTATATGGTATACAGATCCTGTGTACAGCTGGTATATATGTCTATATGGTCCTGTATATAATCACTTATATGGTATACAGATCCTGTGTACACCTGGTATCTACCTCTATATGAGTACTGTATGGAGGAAAACTAGTCTGTATACAGTGGTTTTATTCAGTAGAGTATGGTGGTTTATTATCATGGTAAATTATCTTACCTATTGTAATGTGTTATATATATATATATATATATATGTATATATATATATATATATATATATATATATATATATATATAAGAACCAGATACAGGCGCAGCACTCCAACAAAAAAGTGATTTAATATCTCATGTCAGCATTACAACGTTGTAATGCTGACATGAGATATTAAATCACTTTTTTGTTGGAGTGCTGCGCCTGTATCTGGTTCTTATCTTGGATGGACTCTGATCAAGTCCTTTGGGACGCTGGCACCAATTTTTTGGTTGGACTGGATAAGTAGTGCTGCTTTATTTTGGGGTTATATGTATATATATATATTTGTGGTCAAGGCTTCCCATAATGGATATGAACTTACCTAACCTTATACTAACAGCGGTCTGAGGTGTGCCATAACCGCATGAGATGAGGGCCCGCCTATAGAGGGCATACCCTGTTGTGAAAATATGATAAATGAGGGAGGGTTGGGTGGGAATAACGCCGCACCCGCCCCGAGGTACAGGAGCCCGGGGTTTATGTAGTGTCCAGCCCCTCCCACAAATACAGCCCATTGGGCTTTAATACTTGTGGTCAAGGCTTCCCATAATGGATATGAACTTACCTAACCTTATACTAACAGCGGTCTGAGGTGTGCCATAACCGCATGAGATGAGGGCCCGCCTATAGAGGGCAAAAGACAAGCCAGAATAGGTAAATATATATGACCTTTATTAATTCACAAAACTAACACCTTAAATACATCTGACATTTCTTTCTCGGGGTTTGGAATGTATCGAGCGTAACAAGCCGACTTCCATCTACCCAACCTCTTTATGACATGAGCGGGCACCTTGTGCTTTGACGCGGCCGATGCTGCACCTATCCTGAAGGAATGGCCAGAAAATTTCTGCGGGTCTAGGCCTAGCATGGTGAGTAGAGAGCGAATAGAACTAGTGAAAAGACTAGTTGACAGCGGCAAACCATCTACTGCCAGTAAAGGCACCTCGGGACCCACCCCGCGTGTGATATTCATGAATTGATCCAAGACCCTTACTGGGCACCACTTGTTACCCGAGGAAAAATAAGTAATCAAAACCTCTGATTTGGATGTCTTGGTACTTAGCAGAGATAAAACATATCTGTCTCCAACTCGCGATAACTGTTGCCTCAAAACTGGCCTGCCCTTGACTGAACTAGCTGTCACTTCTCCAGGCCTGAGAAAACCATAAAAAATTAAGTACATGGCCGATTTAATCAAAATACTGCGTACAACCCCCAAAGGTGCTGTATCCAACAAATCCGATAAGCTACGGAATATCTCACCTGAAATGGGCCACCTAGCCCCTGCCCTGACAGTTGGGGTGCTGCGAATACCGCGCAACACCGACTTTATCGCGTGTACAGAAAAAAGTGAAGGCCTGCTTGGATATTCCATGGCCAGGAAGTGCTGAATACCCGCCAAGTATAATTTGATAGTATTAAATGAAAACTTCTTGGTAAAATGACAAAATGAAATGAAACAAACTAAATTTGAAACATAATCTTCTGCAGAATTAGAAAACTCTGCTATAAATTTGGTATACATGTCCCACGCAAGATTGTACGCTCGAGCAGTGCTAGGAGCTAACGAGCTCATCATTAGCTTCCGAGCCAGTTGTTTGTAAAGACCTAATCCATGCTGAGAAGTTGAAATTGTGGTACTGGACACCCTCGCGTATCTGCCCCCGGCATTACCTGAAAGAAAACATCAAATTTTAGCCTAGATAACGCATCAGCTGCTATGTTCCTACTACCTTCAATATGTTCAGCCGAGAAATGGAAATTAAATTGTAACGCGATCCAAACTAAACGTCTTAAAAACCTCATTACTTCTGCCGACTTAGATCTCCCTTTATTGACGATGTCCACAGTGGCCGAGTTGTCACAAACAAAAATCACCGACCTATTGCACCAGAACTCCCCCCAAGCCTGAGCTGCCGCCACTATGGGAACGATTTCAAATGTAGCGGAGCTGTCCGTGAAACCAGGAATAACATAAACCTGCCCCGGCCAGCCGCTAGCTATCCATCGAGAACCCCATATAGCAGCAAAGCCCACGCTGGATGAGGCGTCTGTGAATATGCGGGGAGAATCGGAACCAACAACAGGCACAAAGAGAGACACCCCCTTCCAGTTTGCTAGAAACTGCTGCCACATGAGCAGATCCGACATAGCTGAATGACCCAGGTGCACTATGCTGTCCTGAAGCGGAGCAGCGGCAACCAATTCTAACAACCTAGAAATGAAGGACCTGCCCTGGGGAATTACCCTCATGGCGAAAGCCAACATACCTAAAAGACTCTGCAACTCTGCTTTGTTCGTGACCCGGGACCTGACGAACTTATTAACCATGTCTCGGATACGTGATAGTTTATCTGCAGGCAACCGGGCCTCCATTTTGTTAGAATCTAAAATTATCCCTAGGAAAGTCAGAACCTTGGTCGGACCTTCCACCTTAGCGGGGGAAACTGGAATTCCTATCTGACTGAAAACCTCAAGTGTCTTTCCCAACTGCCACGGAACTTGCTGAGGGGGCTCTAACAACAGAAAATCATCAAGATAATGAATAACGCTGCTACAGCCGACAGCGTGTTGTAAAATCCACTGCAAAGCGCAAGCTAACTGATCAAAAAGCCATGGACTGGATTTAGAACCAAATGTAAGTTTTACCGCAAAATAATACAGTTGTTGCCACTTCACCCCATACCACTGCCAAAGATCCTTTTTTACTGGCAACAGCTTAAAAGCATCCATTATATCTACCTTGGACAACCATGCACCTGTACCCAACGTTAGCAACATCTGGATTGCTTGGTCAACGGAAGAATATTTCATAGCAAACTCATCTGAGGGGATCAAAGAATTAATACTGGGTATGACAGAGCCGTGCGGTGCTGACAGATCGAAGATCAATCGTTTTTGTTACTGAACTTCCCTGAGACAATACCAATGGGGCTAACCCGCCAATCTTGAAATGGAGGTACTGAAAAAGGACCAATCATGTAACCTTTATCAACTTCCCTATCCAGCAACTCTGATACTGACCTAGGATCATTGGCCGCTGATAATAAATTATTACATTCATATGTGGATTGCGGAAGAGCTACTAGTCCTGTATGGAAACCGCTGCTGAAACCATCCAAAAGCCAATTTACCCATTCTATGTTGGGATGAAGTTCAAGATACCCCTTCAAGACATGCATCTGTATGACACCTAAATATGATGAACCACCTTTTATTGAGCACAGTGAACGGGGGTGAGCCCGAAAACACTTAAGACAAACATGTAACAGTCTACACTGATTGTAATTGCATGTAGCTAAATTATAATTATTACAAATTTGGTTTTTACCCAAAAACCTAACTGGTCTGCCCAACTTATCAACCGATTCTGTGGCCCTGTTACCAGCATGTGAGGAACCTGGTTTACTTGCTGAAGCCTCCTCCTGCGCTAAATTGCACCATGCCGTGGCATGTGATATAGATTGACATAAAGCGCATGACGGGGCCCTAAGCCCCGCAAAATGCCGGCAAAACAGCTCCGTGTCCAGTTTGGACCAGTCATACGAGTAACCATGTTGCGCAAATGCCGCCGCTGCTTTTGCCGAAAATGACTTATGATAATCGTAAAAGTAGGTCCCTCCATATTTGTTACATAGGTCTGCCATATTAAATAGGTAAATATCCAATTCCTCCCTCCTAAGAGGTTTTGCCGAGCAGATTACATCCCTGAACATGCTAAATGCCACAATGAATTCTGGAAAAGATAATTTCCTATTCAACCTGGCGTCTTTGCTCCTCAGCACCACAGACAATTCCCCACAGGCAATGGTTCTAGTATCTATCATGTCCTGGGTGGCAATGAGCAAAGACGCCAAATTGACGTCCCTTCCCTCCAAAATGTCCTTACGCACATTGGAAGGAACAAAATACGCTGGTGCCACCCTAGGAGGCACCAACCCCCTACCTGAATCCGAACTGCACCCTGGTACCGGCACTGCCACCTGCATACTGTTAGCAGCTAGATCTGGGACTACGGCAGGCACCAGGACACCTGCTGCAGGCCTTTGGGCATTGTTGCTCTCGAGACTGTCCAACCTAGCCTGCACAGTTGATAGGGAGTCCACCATAGTCGCCATTAAGGCATGCAACTGTCCCAGGGAAGCTGTTACAGGATCCTGCTGTAGACTGGTCCCTGGCAATGGGTCAGCCATCAGTATCTTATATAATTCGGCTTTTCGTGCGGAAGCCGGAAAAGGAACCCCACGCTTCTTAAGTTCCTCCATCAGTTTTGGGATGGTCCATGTGCGATACGAGGGAGCGTCGCCCCCCTCAGACACCCTGGATGGGGTATCCAAGACGGACAAGGACTCCTCGATATCTGACCCATGAGACATGCTTGAGTAGGTACCTGTCCGGGCCAAACGGGTGCCGGTGGAAAATAAAATGTAACAATTAAACCCAAACCAGCATGTGTCATGGACTTTTCTCACTTTTTTTTTTTTTTTTTAATTTTACCCACCTAGGTGCTGCTGATGTAATCGAGTAACCACCACTGACACTGGACCTGTAATTACTAAGGAGAAAAACCTGACCGTAAATGGAAATATGCGTACACTAAGTGCAAAATAAATAAAGAGATTGCAAATCGATCTGAAAAACGTGTCAGATTGCCAACCAGAACCTGCCGCAATGAGGTTGCTCTGAAGAAGAGTCAGAAACAACAACCAAGTAACAACAACCCTCGAGCTGAAGGAAACGAGTCAGGCAACAGGGTACCGAGAAATTGACTATATAACTACATAACGTGCGTAGTTAGGACTGACATACCATTCGTGGCAGTTACTTAGGATAACTGCTGGTGTATGAGCATAACTACCGAAACGAGATTTCTGCCAGACCCAACAACGTGCCGGGTCATCGTCAAGATATAACCAATTATTACGTAAAACGAGACATCCCCATACACATACAATGTGCTCTACTACTCACATAAACATAAGCATATACATACATACACACATATGTACATACCTGCATATACCCGCCTGCATATATACATACAGATACCTACACATACGCACACATATATGTAAAGAAAACATGTACACACCCACGTGCCTATACCCAGACCATACGCATATCCCTGCATGACCCATACCCATACATATACGCACACTTATGTATCCCCACAGCTATTCACCCATACGAGCATATATACATATATATATATATATATCTATCCATATACCCCCTTTTTTTTTTTTTTTTTCCATAACTCTATTGTTTGCTCTGAAGACGTGTCAGCAACAACAATACGTACGCCCGACAGAATCAAAAGTAACCTAAAACCATGTAACCTACCCGAGGTAACTTGTAGCTGAACCAACCAGGAGGAACCCCTCAATGAATCACCTGAATCCAGGACCAACCGAATCTATATGCACACACACAAACTGAATTATCAAACAGAAAATAACGCCTAACTCTGCAGAAATGTGTCAGAAATGATGCAGAATAACGTTGTCCCCATTTTAAGTAATCTATAAACCTCCAGTGACCCCTACAACAGTGTACTAACTATATCTGCCGAATCCACCACAGATCTGGTAAAACCGACCTGGTGGATTTCTATAGTACATTAACCCCTGTATTAGCCAATGTAAACTGTCTTAAAAGCTGACTTTGATGTGACATAATACAGTCTAAGTATGAGAGCCTGGCTGCGGGAGCCAACGCCATCTCATATGGCAGAAGTGCCCCCCCCCCCCCCCCCCCAAAAAAAAAAAAAGAGAAAACCTTCAATAGACCCACCTACAATGGGGCGTACAAATGACTCGCAGCTATGCGGTGACCAAATGACTAACCACCACCCGAACATAAAACAATACCTACCTGTAACTGTCTTAAATGAAATAACCCCCTGATCTAACGATACACCGCACGTTATGGACGGACGTCCCCGAGTACGATGCCGGGAAAAACGTGTAGTGGGGCGGGAAACGGATCCCGGTGCATACCTAACGAAGGCCCGTAAAGTAACTCCAATATGCCGGCCAGCCGGCACTTACCCTCCACGCGCTGCCTCACACCTGACGTGGAAACTCTGCAGCCGAACGCCGGAGCAGGAAACCGGAAACAGGAAACCGGAAACAGGAAGTGACGCGACGAGTGAGCTCACTTGCAGCCACACAAGGGAAAACTGCAATAACGCCGCACCCGCCCCGAGGTACAGGAGCCCGGGGTTTATGTAGTGTCCAGCCCCTCCCACAAATACAGCCCATTGGGCTTTAATACATATATATATATATATATATATATATATATATATATAGGATTATGGGTGGAGCAGAGGTGGGGCCAGTATAAGTACTGTATAAGTATACTTATATAATATACCGATACTGATGACCAGTATAAGTATATTGTTACTCTCCATATCCATTGCGCATAATTAAGGAGGCTCCATCTCTGAAACATGGTGCCAGAAGCAAGGAGCAACTGAGAAAGCAATGTCTCCTGCTGAGTACACATGTAAAGTTTTTTTTTAGCTATCAAAGGATCAACATGAGATGTAAAGAAGCAACATGATGAATAAAAATAACTGAAATCTAGTTGTAGAAGTTGTTAGTTACAGCCTAATTGGTCATTTATATTGTCTGACACTATAAGCAATTACCTAAAAGTTCTTGAGACTATGTCCATACTGTATGTTATTATTAATATGTCCTTAAGGAGTAAAATAGAGATCCTATTATTGGGTAATTCTAGTTTGAAATGTATAAGTTACGTAGATACTGTGTATACAAAGGATATGTATTAACATGATTGCTATGGCACGTTGGCCTGACACCATAACATGTTATCCTAACACGCCATCATAATCATGTTCGACACTAAACTGTTATTACAACATTTCAACACCAGTTGGTGCCTGGTTCTAATCTTTTTTAACTATGTGATCTTATTGGGGGATACAGCACTGTATGCCCGAACCATAGGGATTAGATAAAAGTAAGTGTACAGGATTCACAATTTCCCCCCTTGAAAAATCTCTTAGAGATATATCCCAGTAGTATTTCAGCTTCCAGACTAAGTAAGGAGGGTGCACAGGAGGGTTCACATAGCAACCAATCAGATTGCTTCTTTCATTTTTCAGAGGCCTTTTCAAAATGAATAAATTCCCCCAACTCCCCTCTCCAGATTCATCTTCTCTGCAGAGTCTAATGCCCGGACAATTTGTCAGCAGATCTTCATCTTCTACATAAAGACAATAATCATTATAAAAATAATACTGCCACACACTGTGCCCCTGAATATAATAATGTCATACACTGTGCCCCTGAATATAATACTGTCACCCACTGTACCCTTTAAATATAATACTGCCAGACACTGTACCCCCTGAATATAACACTGCCACACACTGTACCCTCGGACTATAACCCTGTCACACACTGTGTCCATAATAATAATAATAATAATAATAATAATATTAATAATAATACTGGCACACACTGTGCCCCTGAATATAATAATGCCATACACTGTGCCCCTGAATATAACACTGCCACACACTGTACCCTCGGACTATAACCCTGTCACACACTGTGTCCATAATAATAATATTAATAATAATAATAATAATAATAATAATAATAATACTGGCACACACTGTTTCTTCTCAGTTCAGCTGAATCCCACTCCTGAACTGTCCTTCTCCAGACCCTCTGTCCTCCAGGTTCCGCTGTCCCCCCAGGCCCCTAAGTCTTCTTTCCCACTCCTTTATTACATCCCCCCCCCCCTCAGACTCCTAAGTCCTCTCCAGGCTCCTCTGAACACTCCCTCCCAGACCCATACAGTATGTCCTTTCCAGGCTCTTCTGAACTCCGCTCCCCAAGTCCTCCTACATTCTTCTCTTCCCCCTCCATTGACCCCTTCCACCTCCTACAAGCTCCTCTGTCCCCTCCCCAGACCCTAAGTCCTCTCTAGGCTCTTCTGCCCTCCTTCCCAGACCTCAAAGTCCAAAGATTTTTCCATCTTTCCTTGGCTTCTTTATGCACATTAATACATTTTTTTATCTGGGGTGCCCAAACTTTTGATCCCCACTGTACATACATACATCATATATACACACATCTATCACACATAAATACACACATCCATTAAATATACACTGCTCAAAAGGAACACTAAGATAACACATCCTAGATCTGAATGAATGAACTAATCATAAGAAATACTTTCGTCTTTACATAGTTGAATGTGTTGACAACAAAATCACACAAAAATTATCAATGAAAATCAAATTTATCAACCCATGGAGATCTGGATATGGAGTCACACTCAAAATCAAAGTGGAAAACAACACTACTGGCTTATCCAACTTTGATGTAATGTCCTTAAAACAAGTCAGAATGAGGCTCACACAGTAGTGTGTGTGTGGCCTCCACGTGCCCGTATGACCTCCCTACAATGCCTGGGCATGCTCCTGATGAGGTGGTGGATGGTCTCCTGAGGGATGTCCTCCCAGACCTGGACTAAAGCATCTGCCAACTCCTGGACAGTCTGTGGTGCAACGTGGCGTTGGTGGATGGAGCGAGACATGATGTCCCAGATGTGCTCAATCGGATAAAAATCTGGGGAATGGGTGGGCCAGTCCATAGCATCAATGCCTTCTTCTTACAGGAACTGCTGACACACTCCAGCCACATGAGGACTAGCATTGTCTTGCATTAGGAGGAACCCAGGGCCAACCGCACCAGCATATGGTCTCACAAGGGGTCTGAGGATCTCATCTCGGTACCTAATGGCAGTCAGGCCACCTCTGGCAAGCACATGGAGGGCTGTGTGGCCCCTCAACAAAATGCCACCCCACACCATTACTGACCCACCGCCAAATCGGTCATGCTGGAGGATGTTGCAGGCAGCAGAACATTCTCCACGGCATCTCCAGACTCTGTCATGTCTGTCACATGTGCTCAGTGTGAACCTGCTTTCATCTGGGAAGAGCACAGGGGGCCAGTGGCGAATTTGCCAATCTTGGTGTTCTCTGGCAAATTCCAAACATCTTGCATGGTGTTGGCCTGTAAGCATAACCCCCACCTGTGGATGTCGGGCCCTCATACCATCCTCATGGAGTCTGTTTCTGACCATTTGAGTGGACACATGCACATTTGTGGCCTGTGGAGATCATTTTGCAGGGCTCTGGAATTGCTCCTCCTGCTTCCTCTTGCACAAAGGCAGAGGTAGCGGTCCTGCTGCTGGGTTGTTGCCCTCCTACGGCCTAATCCATGTCTCGTGATGTACTGGCCTGTCTCCAGGTAGCGCCTCCATGCTCTGGACACTATGCTGACAGACTCAGCAAACCTTCTTGCCACAGCTTGTGGCAAATCTGTGCCATCCTGGATTAGCTGCACTACCTAAGCCACTTGTGGGGGTTGTAGACTCCGGCTTATGCTACCACTAGAGTGAAAGCACCGCCAGCATTTAAAAGTGACCAAAACATCGGCCAGGAAGCATGGGAACTGAGAAGTGGTCTGTGGTCACCACCTGCAGAACCACTCCTTTATTGGGGGTGTCTTGCTAATTGCCTATTATTTCCACCTGTTGTCTGTTCCATTTGCACAACAGCATGGGAAATTGATTGTCAATCAGTGTTGCTTCCTGAGTGGACAGTGTGATTTCACAGAAGTGTGATTGACTTGGAGTTACATTGTATTGTTTAAGTGTTCCCTTTATTTTTTTGAGCAGTGTACATACCCCTCACTCCCATCCATCCTCTTACCCCCCCCCAGGAGATCAGCCCTGTGGCCCACCACTCACCTGGGTTGCAGTGGGGTCCGAGGAAGAGGAGATGCAATGGAGGCTGCTGCTTTTGCTAAGGTGCCATGTAGGGGATGTAGCGGCGGTCACAGGCAGGGACACGTCGGGCCAGTGAGTGGCACGTCTGCTCCCAGCAGCCCCTCTGCTCTTAAAGGAGCAATGTTCCTGACTGTGCTATAGGCCAGCCCAAAGCGAGGCCTGCCCTGTTTTTTTATTTTTTATTTTACAAAGTATGCTTAAAGCTAGGGGCCTCCCCCTCAGAACCCGGCCCACGGACAGTACCCGAGGGCTCGACCTGTCAACCCAACCTACTGCTGCACAGTGTAGGTCTATAAGGCCTGGTCGCAATAGCGACCTTTGTGACCTCTAAAGCCACGCCACTGCTGAATACGTATGCCTATGCGAATGCATTGTATATTTAAAGCATGTATTCCATACGTGTGCCATGTCTGCATCAGATATTGTTATGTGGTAACAGGGGCAATATTGTGGTTGTCCTTATGCGGGCACTATGTGTGGTGCTAATGTAAAGAGTATGTAAGTGACCCCACTTTAATGTACAGAATTTTTGTCACACGTTTTATTGCTTTAAACTTATTGGTATTGTAAAATGCATGTAGAGTATTTTAACATGGTTTCAGGTTGTGTGTCTTGTTTGCACTTGAGTGCTGTGCCTGGCATGGACCACCATGTTTGGAGGTGCCACTGTCCGTTTCCTTACAAAGATTGTGGGGACTTTGGCAGTCACTTAGGGTTATACAGTCTTTATAAGTAAAAAGCTTGTTGATCGGGAGCCCTTCTCATGTCACTTTTAATGTAATGTCACAGTGTTAGTACTGGACAATATACCAGCCTCTAAAGAAAATATAATGCCTAAAAGCAGAGCAGTAGCGAGGTACGGCTGCAACATTTTGGGGGAGATTTATCAAAACCTGTCCAGAGGAAAAGTTGCCCAGTTGCCCATAGCAACCAGATTGCTTCTTTCCTTTTTAACAAGGTCTCTGCAAAAGGAAGGAAGCAATCAGATTGATTGCTATGGGCAACTCAGCAACTTTTCCTTTTCACAGGTTTTGATAAATATCCCCCTTAGTGCCCTCATAAAAGCCCAGGGAGAAGCAACAAAGTTATAATTGGGAATCTTTTTTTTTTTTTTTTGAGAATTCCATTTGTTTTTTCCTCTACTTGATCTGGTGAAACATATAGCATTAACTAAAATAATTCATTTTCATGTGATTAAGGTTAGTTTCAGAAAGCCAGAATATTTACCTATTAAATTAACATTATTTGCCCCATATAGTACCTGTTATTTGTGTTAGTGCGTAAAAAACTGGGTAATATTCCTCTAGGTTTGGGGATTTTATACACTCCATATACTGTACAAGCAAAGTAATAATTTACTGACATCTACTGGTGATTTGTAAAATAACAACATTTGTTGTAGCCTGTCTACCTTGTTTAGTTCACAATTGTTCTCCACAGCTCAATGAACATAATATGGGGTATACAAAATCATAGTTGTCAACTCTCCTGGAACAGCCAGGAGGCTCCCAGATAAAGGGGACCTAATGGACTTCTGGACAAGAAATAAAGAAAATGTCAAAAGTCAAAACCTATTCTCTTCCTTGGGACCAGATACTGTATTATCAGGCTCACTCACAGTGGTGGTGGTGGTAACATTTTCTCTGGCTTTTTCATACACCTGCTTAACACAGAACAATGTAAGTTGGAGATGTACATTTATGTAGTGACATATATGTGCATTTATAAAATTAGTATGCATATTCAGTAAAAAACAAAACAAAACAGGGGTATGAATTACATAGGCTTTGTCATTATGATTTCAGACATACTTTTTTTAAATTACAATAGTCCTCTTCATTGGTGAGATATACAACAGAGCCCAGAGGGTGTTTCTTCATGACTGTAAGGGTCATGGCAGGTGGTGGATCCTCTGGGCCTGTGTGGATGATGACGTGAGCCGTGCCAGGGAGCGGAGTCTAAAGTGCCACTGGTTTTCACCAGAGCCTGCCGCAAAGTGGCATTGTTTTTCTGTGGCAGGCGGCACCCAGGTCGCTACCCCTGGCACGAATCATCCACACAGGTAGCTGGGATGAAGCGTGGTACAAAGGATAAAGACAAGACGAGGTCAGGATAGCTGAAGGTAAGGACAGGTGGCACAGTAGCAGGGTCAGGTCACGGAACAAGGGTCAAGTACACGGATAGACAGGAACATAGGAAACACAGTCATTTTCTCTCAGGCACTAGGGCAATAAAGATCCGGCACAGGGCAGGGGGAGGTGCAGATACTTATAGACAGGGTGCAGGTGATGACACTAATTAGGGTGTACTGGCCCTTTAAATCACAGAGCTCTGGTGTGCGAGTGCCCTAGGGGGGGGCACGTGTGATGGGACTGAGAACACGGAAGACCAGGGAGGTGAGTGATGGGCTGGGACTCGCATTCGGGTGTGTCCCGCGATGTGAATCCCAACCCCGCCAACAGCGGGGACATGAGAGGAGAGCGCTCATGGCCAGCGAGTCTGGCCGGAGCGCTGACGTTATAATGACAAGAACGCAGGTAAGCCCAGCTATGTTCTCTTTATCTATCTAGTGGATGTCAGTCAAACAGGGTAGGTGGTTACTAGTGGACTGGGGTGTTGTGAAATAGAGGACATGGGCTGGACTTACCAGGGCTCTTGCAATGTTGGGGAACTCCCCCTGGGTAATTTAACATATTAACCAAAAGGCTTATATCTCAGCTCTGGAAAGGACTCAAAATGCACCCCGGGAATACCGTAGACTAGACCTATCTAGCCATGGGTTTAGTTACACCCCTGTTGTCCTACTGACAGGTCTACTTTAAAAATCAACTGTGTGTACAGTATGCTCAACTTGAAAAAGATCTGGACTAGAACATGAACTGTTACTGGAGGCATTAGTAAAATAAATTAACTATTAGGTTAACACACTAAACCAATGTCTTCTTATTGCAGAGCAAGAGCCCAGGTAAGTCCAGCCCATGTCCTCTTTGTTTAGTGGATGACAGTCAAACAAGGTAGGCAGATGCAAGAAGGTGCAAAGGTGACATGGTCTGGACTTACCTGGGCTCTGGCCATGCTGGGGAATGCCCCTTGGGCACTTGAACCTCATTTGCATATTTTGCGACTTTTACAGCCGTCTTTTTTCATTTTATTTCTTCTTTTTAATTATTGCAGTCTGGATAGCTTTCACTTTTGGTAAAACTGGTAACTGATTTATCAAATGAGACAATTAAAAATTGTGGCCTATTTTTGCACCATCACTTAACTTTTTGCGAAATCTCACTCCAGCCCCGACTGCATGTTGAAACGTGCTTAAAGGAAATATCCAGTGGTGAAAAACGTATCCCCTATCCTAAGGATAGGGGATAAGTTTCAGATCGCGGGGGGTCCGACCGCTGGGGCCGCCCGCGATCTCCTGTATGGGGCGACTGACACACCCCCTCAATACAACTCTATGGCAGAGGCAAAGCGCTGCCTTCGGCAATCTCCGGCTCTGCCATGGAGTTGTATTGAGGGGGCGTATCAGCCACATCTGCGTACGGTGGTCAACACGCGCTATCTGGCCAGAGAGCGGGGCACCGTTGATAGAGATCGCGGGGGGCCCCAGCGGTCGGGGCCCCAGCGGTCGGACCCCCAGCGATCTGAAACTTATCCCCTATCCTTAGGATAGGGGATACGTTTATCACCACTGGACTACCCCTTTAAAGGGGTAATCCACTGCCCCAGCATTCAGAACATTTAGTTCTGAACGCTGGGTGTGGGCTGCAGGGATCGTGACGTCATGCCACGCCCCCTCAATGTAAGTCTATAGGAGGGGGCATGGTGGCTGCCACGCCCCCTCCCATAGACTTACATTGAGGGGGCGTGGCATAACATCATGAGAAGTGTGACGCCCGTGACGTCACAACCCCCGCAGCCCACACCCAGCGTTCAGAACTAAATGTTCCAAATGCTGTCGCAGTGGAGTACCCCTTTAAACTTCAGCTATTTATGAAGAGCACTCTCCTTTTTGATACATTTGTAGAACACATGATGTACGCCCGGGGTGAAAAATTACCTGATGTGCACATAAAATGATATAATCCCTCCAGGCATAAGGTGGGCTAAGAATCCTACAACTAAAAGTCTAGTTTTCTTAAACAAGTCATATCTAAGGAAAAATATCTACAAATAAATGAACACATTTGTCATGACGGAGTCTTAAAGCTAAAGTTGGAAAGTGAAGAAAGTTTTCTAGGGTCACAAGTGGTGTCAATGAGTAGGTCCAGTCCACATGCTGGAGACGTCATTGCTCAAGCACCTGAGACAAATCTGGCAGTGGGACGGCTCTAAGCTGATTCCTTTTAGTGCCAGTTGTAGCTATTTCAAGGCTCTCTTCTTCTGCTGAGAGCACAGAGTACAACTAGATTAGAAGAACTTCCCTTTTACTTGTTACAACATGTGTTAGGTTGGAAATGGCTTTGCAAAGCTCCCATATGAAAATGCTTTATCCAACATAATGTTTGATGTTCTTTTCTTATAAAGGAGAAACATATTTTATCAGGGGAGTGATACTATAACCAGACTGATATTGTTTGCGATGCCTCACACACGTACAAGGAACCCCAGCCCTATCCCTGATGTTAACTGGGATGTTGGACTCAAGGAAATGAACGAAACATGGAAAGGAGCTGTCGCCTGTATCGGGGTCGCGATATTCTTCATTATGACTATTGGCATTATCTATTGGCAGGTGATGGACCAACCTAACAAAAACTGGATCCTGAAAGGAACAGTCAGTGGACTGATATGGGAAAGGAATACTCACACTCTCATACTGCAGACGTTGAGTGAAAACAAAACCTACGTGGAAATCGATGTTGGAAATTTTCCCGACATGGAACAAAATTTTGTTAAAAACTTATGCTGGCTTAATAAGACTGACTTTTGTTATACATGGGATTCTATAACCAACCTTAAGATTACACTAGACCGAAAATCCTCAGCTGGGACTGAGTGCTACAATATTACGTGGACCCCAATACATTGTGATGTTAAATTAAAGGTATGTTTATATGTATAAGAGAGAGAAAATATTTAGGTTTAAGGGAAAGAAAATATTTAGGTTTAAAATTTCTTTTAGGTTGGTGCAAATTGATGACTGAATGCCCCTAATATTTGAATATATGAGACTGTAGGAAGAAGGTACATGAGTGGTTTGTTTAGATAAGGCATCAATGAGTTCTAATGTAAATATTGTTAGAGCATTAAGGCTAAGTTTCCACTTGTTTTTGTTTTTTTCTGGCAGTTTTTGGATATCTGCCACTGCAGTTTTTGAGCCAAAGCCAGAAATGTAGTCAAAAGGAATAGGACATATAAAGGAAGGACTTATACTTCTCCTCACTTATGGATCCATTTCTGACTTTGGCTCAAAAACTGCCAGAAAAAAAACCAAGTGGAAACTTAGCCTAAATCTGACCTGACTATCCAATGTACATTTTGAGTAGATGTGACCCTAAAATGTGGGGGTTATGTTTAATATTGTATCTATAATAAAAAAAGAAAGAAGAGGGACCGTGCCTCATGTATTACCCAAGACACAGGGCACCAGCCTTACAGTTGGCCGCTCACCTTATAGTGGATAAATTCCGCTTATCACCCCTAGATAGGGGTGCAGTCAGAAGCTTGATCGGAATGAACTAATAAGCCTATTGGGTCACAGGGGTGGGGAACCCAATCCTGTTCAGTGAAGTAAATATAGAGAGCAAAATACGACTCATACGTCAGGCGCTGTTCCAATTTCCAAGGAAAAATAAAGTAGCCAAAGCAATATGGTGGTTAAAGTGCCAGCAGGCACTATATTTATTAGAGTAAGAACCAATGGCGTGTTTTGGAGGCAGAACCCTCCTTCCTCAGATTGGCATGATGCCAAAGTGAGGAAGGAGGGTTCTACCTCCGAAACACGACATTGGTTCTTACTCTAAAATATATATAGTGCCTGCTTGCACTTTAACCGCCTTATTGCTTTGGCTATGTTATTTTACCTTGGAAATTTGAACAGCGCCTGACGTATGGGTTATATTTTGCTCTCTATATTTACTATGTTTAATATTGTATCATTCAAAGCAAGAGAGATACTTAAAGTGGTACTCCGCCCCTAGACATCTTATCCCCTATCCAAATGTCTAGGGGCGGAGTACCCCTTTTTGCACTTTTTGCACTTTCTTTTTTTCCTCCTTACCTTGAAGAAAAAATCATAATTCTTTCAATTTTGCACCTAAAAATCCATATCATGGCTTATTTTTTGTGCCACCATTTCTATCACAAAATCATTGTGCGACAAATTTGAAGAAAAAACACAATTTTGTAGCTTTTGTGGGCTTCCGTTTCTACGCAGTAAATTTTTTGGTAAACATGACACATTGTCTTTATTCTGTAGGTCCATATGATTAAAATGATACCCTACTTATATAGGTTTGATTTTGTCGTACTTCTGGAAAAAATCATAACTACATGTAGGAAAATGTATACGTTTAAAATCCTCATCTTCTGACCCCTATAACTTTTTTATTTTTCCGCGTTTGGGGTGGTATGAGGGCTAATTTTTTGCGCCGTGATCTGTAGTACAATTTTTGTATTTATCTGACTTTTTGATCGTGACCAAAAAGTGACCAAAAATACGCTATTTTGGACTTTGGATTTTTTTTGCGAGTACGCTATTGACTGTGCAGGTTTAATTGATGATATAATTTTATAATTCGGACATTTCCACACACGGCAATATCACATATGTTTATATTCATTTTTATTTACACATTTTTTTTTAAATGGGAAAAGGGGGGTGATTCAAACTTTTATTAGGTAAGGGGTTAAATGATCCTTATTAACTTTTTTTCCCACTTTTTTATGCAGTGTTATAGTTCACATAGGGGGCTATAACACTGCACACACTGATCTTTTACATTGATCATTGTTATCCCATAGAATAACATTGATCAATGATTCTGCTGCTTGACTGCTCATGTCTGGATCTCAGGAACTGAGCAGTCATTCAGCGATCAGACATGCAAGAGCAAGGTAGGCACCCTCCTTGTGTGTTCCAGCTGTTCAGGACACCGCAGCGGTCCCGAACAGCCAACTGAGCTAGCCGGGAGTAGTTTAGTTTCACCTTAGAGGGGGTGATCAACTTTGAACGCCGTGTCTAAAGGGTTAATAGCGCACGGCACTGCGATCAGTGCCACACGCTATTAGCCACGGGTCCCAGCTGTTGTCAGGGGCCGGGCCCGACCCGTTATAGAAAGGGAGCCGACTCAGGGCGTACAGGTACGCCCTGAGTCCTTAAGTGGTTAAGCACAATCTACCTGCTGCACCCGGCATTCGTTTAGAGCGTCGGGTGCAGCATCGGAGGCTCGTGTCGTCACGGCCATGCCCCCTCAATGCAAGTCTACAGGAGGGAGCGTGATGGCCGTCACCTCCCCTCCCATAGGCTTGCATTGAGGGGGCGTGGTCATGACATCATGAGCAGGACATGACCGTGATGTCATGAGCCTCTGCCCTGCATCGCCAGTCGTCCGGCACAAAGCGAAGTTTGCTCTGTGCACCGGATGTCTGGGGTGCCGCAGCCGAGATTGCTGGGGTCCCCAGCGGTGGGACCCCTGCGATCAGACATCTTATCCCCTATCCTTTGGATAGGGAATGAGATGTCTAAGGGCGGAATACCCCTTTAAGTATCTATGTATACATGCCATGTCCATTGATGACATGGAACACTTTTTGTAAAGAGATAGTTACAGTCCATATATCAATACCTTGAGCTGTGTCACATGCACTTGCATACACAACAAAGTATCAATTGAAAAAAGTCACATATAAATCTTTCAACAATTATTAAAGCTTTACTATTACTGCATGATATTAATGCATCTGAATAGGAAAAAAAAAGTATATTATAAAGTGAGAAACAAAGAAACAGGAAGAAAAAAACCATAAGGCCCATTTAGTCTGTCCTTTTATTTCCTTTTTTACGAATAGATATGTTTATCAAAAGCAGGTGTCATTTCGGCTAGGTTCACACTGCAAAATTTCTGAGCAAAATTCTGCTTAGAAATTTCAATGCAGCAGAATCCCATTGTGGTCAATAGGATTCCACTGCAGATTTCAATATTTCAGCAGATCATTCTTTTAGGGCAATCCAGGCAGAGTACACTACTGCACTTTTTCTGGCCGCAGATTCCATACTGTGAACCTAGACTAACTGTTCATTTTCCAACCACATCTGCTGGAGGGTTGTTCCAGGTATCTACTACTTTCTCAGAAAAATTATGTTTTACAATATTGCTTCTGATCTTTCCCCCAAGGAACCTTTTTTTGCTCCTTCTTACATATTTAAAGAATTTGATCATGTCTCCCCCTTTCCATTCTTTCCTCCATGAAATGCAAATTAAGGTATTCCTGATGGAATGGTGGAATTTCTGTATTTCCGCTCAGATTCCTTTCCGCCAAACTGGCAGCAGATTTTTCACGGTTTTGCAGATTCTGTGCGGAATGTGCGAAACCAATTTGTGCTGAATTTATGCAGATATTCTTGCGCTCAACACACAGATTCTGGACAGAATTCAGAGTCCCATTGACTCAAATGGACTCTGCCGAGGAAATGGACTCTGCCGAGGAAATGGACTCTGCCGAGGAAATGGACTCTGCCGAGGAAATGGACTCTGCTGAGGAAATTTGCAGAATCCGGAATGTAGAATGCATTGTCAAGAAAAAGCAATGGCAATATTTTTCAATTAAGTCATTGTCAAGAGGAAACAATGGCAAAACTAATTTTGGGATGGCATGACAATTATGTTTTAATGTAAATTTGTGCTGGAGCTATATTAGGTGAACTGCAGCACCGAATACCCTTAAGAGGTTATACAGTCATACAGTCTCCATCATTTTTCAGAGTTTAATTTCTTAAATTTATATTAAAAGTTATACTTTAGAGGTAGGTTGGAAAAGGGGTGTTAGTGACTCTGGGCTTCAGCCTTGGAGTTTATTGTATTAGGAGTCTCCTTGAACTGCCAAAACAGCATCAACCTGTTGAGGCTCAAACTACACAAGACCTGGGCTGGTGCAAGGATTTTTGCCACCCTAGGCGAAAGCTAGTTTTGCCGCCCCTTGACCCCGCCCATTGGCTCCTCCCTTTGTCACCCCCACCTTACTAACGGGGTGAAACACTATAACAAACCTCATTCTCATGTCATTACCTTACTACGGGGGTGAAACACTGTAACAAATCTCCTTCTCATGTAATCTCCTTACTATTGGGTGGACACACTGTAACAAACCTCCTCCTCATGTAATTACCTTACTACGGTTATGATACATTGTAACAAAACTCCTCCTCATGTAATCTCCTTACTACTGGGGTGACACACTGTAACAAACCTCCTCCTTATTTAATCTACTTACTACGGGGGTGACACACTGTAACGATCCTCCTCCCCATGTAATCATCTTACTACTGAGATAACACACTGTAACAAACCTCTTCCTTATGTAATTACCTTACTACTGGGGTGACACACTGTAACAAACATCCTCCTCATGTAATTACCTTACTACTGGGGTGACACACTGTAACAAACCTCCTCCTCATATAATTACCTTTACTACTAGGGTGACACGGTTGTTTGGAGCGGGCAATATTTGAATCAATGTGCATTGCATTTGGTGGCTGTTGGGGGCGCAGTGTCAGTCTGGGGCACGAGTCACCACCCCCTGCATGGACCAGGTAACAAGGTGCCGGCTGGCTGACTGGACGCAGCTTCAGTTCTGCACTATTCTACATGCAGACAGACACAAACTGCTTTCTGCTTTGTGCAGAAGCGCTCAGTATGGGGGGCATTGCTGCTGCGTACCTGTGAGTGACAGTGTGAACGCACGGGGGGGGGGGGGGGAAGCTCTCCAGGCACATACTGAACAGAGCGCAGGGGGGTCCGCCCCCCATCAAAAGTGCACTATAGGCGGGTGCCTACTTAGCCTATAGGGTGAACCCAGGATAGGGAATAAGGGTCTGATTGTGGGGGTCCAATCACTGGGGCCAATGCCCCACCCCCGTCCCACGGCGATCTCCAGCCAAGCGCCCCGACTCTCCCCAGACACAGAGCGACTACCTCTCCGTGCACATATCAGTGTTGACTATTTCACAGAGCGGTGGCTGACACGCCTCCTCCATGCATCTCTATAGGAGTGCCGGAGATATTCAAGTACAGCGCTTGTGTATCTATGAGCCATGAGTGCATGAAAGGGGCATGTTGACCACCATTGCTACATACACAAGGAGAGCCATTGTTTTGAAAACAAATCTTTTGAACAACGAAGCACTATGCAGGAGATCGAGGTGGGCCCCAGCTGTTGGACCCCCTGTGATCAGACACCTATCCTGTGGATAGGGAATAACAAGTTGAGTACCAGAGTTCCCCTTTCAGGCCTATATGTCATGAGGCATGGCCTTCATTTAAGGGACTTGTCTTTGCATCACATCCCTGATTTGATTGAGAACTGGGGTTTTACATCTAGCACTCCAGCCAGACACGCTGGCATTGAGCACATCCCCCCTCTCACTTCCCCAGCCGACGGGGCTGGGATTAGCATCGCGGGACGTGCCCATTTGTGAGTCCCAGCCCGTCTCTCACCTCCGTACCCATCTCCTTCCTCTGTCTTCCCTCAGCACCGGCGCATGTGCCCCCGCCTCCTAGGGCGCACACATGCCAGAGCTCTCTGATTTAAAGGGCCAGCATGCTGTAATTATGGTTTGCACCTGCACTGTTTTTTTTTAAATAAATATCTGCACCTCCTATCACTCCCTGCCGGATCTTTGTTTCCCCAGTGCCTTAGAGAAAGCATTTGTTGTTTAGCCTTGCCGTGTTCCAGACCCTTGCATTCCGTGACCTGACCTTGCTCCTTGCCGCCTGCCTATTGACCTCCTGCTACATTCCTGTTTACGCACCTGTGCCACCAGCCGTGACCTCCTGCTCCCTATCCTTGCTCTCCTTGCCTATCACTCCTGTGCCTTGCATCACCTCAGCCGCCTGTGTGGTCGAGTTGTGCCAGGGGTAGCGACCTGGGTGCCTCCTGCTGCAGCAAGACCATCCCGCTTTGCAGCGAGCTCTGGTAAAAACCAGCAGCACCTTAGACTCTGCTCCCTGGCACGGCCCACATCATCTGCCACACAGGTCCAGCGGATCCACTACCTCCTGAGAATCCTGCCTACTGCTGTGAGTCTTTACAGTAAGATCCGGCCATGGACCCCGCTGAGGTACCTCTGGCTGAAGTTACGGATCTTCCCTCCATCGTAGTTCTACAGTCGCAGCAGTTAGCAGTCAGTCACAACAACTGAGCCAATTGTCTCCCATGAGGCAACAGCTTCTAGCCATGCAGCAACAGCAGCGGCAACGTGCTCCAGTCTTTTCCCCTGTTCCTGCTGCTCCTTCCAGATCCAAGCTTCGTCTACCCTTACCCACGAAGTATGATGATGATCCAAAGATGTGTAGAGGCTTTGTGACTCAGTGTTCCATGCATCTGGAGCTCATGGCGGATCAGTTCCTGACGGAACAAGCTAAGGTGGTGTTTGTGGTCAGTCTTTTCTCTGGCTTGGGCTATACCTCTCTGGGATTGAAATGATCCCGTTTCCTCTAACTTGTCGAACTTCCTTGCTGCATTCTGCAGTGTATTTGAAGAACCCACACGAGCCTCCTCTGCCAAGATGGCTTTTCTAAACCTCTGCCAAGGGAACTCCTCCGTTGGCGACTATGCTGTTCAATTCTGCACTCTTGCCTCAGAACTGGCTTGGAACGATGAGGCCTTGTGTGCTACAATCAAAAAAGGACTGTCTAGCACAATTAAGGATGCTAGATCCTCCGTCTAGCCTCTGTGAACTAATCCATTTAGCCACTCGAATTGATGTGCGTTTTGCCAAGAGGCAGGAAGAACTTTGCATGGAGAGAAACTGCCCGAAAAAACAGCGACTTACTCACTTGGCACCCGTGTTCCAACATCCACCTCTACAGTATTCTTTGCCTCTTGCCAAAGAGGCTATGCAAGTGGACCGTTCTTACTTAATGCAGCTGGAAAGATCCCAACAACGCAATGAGAATTTTTGCCTATATTGTGCAGTCCGGAGCCCTTTCCCAAAGACTGTGCTATACGTCCACAGCGTTTGAGAAACGCTCGCACCTAGGACAGGTGGGAGAGGCGTCCCTAGGTGTGAATACTACCTCTCCTCGATTGACCATCCCTGTTCAAGTCAATACTTCTGCCAAGTCTTCATTCTTTGTTTCTGCATTTTTGGACTCAAGTTCCGCTGGCGACTTCATTGACGCTTCCTTGGTCCATAAACATCAACTTCCTTTGACTCAGCTGGCTAAGCCCTTGTATATTTCTTCTGTTAATGGACAAAATCTGAACTGTAAGGTGCTATTCCGCACAGAGTCTCTCGTCATGCAAGTAGGAGTATTGCACAAGGAAAAAATTGGGTTCTATATACTACCACATTGTACTCCAGAGCTTCTTCTCGGTCTTCCATGGCTTAAACATCATTCTCCTCAACTTGACTGGAAAACAGGAGAAATCCCACACTGGGGACAGTTTTGCCTAAATAGCTGTCTTGTGCCAGTCCAGTCAAAAGCCGTCTCTTCTCTTCTTCCTATGCCTGGCCTGCCCCTCCCATATCAAGATTTTTCAGATGTATTCTGCAAAAAGCAGGCCGAGACACTACCACCATATCGTCCTTACGACTGCCCCATTGATTTACAGCCTGGAGCTATACCCCCTCTAGGAAGAATCTATCCTTTATCTGTTGCTGAGACATAAGGCATAGCAAAATATTGCCAAGAGAACCTCCAAAAGGGAATTATCCAAAAGTCCTCCTCTCCTGCCGGAGCAGGATTATTCTTTGTGGGGAAGAAGGATGGTTCTCTCCGTCCATGTATTGACTACAGGGGACGTAACAAGGTCACAATCAAAAATCATTATCCATTTCCTCTGATCTCTGAACTTTATGATCGCCTACGGGGAGCCAAGGTTAAGATGAATTTGCAGGGAGCATATATTCTTAGTCGTATCTGCGAAGGAGACAAATGGAAAGAGGCCTTCATTGCCAGTGATGGACATTTTGAGTATCTCGTGATGCCTTTTGGCCTCTGCAATGCTCCAGCTGTCTTTCAAGAATTTGTCAACGATATCTTCCGAGATCTTTTTTTACACCTGTATAGTTGTATATCTTGATGACATCTTTATCTTCTCATCCAACTTAGAGGAGCATCGATCACATGTTTTTCTGGTTCTTCAGCGCCTCCGGAAGAGTCATCTTTACGTCAAACTGGAGAAATGCCTATTCAAGAGGTCTAGACTCCTGTTTCTCGGTTACATTGTTTCTCATCAAGGCCTTTAGATGGACCCTGATAAACTGACTGCAGTATTAGATTGGCCTCGCCCTACTGGACTACGGGCTATTCAACACTTCTTGGGCTTTGCCAATTATTATCGTCAGTTCATCCCACATTTCTTGTCCTTGGTCACTCCGATAGTGGCTCTTACTAAGAAGAGCTCTAACCCTAAGTCATCGCCTCCTGAGGCCTAAGAGGCCTTCACTCCCTTTAAAGACAGATTTGCCTCTGCCCACGTGCTCACAAGACCTGATCCGGAGAAACCCTTTGCTTTGGAAGTAGATGCTTCATCTGTAGGAGCCGGTGCCGTTCTTACCCAGAAGAATTCCAAGGGCAAGACTGTGACCTTTGGTTTCTTTTCTAAGACTTTCTCGCCTGCTGAAAGGAACTACTCCTTTGGTGATCGAGAACTCTTTGCTATTAAACTTGCCTTGGAGGAGTGGCAACATTTGTTAGAAGGTTCTCCTCATCCGGTCAGCATCTACTCAGACCATAAGAATCTTCTATACCTCCAGTCTGCTCAGCGATTGAATCCCCGCCAAGCAAGGTGGTCTCTTTTCTTTTCCAGAATTAATTCCTTCATTCATTTTCGTCCCGCTAACAAAAACGTCAGAGCCAATGCTCTTTCCAGATCCTCCGATGTCATTGGAATGGATTCCACACCTAGGCACATTATTCCTCCAGAACGATTGATCTCAGCAGTTCCTGCCGATCTTCAGAAAGTTCCCTCTGGGAAATCCTTTGTGCCTGTCAAACTGAGATGTAAAGTCCTGAATTGGGGTCATTCTTCTTTGCTGGCTGGTCACCCTGCAATACGAAAGACCCTTCAACTTATTTCCCTGCATTACTGGTGGCCGCATATTGAATGCAATGTGACCGATTTTGTCCGTTCATGTGTCACCTGTGCCCGTGACAAAACTACTCTGCAGAGGCCTTCGGGACTCTTACAGCCTTTTCCCATTCCGGAGACTCCTGGTCCCACATAACTATGGACTTTATTTCTGATCTGCCTCCTTCTCGTAATAACATGGTCATCTGGGTGGTGGTTGATCGATTTTCCAAGATGGCTCATTTCATTCCGCTCCCAGGTCTTCCATCTGCCCCACAGCTGGCAAAGCACTTTCTTCAACATATTTTTCGTCTTTGTGTGCCAACTGTTGATGATCTCGTCCGAGACTTCTTGTCCATTTGGCAACAAACTCGGCATTCTTTGTCTCTTGCCTCCTCACACATGAAAGCCCAGGCAGATAAGAAAAGACCTCCTTTGTCCTTCTCTTCCGGTGATAAAGTTGGGTTATCCTCCAGATACATTCATTTCAAGATTCCCAGCTACAAGCTGAGTCCTTGTTTCCTGGGTCCGTTCGAGGTCTTACAAAGAATCAGTCCAGTCTCATATAAACTCTGTTTGCCCTCTTCTCTACGTATTCCCAATTATTTTCATGTCTCTCTCCTTAAACCTCTGGTAGTCAACCATTACTCACAAAAGAACACTGTTCCCATGCCCGTCTCTGGTTCTTTGGATGTTTACCAGGTCAAAGAAATTTTAGCCTCTAAAACAGTTTTGAGGAAGAAAATTTTTCTTGGTGGGCTGGAGGGGATTTGGTCCTGAGGAGAGATCCTGGGAGCCAGAGGAAAACATCCTGGACCGTAATCTCCTCAAGCATTTTTTGAGCCTCAAAAAGAGGGGGAGACCAAAGGGGTGGGGTACTGTGTTACAGTTATCACTCCGGCCAGACACGCTGGCCATGAGCACATACCCCTCTCACTTCCCTAGCCAACGGGGCTGGGATTCACATCGTGGGACGTGCCCGTATGTGAATCCCAGCCCATCTCTCACCTCCGTGCCCGTCTCCTTCCTCTGTCTTCACTCAGTGCTGGCGCATGTGCCCCCACCTCCCAGGGCGTGCGCGCTGGAGCTCTCTGATGAAGGGACAGCGTGCCTGTAATTATGGTTTGCACCTGCACTGTTTTTTTTTTATAAATATCTGCACCTCCCATCACTCCCTGTTGGATCTTTGTTGCCCCAGTGCCTTACAGCATTTGTTATTAAGCCTTGCCATGTTCCAGACCCTTGCATTCCGTGACCTTGCTCCTTGCCGCCTGCCTATTGACCCCCAGCTATATTCCCGTTTACGCATCTGTGCCAACAGCCCTGACCTTCTGCTATCCCGACCATGTCTTGCCTATCCCTCCTGTGCCTCGCATCACCTCAGCCGCCTGTGTGGTCGAGTTATGCCAGGGGTAGCGACCTGTGTGCCATGGCGGGCTCTGGTGAAAACCAGTGGCACCTTCGACTCCGCTCCTCGGCACGGCCCACGTCATCTGCCACACAGGTCCAGCGGATCCACTACCTCCTGAGAATCCTGCCTACTGCCGTGAGTCTTTACATGGGGTATCTGAAGCCTAAGTCAACACCTTGATCTAATTGCTTTGTTCTTCAAACCATTCCTAAGCACTTTTTGCAGTGTGACAGGGGAATAATGTGTCAAAGGAGTAGCTATAGGGGGTGCAAAGGTAGCAGATGAACCAGAGCCCTGGTGCCTAAGGGGCCCCAAAGCACATGTGCCCCATAAGAGACCAGATTTTGCATCAGGGCCCAGAAGCTAAAAGTTATGCTTCTGCACACAGAGGTACTTGGTCTGTTTAGGTAGGTGGTACATGTCAAAGTAGTGACTCAAGTAAGTCTCCAGCAGGACCATGCTCAGGGTATAATATTCCAGAGAAGGCAGTGTGTGTTCCTTTCTCTGGCTTTCCTAGGTTAGTTACACATGAGCTAACAAAAAGAAAACATATTTTATCAGACCATCACTCATTGCTTCATTGTCCAGCTCTGATTCCCACTTGCTCATCATAAGCACTTTCACCAGCCCACAGAGGTCAGCATGGGTACTCTGACTAGTTCATGGCTACACTGTTTCATACACAGCAAACTGTGATGGCCTGTGTGTATTGACACCTTCCTATTAAAACCATCAATAACATTTTTAAGTTTGTGGTACATTAGAACGTCTGTGTGATAAGACTAGATGGGCTAGCCATCACTTCCTGCATGTATCAATGAGCCTAGGACATCTATGACCCTATGACAGTGATGGCATTAGTGTAAGGCTCCATGGTGGTATACAGCAGCAAGGGGTCTGGGACAGTGAGGGGTTCATTTCAAAATCCCTGGTGGTCTAGAGAAGTGAAAGGCTTAATTTAAGGATCTGTCATGGTCTAGGGCAGTAGAGGGTTTAATATAAGTATATCTGGTGGTCAGGAGCAGTGAAGTGGGTGAATTCCAGTATGCCTGCTGGTCTAAGGCAGTAAAGAGGTTAATCTAAGTAGTCTATAAAGCGTTAATATGGGCTTTTTAACTGCAGCAATTGTAATATATGATATTATGGATGGAATTTTTGCACCTACTGGCACCAGACTTCCCCCCTCTATATCCTTCTTAAAAGATTTACAATGTACTTATTCCAATTACAGGACCTTGAAAGAGTCCTGTAATTGGATTTATGTCACTACACTACAAGTTATGGAGGCCAACTTATGGTGACATGGGAAATTTCATTTGCCTATTAGATTTGTATTCAAGTGGTCATAAATGTCTTGGCTTAAGACTCCTAAGGATACCAATGGCCTTGATTTACTAAGATTGTTAGGTTTTTTATTAGTGTGAAATGTTGTCTTAGACTTGCATGATTGCTCTCTCTATAACTATAAGGACACCATCTTTTTTCTGTGTGAGGCCTTTGATGTATTGTAGATCCTAAGGTTACTGTTCTGTACTCTTTACTGCCACCAACCAAATGGACCACCAGCACTGCGGCAAATAGAGATTTAACAGCCAGCTAGCTATTTTTTTTTACCAGCTGCCAGAATATGTATTTATATATTATTAATTTATGTATGTATTTTTATTTATTTATCTTGTTAAAGCTTAGGCTTTAGGCTTGTATTTTAGAAAATGATATGTACCGAAATACTGTAATAATGTAAATAGACTTGCTGTAAATGAATTACCAAATTTACATGTCTGGAGCCTGTGGGCACAGGTTGACTGACGCCTTAGACTTAGCACATCAAGTAAACTACATCTTAAGTGGCTGTAAAAAAAAGTCTGACCACTCTTAAAATAAAGCAGGACATCTAGCACCCACTGCATCCTTCTCTGAGTGTCACATTCTCCCATCTACACTGCTGGGAGTGCATAACTAACATATAAATACCTAGTGTATAATGTGTATACATATATAGATATATATATATATACATACACACACAGTGGGGCAAAAAAGTATTTAGTCTGCCACGTATTGTGCAAGTTCTCCCACTTAAAAAGATGAGAGAGGGCTGTAATTTTCATTATAGGTATACCTCAACTATGAGAGACATAATGAGAAAAAAAATCCATTAAATCACATTGTCTGATTTTTAAAGAATTTATTTGCAAATGATGGTGTAAAATAAGTACCGTATATACTCGAGTATAAGCCGAGTTTTTCAGCACGATTTTTCGTGCTGAAAACACCCCCCTCGGCTTATACTCGAGTTAACTCTCCACCCGCAGTGGTCTTCAACCTACGGACCTCCAGAGGTTTCAAAACTACAACTCCCAGCAAGCCCGGGCAACCATCGGCTGTCCAGGCTTGCTGGGAGTTGTAGTTTTGAAACCTCTGGAGGTCTGCAGGTTGAAGACCACTGCGGCCTTCGACATCATCCAGCCCCCTCTCACCCCCTTTAGTTCTGTACAGTACTTACCTCCACTCGGCGCTGGTCCGGTGCTGCAGGACTGTCCGGTGAGGAGGTCGTCCGGTGGGATAGTGGTTCCGGGCTGCTATCTTCACCGGGGAGGCCTCTTCTAAGCGCTTCGGGCCCGGCCCCAGAATAGTCACGTTGCCTTGACGACGACGCAGAGGTGCGTTCATTACCAACGTACTTCTGCGTCATCGTCAAGGCAACACCTCTATTCTGGGCCCGAAGCGCGGAGAAGAGGCGCCCCCGGTGAAGATAGCATCCCGGAACCACTATCCCACCGGACGACCTCCTCACCGGACAGTCCTGCAGCACCGGACCAGCGCCGAGCGGAGGCGAGTACTGTACAGAACTAAAGGGGGTGAGAGGGGGCTGGATGATGTCGAAGGCCGCAGTGGTCTTCAACCTGCGGACCGCCAGAGGTTACAAAACTACAACTCCCAGCAAGCCCGGACAGCCGATGGCTGCCCGGGCTTGCTGGGAGTTGTAGTTTTGAAACCTCTGGAGGTCCGCAGGTTGAAGACCACTGAGATCAGATGATGACAAGAGGATGATGAAGGGGGGGGTGTGGGACGATGACAAGAGGATGATGAAGGGGGGTGGGGATGATGACAAGGGGATGATGAAGGGGGGGTGTGGGATGATGACAAGGGGGTGATGAAGGGGGGTGGGGATGATGACAAGGGGATGATGAAGGGGGGTGGGGATGATGACAAGGGGATGATGAAGGGGGGGTGTGGAATGATGACAAGGGGATGATGACGTGATGATGATGAGGGTCTGGATGATGACAGGCGGTGATGATGATGAGGATGTTAATGACGGGGGTCTGGATGAAGACAGGGGGGGGGGGGGGATGATGTATTTCCCACCCTAGGTTTATACTCGAGTCAATAACTTTTCCTGGGATTTTGGAGTGAAATTAGGGGCCTCGGCTTATACTCGGGTCGGCTTATACTCGAGTATATACGGTATTTGGTCACCTATAAACAAGCAAGATTTCTGTCTCTTACAGACCTGTAACTTCTTCTTTAAGAGTCTCCTCTGTCCTCCACTCATTACCTGTATTAATGGCACCTGTGTGAACTTGTTATCAGTATAAAAGACACCTGTCCACTCAAACAGTCACACTCCTAACTCCACTCTGACCAAAACCAAAGAGCTGTCTGGGGACACCAGAAACAAAATTGTAGACCTGCCCCAGGCTGAGAAGACTGAATCTGCAATAGGCAAGTAGCTTGGTGTGAAGAAATCAACTGTGGGAGCAATTATTAGAAAATGGAATACCTACATGACCACTGATAATCTCCCTCAATCTGGTGCTCCATGCAAGATCTCACCCCGTGGTGTCAAAATAATCACAATAACGGTGAGCAAAAATCCCAGAACCACACGGGGGTACCTAGTGAATGACCTGCGGAGAGCTGGGACCAAAGTAACAAAGGCTACCATCAGTAACACACTACGCCACCAGGGACTCAAATCATGCAGTGTCATACGTGTCCCCCTGCTTAAGCCGGTACATGTTGGGGCCTGTCTGAAGTTTGATAGAGAGCATTTGGATGATCCAGAAGAGGATTGGGAGAATGTCATATGGTCAGATGAAACCAAAGTAGAACTTTTTGGTAAAAAACAACTCGTTGTGTTTGGAAGAGAAAGAATGCTGAGTTGCATCCAAAGAACACCGTACCTACTGTGAAGCATGAGGTTGGAAACATCATGCTTTGGGGCTGTTTTTCTGCTAAGGAACCAGGACAACTGATCCGTGTAAAGGAAAGAATGAATGGGGCCATGTATTGTGAGATTTTGAGTGAAAACCTCCTTCCATCAGCAAGGGCATTGAAGATGATCCCAAACACACCGCCCGGGCAACGAAGGAGTGGTGTTGTAAGAAGCATTTCAAGGCCCTGGAGTGGCATAGCCAGTCTCCGGATCTCAATCTCATAGAAAACCTTTGGATGGAGTTGAAAGTCTGTGTTGCCCAGCAACAGCCCCAAAACATCACAGAGGAGATCTAGAGGAGATCTAGAGGAGATCTGCATGGGGGAATGGCCCATAATACCAGCAACAGTGTGTGAAAACTTTCTGAAGACTTACAGAAAATGTTTCACCTCTGTCATTGTCATCAAAGGGTATATAAAAAGTATTGAGATGAACTTTTGTTATTGACCAAATACTCATTTGCCACCATAATTTGCAAATAAATTCTTTAAAAATAAGACAATGTGATTTTATGGATTTTTTTTTTACTCATTCTGTCTCTCATAGTTGAGGTATACCTATGATGAAAAGTACAGGCCTCTCATCTTGGGAGAACTTGCACAATTGGTGGCTGACTAAATACTTTTTTTTCCCCCACTGTATATATATATATATATATATATATATATATATATATATATATATATTAGTATTTCCCAACAAGGGTGTCTCCAGCCAAAGGCAGTCTGGGCATACTGGGAGTTATAGTTTTGCAACAGCTGGAGGCAACTTGGTTAAGAAAAACAGACACACAGACACACAGACACACACACATATACCGTATTTATCGGCGTATAACACGCACTTTTTAGGCTAAAATTTTTAGCCTAAAGTCTGTGTGCGTGTTATACGCCGATACACCCCCAGGAAAGGCAGGGGGAGAGAGGCCGTCGCTGCCCGCTTCTCTCCCCTTGCCTTTCCTGGGGTCTAGAGCGCTGCTGTCGGCCCTTTTCACCCCCTGGTTATCGGCGCCGCTGCCAGTTCTGTCCCCCTGACTATCGGTGCCGGCGCCGATAGCCAGGGGGAGAGAAGCGGCGCCGACAGCCAGGGGGAGAGAAGAGGCAGCGGCACCCATTGCCGGCGCCGCTGCCCCGTGGCCTCCCCCCATCCCCGGTGGCATAATTACCTGAGTCTGGTCCGCGCTGCTCCAGGCCTCCGTCGTGCATCCCCGGCGTCATTGCTATGCGCTGAACGACGCGGCGCATGACGTCAGAGCGCAGCGCCGTGCATAGCAACGACGCTGGGGACGCACGACGGAGGCCTGGAGCAGCGCGGACCCGACTCAGGTAATTATGCCACCGGGGATGGGGGGAGGCAACGGGGCAGCGGCGCCGGCAATGGGTGCCGCTGCCCCTTCTCTCCCCCTGGCTATCGGCGCCGGCACCGATAGTCAGGGAGACAGAACGGGCAGCGGCGCCGATAACCAGGGGGTGAAAAGGGCCGACAGCAGCGCTCTAGACCCCAGGAAAGGCAGGGGGAGAGAAGCGGGCAGCGACGGCCTCTCTCCCCCTGCCTTTCCTGGGGGTATATCGGGGTATACACGCACACACACGCACCCTCATTTTTTCATGGATATTTGGGTAAAAAACTTTTTTTACCCAAATATCCTTGGTAAAATGAGGGTGCGTGTTATAGGACGGTGCGTGGTATACCCCGATAAATACGGTATATATCATTTTTTTAATGTGTGTCTCTAGATAAATCATCGCATCTGCTGTATTCAGATTTTGGAAGCTGGCAGAACTCAATTTTAGATCATTACCTCTAAAAAAGGGGTAATTCCAAATATAATGGTCTACAGTTCACCCATCTCCCACATAATAAATGCTATGTCTCTGAAATAGTTTGTGGGAATTACAGAGCTTTGGTTTGTTAATGTGATTTTCACCACATCATGTGAATTGCTAAACCTTGCTAATCTTCTTTTAGGTATTATGACGAAAAAAAAGCAAAAAACTTTTAATGGCTATATAAGATTTGTATTGAGACTAATAGGTTACCTGACCAAAAGTTCACACGACTGGTTCCAAAACAGTATTTCTTTTTCTTTTTTATTGTCGTTCTGTCAGTGAGGACTATTGAGCTGCGGTAATATCCAGCCAGTCATCCCCTCTCGTGGTGAAGTACTTAGTGAACAGCTGACAGTCCTGTAATGAGTGGCAATGAATGGAGGCCAGGCACAAGTTTACTCTAAATGGTATTCACTGATATATAGCTATTGGTATTTGCTGTAAACCCCAATATAAAGCCTGAGTGTCTTATACATCTTCCGCAACATCTGAATATATTGGGTTAGTGATAGCTTGGTAGATAGCAAGTCTCTATTGTGTACCCTTTGCCAGCAAATCCTATGCCTATCCTGCCAAGCCATAGCATGAAAACCCCTGACAGGGGAAGAGGATTTCACTATTGATAATCTTGTGACAATGGCCCCTGTCAAGAGGTGAAATATATTAGTTAGCAAGTGAGCAGTCAGATAAAGTGGTTATCCAGGAATCAAAAAACAGAGAGAGAATTTATTTCAAAGACCTCTCCCTGTCTGTCCCAAGGTTTGGTGTGGTTCTGCATCTCAGTTCCATACAAGTGAATGGAGCTAAGTTGTAATACCACACACAACCTGGAGACAGACAGGGAGCGGTCTTTGAAAGAAAATAGGTCTGTTTTTCGATTCCTGGATTAACCCCTTTAATGATGTTTTGGAAGGAGGTAAGGCTGTGTTCACACACTGCAATTGAATTAAAGTGTACATGTCAGATCACAAACAAAAGTATATAAAAAAAAAAGTATTAAAATAAAGTAAAAAAAATGTACATCTAATTTTTATGCCTATAATTGTTATCACCTATGTTTATTATAAAGATCCTTCTTTTCATTAGCTCAGTGTTAGAAATCCTCTCAGGAGAAGGGGCGTATCCCTCCCTTGTGGTGGTGGGAGGTGATTGGTGTGTGGTGGGAAGGGGCGTGCCCCTCCCTTGTGGTGGTGGGAGGTGATTGGTGTGTGGTGGGAGGGGGCGTGTCCCTCCCTTGTGGTGGTGGTGGGAGGTGATTGCTGTGTGGTCAGAGGGGGCGTGTCCCTACCTTGTGGTGGTGGTGGGAGGTGATTGTTGTGTGGTGGGAGGGGGCGTGTCCCTCCCTTGTGGTGGTGGGAGGTCATTGGTGTGTGGTGGGAGGGGGCGTGTCCCTCCCTTGTGGTGGTGGGAGGTGATTGGTATGTGGTGGGAAGGGGCGTGTCTCTCCCTTGTGGTGGTGGGAGGTGATTGGTATGTGGTGGGAAGGGGCGTGT